>NC_133363.1:60411886-60675355 GCF_049309525.1 Garra rufa
AATAGAATAGAATGAATATTTTATGTTTTTCTCTACCGTAAAACATTACAAATATCTGGAGAAAATGTGATGGCACGCAAAGTTGGTCCAAATTCATGACTTCTTTATTATAAGTAAAATTTGACAGAAGACGTGGTTAAAGTACGCTAAACCAGGCTAAGCTGAGTCCTTATAATGGACTTCTATGGGGAACGTGTAACTTGATATTATTCTCTTTATGCTGCTCGTTCTTTTGACAGCAGAACGTGTTTTTTTTTTTTTTTTCTATGGGGAATAACGCGTAACATTATACGCTGAATAAGAGCTCATTCTTTTAACAGCAGCTTATTTTGTAAGAACGAGCAGCATAAAGAGAATAATATCAAGCTACGCGTTCCCCATAGTGCATGGACTCAGGCTGGTTTAGCGTACCTTCTGTCAAATTTTACTTATTATAAAGAAGTCATGAATTTTCTCCAGAAATTTCTAATGTTATATACGTTAAGCCACGTTATTTCCTTATCTATGGGGGACGCTTAACGTGATATATTCACTTTATATGCGGAATAAGAGCTCATTCTTTTGACAGCAGCAAGTGTTTATTAAATGTAACATTTTGACATAAATTTGGTCTTCCCTGATCGCTGTTGAGGTACGTTAAACCACGTTAAGCTGTCTCCTTATGGGCTTCTATGGGGGAGAAAACGCTTAACGTGATATTATTCACTTTATCTGTGGAATAAGGGCTCGTTCTTTTGACAGTAGTTAGTGTTTGTTAGAAGTAAGGTTTGACATAAATTTGGGGTTTCCTGGTCGTTTTTTAAGCCACGTTAAGCGTTTTTCACGTTAAGTGTTTTAGAACGTCCCTATCTTCGCTGTACCAGTAGCGGACGGCCGGAAGTAGTTAAGGCTGTTTTGTAGAACCCGGAAGAATGTTGCGCATAACGTCTATTGATTACAATGAGACATTCGTTTCATTAAATTATACTGTTTTATAAAACGGTTAGTTCCATTCCTCAATTCTGATTGGTCAGCAGCTGTGTCGTATTCATGATGCGGCACTGCAATGACCGCTTCACTCGACGGTTTTGTGTATCATTGAACCCCCTTAGCAACCACCCTTAGCAACATAAACACAGCTGCAGCAGTTAGGGACTACGTTTTACAGCAGAAGGCAGTTAATGATTTTACTTTATGAAAATATACAACTTAATATATATAAATTAATATATATTTTTGATTTTAATATTTTTATTGTGTGGTAACCGTTTTATAAAAGCAATAAGGTACTTGAGGCCGTGCTGTATCGTGAATAAATCACGGCTGAAGGGGTTGCAGGCACTCCGCTTCGCACGGCCTCTCGTACCTTATTGCTTAATTAAACCCTGGCCATTTGCATGTGCAATAGGCTAGAATATACTCTTAAAATATTATAATTAAGCAATAAGGTACGAGAGGCCGTGCTGTATAGTGAATAAATCACGGCTAAAGGGCGTTGTTAGGAATGTTGTTAAAAATATTAAAATCAAAAATATATATTAATTTATATATATTAAGTTGTACGTTTTCATAAAGTAAAATCATTAACTGCCTTCCGCTGTAAAAAGTAGTCCCTAACTGCTGCAGCTGTGTTTACGTTGCTAAGGGTGGTTGCTAAGGGGGTTCAATGATACACAAAACCGTTGAGTGAAGCGGTCACAGCAATGCCGTATCATGAATATGACACAGCTGCTGACCAATCAGAATTGAGGAATGGAACTAACCGTTTTATAAATGTGTTTAAATCAATAGTTTACATCTTAGTTTTAGTATCCCTCCAAGAAACCTTGATTACCATCATAAGTGAAACAAATTACCTTTCTTGTGGTCGTCTAATAAATATCTGCGTTACTCAACTATTTTGCGGTCGTAGAACTCTCCGCTGCTGTATGTGGTGGCGAGGGTGGAGGAACAGACCTCCAGGTACCAGGGCTTGTTGCCATTTTCCGTGCTGCTGCTGACAGAGATGGTGTAGATGCTGTTGGTGTAGCCGTCGCAGGAGCAGTGATCGCCCTGACGGCCCCCGTTACCAGACGCCCAAACAAAGATGGAGCCGAGACCCTTACGGCCCTGCAGAGACACATGAAGGAACTGTTAGGTTACACAAGAATAAATGAAAACATGCAACAATCCTACAGTGATTGTTTAGAATAGATTATTTAGTATTAATATATATGCATTAATATTTTCAATTCAAGCCACTCCCGGTGCAAATTTGGGCCTTTTGCATGCGCAATAGGCTAGAATATACTCTCAAAATATTATAACTTTAATCTTGTAATTTCTACAAATTAATTTTTGTAATTTTGGCTCTATTCTCAAAATATTCCGAGATTAATATATATGCATTAATATATGTGCATATTAATATATGCATTAATGTTAAAAAATACATTTTTATTTTATATTTCCAGTTTTATTTTAATTTTACATTGAAGCAACAAGTTTTACATTTTAGATGTTTTTTGCATTTGTATGTGCTTTTCTCATTAATAGATTTAGCTTTTAATATTTCCATTTAGCTTTAATTTATTTTATTTCAGTTTTAGTTTTAGTAATTTTAGCACTTCCATTTTTATCTATTATTCTGTCTTATTATTTTTTTACCTATTATTCTATTTATCTAATATTCTATCTTATTATTTAAGTTTCGTTAACATTTTTCCCCAATTACTAAAAATAACAATAACAACACTGCCTCTAGAAGACAAATAACTTTTGCAAAATAATTTTTTGAAAATTTTTTGACTTTAATGTCGTAATTTTGACTTCATTGTTGAAATATTTCTACTTTATTCTCGTAATATTTTGACTTTTTCCCCGTAATTTCGACTTTTTTACTAAAAATATTCAGATTAATATATATGCATTAACATATATGCATATTAATATGCATTAATATTTTCAATTAGCTTTTATTTTTAAATTTCGAGTTTTTCATTTTTTAGTTTTTTTTTTTTGCATTTTTAATGTGCTTTTGTCATGAATACATTTAGTTTTCAATATTTCCATTTTGCTTTATTTTATTTTAGTTGTAATTTTAGTACTTTTAGCACTTCCCTTTATTATTTTATTTTTATTAAAACATTTTTTACTTTTCTAAAACATTTCAAAATGTTTAATTTTATTGTTTTCCCAATTACTAAAAATAACAATAACAACACCGCCTCTAGAGAACAAATCACTTTTGCAAAAAAAAAGAGAGACAAGATTAACCACAAAATATGTGACCCTGGACCACAAAACCAGTCATAAGGTTAAATTTTACAAAACTGAGATATATACATCATATGAAAGCTCAATAAATAAGCTTTCTATTGATGTATGGTTTGTTAGGATAGGACAATATTTGGCTGAGATACATCTATTTGAAAATCTGGAATCTGAGGGTGCAAAAAAATCTAAATACTGAGAAAATCACCTTTAAAGTTGTCCAAATTAAGTTCTTAACAATGCATATTACTAATCAAAAATTACATTTTGATAGGTTTACAGTAGGAATTTTACAAAAAATCTTCATGGAACATGATCTTTACTTAATTTCCTAATGATTTTTGACATAAAAGAAAAATCAATAATTTTGACCCATACAATGTATTTTTGGCTATTGCTACAAATATACCCCAGCGACTTAAGACTGGTTTTGTGGTCCAGGGTCACATATTCCTAAAAAACTTACAATTATTATTTAAAAATACATTATGTAAATATTTAAGCCACTAGATTTAGAAATACACAAAAACATATACTTTAGTACATGATTAGACTGTATTTTAAAGCAATTAATGTTGAATTTCCTACTAAAATAACAATATGATGAAATTTTCACCGTTACAGTGGTAAAAATGACTCACATAATGATTTAAGACTTATTATATTGCTCAGACCTAAACAAAACCATCATAAAATACTAGTCCAGATCAGCTTTAGGCAACATCTTTGACCTTCTCTTCAAACGTTGTGGTTTTCAGCCCTGACAATAACAGTTACTCAATGAGAAATTCCCGTTTGTGTGCGAGTGTGAGACAACAACCTTTTTAATTCCCAGTTCAAAGGCTTGTTTGGCCAGAGGCCCCGGCCCGTCCACGGTCTTCCCGTCATCGTCGGGGCCCCAGCTGGCACTGTAAATGTCGATGTAGTCTGGCCTTATTCCCAGAGACTTGGCCTCCACCACATCAGTCACGTCTCCATCAAGCATTCGGACACCTATGAGAAAAGTTCATCCAGAAAAACGAACAAATACAGTCATTGTGTAATCAAGCCAATGTCGTTCCAAACCTGTATTACTTTCTTTTCTCTGTGAAACTCATAATGAGATGCTAGGAATAATGTCCAAGCTCGCATGCAACATAAACAGATGGTGATTTTCATTGCCAAGATCCAAAATGCACCAGGAAAGTGTCATAAAAGTAGTCTGGTTGACTTGTGCACCCATGATCCAAATGTCACTGAGCTATTTGATAGTTTTGAATGAACTGAATTCCCAGACTAACTTCTGACAAAGATAAATTCCATTTCGAACCAATGGTGTTTGGGACCAGTGACTTTAAGCATGGTGTGACTCATCTAAAAATGTTTTTTTATATATGCAATAGAGCAAATGGAGACCGACACACTAACTCCAGACACAATCATATGCCATATGCTCACTAACGCACACAACATCTGCAATTAAAGTCTATTGTACTCTGGTGCAATAAGATGTTTCCAAATGTCTTCACAATCTGCTGTCTTTCTCCTCGCTCCATTATTGAACTACAGCTTCATTTCCTTTTCTGGCTTTTTATTCTAAAAGAAGAAAGCCTTGGTGTTTTTTTTCATGACTTGAGAGAATAGGTGGTACAAAAACTAGTATCTCTGCAAGTCATTAAGCTGTAAATGTCATCCAAAGCCTCTTACAGTAAACTTTCTACTTATTATATTTGTGAGGTTTATTTTTAATATTTACCAGCAATTTCTGAGTAGAACTTGTTTCAAAGTAATTACAACGAAATGGCAAGTAACTATTGAAGCTTTTTCCACCATGGGTTAAAAATAACAATGCATTTTTTTTCTTACAATTCAGACTTTTTCGCTTGAGTTTTAATCTTACAATTCAGTTTTTTGTTTGCAATTTTGAGTTTTCAATATAACATTTAGCTTTTTTGCTCACAATTCTGAGTTTTTATATCATAATTCAGACTTTTTTTACTTGCAATTGTTTTTGTTTGCAATTTTGAGTTTTTCTCTTACAATTCACTATTTTGCTTGAAATTTGGAGTTTTTTTCTCATAATTCAGACTTTTTTTGCTTGCAATTCTGAGTTTGTGTCTCACAATTATCATTTTTCCTCACAATTTTGAGTTTTTGTCTCACAATTCAAACTTTTTTGCTTGCAGTTCTGAGTTTTTGTCTCACAATTCATACATTTTTACTTGCAATTATTTTTGTTTGCAATTTTGAGTTTTTCTCTTATAATTCACTATTTTTCTCATAATTCAGACTTTTTTGCTTGCAATTCTGAGTTTGTCTCTCACAATTACCTTTTTTCCTCACAATTCTGAGTTTTTGTCTCACAATTCAAACTTTTTTGCTTGCAGTTCTGAGTTTTTGTCTCACAATTCATACATTTTTACTTGCAATTATTTTTGTTTGCAATTTTGAGTTTTTCTCTTATAATTCACTATTTTTCTCATAATTCAGACTTTTTTGCTTGCAATTCTGAGTTTGTCTCTCACAATTACCTTTTTTCCTCACAATTCTGAGTTTTTGTCCCACAATTCAGAGTTTTTTGCTTGCAGTTCTGAGTTTTTGTCTCACAATTCAGAGTTTTTTGCTTGCAATTGTTTTTGTTTGCAATTTTGAGTTTTTCTCTTATAATTCACTATTTTGCTTGCAATTCTGAGTTTTTTCTCATAATTCAGACTTTTTTTGCTTGCAATTCTGAGTTTGTCTCTCACAATTACCTTTTTTCCTCACAATTCTGAGTTTTTTGCTTGCAATTCTGAGTTTGTGTCTCACAATTCAAACTTTTTTGCTTGCAGTTCTGAGTTTTTGTCTCACAATTCATACATTTTTACTTGCAATTATTTTTGTTTGCAATTTTGAGTTTTTCTCTTATAATTCACTATTTTTCTCATAATTCAGACTTTTTTGCTTGCAATTCTGAGTTTGTCTCTCACAATTACCTTTTTTCCTCACAATTCTGAGTTTTTGTCCCACAATTCAGAGTTTTTTGCTTGCAGTTCTGAGTTTTTGTCTCACAATTCAGAGTTTTTTGCTTGCAATTGTTTTTGTTTGCAATTTTGAGTTTTTCTCTTATAATTCACTATTTTGCTTGCAATTCTGAGTTTTTTCTCATAATTCAGACTTTTTTTGCTTGCAATTCTGAGTTTGTCTCTCACAATTACCTTTTTTCCTCACAATTCTGAGTTTTTTGCTTGCAATTCTGAGTTTGTGTCTCACAATTCAAACTTTTTTGCTTGCAGTTCTGAGTTTTTGTCTCACAATTCATACATTTTTACTTGCAATTATTTTTGTTTGCAATTTTGAGTTTTTCTCTTATAATTCACTATTTTTCTCATAATTCAGACTTTTTTGCTTGCAATTCTGAGTTTGTCTCTCACAATTACCTTTTTTCCTCACAATTCTGAGTTTTTGTCTCACAATTCAAACCTTTTTGCTTGCAGTTCTGAGTTTTTATCTCACAATTTAGACTTTTTTGCTCACAATGCTGAGTTCTTACAATTCAATATTTTGCTTGCAATTCTGAGTTTTATCTCACAATTCATACTTCTTTGCTTGCAATTCCAAGTTTTTATCTAACAATTCATTTTTGCTCGCAAAAAAAAACAGAAGTGTGAGATATAAACCAAGAATTAGATGTTAACTTGCAATTGTGAGTTTATAATTTACAATTTAGAGAAATAAATTGTATTGTGAGAAGAAAAGTCTGAATTGTTAGATAAAAAGTCAAAAATACCTTTTATTTTGCAGCAGAAAAAAATACTTAGAATTCTAGGTTTATATAAGTTATAGTAGAATTCTGAGTTTATATCTTCAAAATTGAGAGGAAACAACCTGAATTGTAAATAACAGAATTCCAAGAAAAAAGTCACAATTACCTTTCAATTATGAATTAAATGTGATATTCTAGTAAAGGCTAAAATATCATTTTTTATAAAACATACTCCAATAATGTCTGTTTATTTTTTACGTTGTAGTTTTACATGCCAATTGCACAATGGTAACAGATAGGGTTCAAACCTATAACCTTTCAGCTACCAGCCAAGAACTTTGTTGGACTTCTGAAATGAGCAGCTTCATTCGGATAAGCGGTTTCTGCCTTAATATAATAACAAACATGTGTGTGTTTGTTTTCCTATGCGCTCATGAGACTTGAAAAGAGCCTGATTGTATAGCGTGAGGATGTGTGTGCGTGTGCGTTATTAGTTCTAACACCATATGCTCAACACGCCGAACGTGACAGAATTTTTCTTCCTTAAAACACCTCTGAGGAAACGCAGCAGGCTCAACACTTCTCTATCATTCCTCTCACTTCTAACAAGCTGCATTACACCTCAAATTGATTCCTCCACTTCTCAAACAGCACCGAGTAAACACTTTTCTGTACCGCAGAGCAGAAGAACTAATCATTTCTACATTTCTAACTGCAGTGAAAGGACGTCAAGTTCTACATAGCAGCCAAAGCGAGGCCGCTTAGATTAGAAATGTCATTAGAAGGCGATGAAGTCATTGGCTTGAATCTGACACGTATTAGCTTTGGCGGCGTTTCAGTGATTAAGCAGGGAAGGAAAAAAAACGTCAACTGCTGAGCCAAAAGACCTAAAGCACGCCTTTCATTGTGCTAATCTGTCTATATCTGGCTTGGAAAAATGACCGACTCTCTTTCAAACATCACTCCGCAAATCTTAAGAGGAATATTTGGCTGACAGGACTTTGCAATTGAGATATATTACAAGATGTGCAGCCAGCATTTCGATGAGGATCAAGTCAATCATCTGTCCAGTTCAAAATGTGCTTATTAATGGCGTTTAACCCTAAAATCCTCAGAGCATGCAGCTTAGTTAGGATATTCGAGTATCACGTTAACCTCCAACTTCAAAATCATCCGACATCATTGTTTTACCTTTTTTGTAAAAAACGTTTGACTTTCTTTGCATGTCCGCATTGAAAACACTGGGTCGAAACTTCCGCCGTAACGCGTGAGATCAACTGGTGTAAGACGAGCATTTGTGGTTAAAAAGTATATACATTTTTATTGTTTTAAGAAAATGACCAATCATTCACTAGATAAGACCCTTATTTTTTTTTTAACTCAGATTGGATTTAACTAAAAGAAGATTACAGTGCCTTGCAAAAGTATTCATTTTTTTTTTCACATTTTGTTTTGTTGCAGCATTATGTTAAACTGCTTTAAATTACTTTTTTTCCCACATCAATCTACATCTCATACACCATAATGACAAAGCACAAAACAGGTTTGTAACAACTTTGCAAATTTATTAGAAATAAAAAACTGAAAAGATCCTGTTGCATAAGTATTCATACCCTTTTCTAGGACACTCGAAATTTAGCTCAGGAGCATTCATATTGCTTCTAGATGTTACTACACTTCGAGTGGAGTTAAACTGTGGCAAATTCATTTGAAGGAGTCTGATTTAGAAAGGCACACAGCTCTCAGAAAACAGCTGAAAATGCATATCAGAGCAAAAACCAAGTCCTGAGGTCAAGATAACTGCCTGTAGAGCTCAGTGACAGACTTGTGTTAAGGCAATGATCTAGGGAAGAGTTCAGAAAAAAATCTGCTGCATTGAAGGTTCACAGAAGCATGTAGCCTCCATTATCCATAATGGAAGACGACTGGAACGACTAGGACTCTAGAAAATGTCTGCCAGCCCCCATCCAAGCTGACAGAGCTTGAGAGGTGAAAAGGTGAGGCAAAGAATGGCAGATAATTGGCAAATGCAGATGTGCAAAGCTTGTCACATCATACCCAAAAAGACTTGAGGCTGTAAAGCTGCTTCAACTATGTACAGAGTTAAGGGTATGAATACTTATGCAATGTACTTATTTCAGTGTTTTATTTTTAATATATTTGTAAAATTTGCAAATCTCTTTTTTGCTTTGTCATTATTATGGTCTATGGAGTATAAATTGATGCGGGGGAAAACTAATTTAAAGCAGTTTAACATAATGCTGCAACAAAACAAAATGTGAAACAAATGAAGGGGTATGAATACTTTTGCAAGGCACTGTATATGCACCTAGGATGCGTTGAGGGTGATTATATCATGGGCTTACATATATTTTTGAGTGAACTAGCCCTTTAAACCCATTGGTCACTAGTGAAGTCCACTATCTGGAGAAAAATCCTGGAATGTTTTCCTCAAAAACCTCAATTACTTTGTGACTGAAGACAGAAAGTCAAGAACATTTTGGATCACATGGGGATGATTAAATTATGAGGAAATTTTTATTCTGGAAGTGAACTACTTTTAAAAAAATCTAAAACTAAATCTGGTCTCACTGCATTAAAAAAAGTTGTATTAGAGTTAACTGAAAAGAGGAGTTCAGCATATCACAGTCTATCAAAACAAGCTTTAGAGGTAATGGACTATGGCAAAAAGGGCCTAAAGGACGATCTGCACCCATTAACAAAAACTTTTGGAAATGCATTCGTAAATACAAAACTTATTCTCTAGCTCCAGCTATGATTCTTGTATTACTCCATTCTAAATGCTGGTTTTGCGTTCAATAAATGATTTTTCCACATGCACCTTGTAGGTTCTGTGCACTTGCACCAGAATGACTCTAATTTCTGGATTACGGACTTTAAAGGAAAAGTTCACTAAACATTAAAGATGTTCATGTCTTTCTTTCTTCAGTCGTAAAGAAATTATGTTTTTTGAGGAAAACATTTCAGGATTTTTCTCCATATAATGGACTTCTATGGTGCCCCGAGTTTGAACTTCCAAAATGCAGTATTAAATTTAACTTCAAAGTACTCTTAATGATCCCAGCCGAGGAAGAAGGGTTTTTTTTCTAAAAAAAAAAAAAAAAAAGAATTACAATTTATATACTTTTTACTTTAAATGCTCATCTTGTCTAGCTCTGTGTGTATTCCGGTTCATGATAGTTAGGGTAGGTCAAAAAAGTACCATCTCTTTTTTCTCCAACTTCAAAATCATCCTACATTGCTGTTTTACCTTTTTTGTAAAGGGCGTTTGATCTTCTTTGCATATTCATTTTGTAAACACTGGGTTGGGTACTTCTGCAGCGATGTAGGGCGATTTTGAAGTTGTAGGTGAAAATTAGTTTTTCGACATACCTTAACTGTCTTGAACTGAAATACAGAGAGTTCACGCAGAGCTACACAAGACAAACATTTGAGGTTAAAAAGTATATAAACTGTAATTTTATTAAAGAAAATAACAGATCGTTTTACTAGATAAGCCCCTTTTTTCTCAGCTAGGGTCGTTCAGAGCCCTTTGAAACTGCATTTTGGAAGTTAAAACTTGGGGGCACCATAGAAGTCCACTATTAGAGAAAAATAATTTCTTAATGACTGAGGAAAGAAAAACATAAAACATGATCTTGGAAGACAAGGGGGTGAGTAAATAATCTGTACATTTTTGTTCTGGAAGTGAACTTCTCCTTTAACCAGGATCCAACGAAATGAGAAGAAATAGTCCTTTAAAGGGGTCATCGGATGCCCATTTTCCACAAGTTGATATGATTCTTTAGCGTCTTAATGAGAAGTCTATAATATACTTTGGTTAAAATTTCTCAATGGTAGTGTAAAAAACACTCTTTTTACCTTGTCAAAATCCATCCTTTTTAGAGCAAGCTATTCTGTGGCATGTTCCTTTAAATGCTAATGAGCTCTGCTCGCCCTGCCCCTCTCCGCCGTGGGATGACAAGCCGTAATGTTTATTTTAGTCGCATTTAGCCACGTTTAGCTGAGAAGCTTGCTCACTAGCACATTATTAAGAAAGGCCATTTGCAAAGATGCATTAAAACCCTTATACCCACTTCTGCTGCGGGTGAAGCTGTATCACAAATGTGACCCTGGACCACAAAACCAGGGGTATATTTGTAGCAATAGCCAAAAATACATTGTATGGGTCAAAATTATAGATTTTTTTTTTATGCCAAAAATCGTTAGGAAATTAAGTAAAGATCATGTTCCATGAAGATTTTTTGTAAAATTCCTACTATAAATATATCAAAATGTATTTTTATTAGTAATATGCATTGTTAAGAACTTAATTTGGACAACTTTAAAGGTGATTTTTTTCAGTATTTTGATTTTTTGCACCCTTAGATTTCAGATTTTTTAAATAGTTGTATCTCGGCCAAATATTGTCCTATCCTAACAAACCATACATCAATAGAAAGCTTATTTATTCGGCTTTCATATGATATATACACCTCAGTTTTGTAAAATGTAACCTCATGACTGGTTTTGTGGTCCAGGGTCACAAATGATTTGCATGAACATAGACGCATATGTAGATCGGGATCAGCGCTTTCCTTTCAAAAATGACAGTAACGTTAATCCTCTGCGTCTTCAGCGGCTCAGATTTTGAAAGTAAATGACGGCTGCTATGTTCACCCAACATCCAACATCAGAACCCCTCAATCGCTCAATCTGAGACATTTTTGTCTTCTCCTGCACCTGAGTCGACATAATGGCAATCGAAATCAGACTGTTTCAGCTCGGTAAGGGCAGGTCTAAGGTAAAGCGCTCATGTCAATCAACTATCGTGGGAGCGGCCTCTCAACAAGAAGCTGAGAATGACCTGATTTTAATAAGGGGATATCACTTTTAAAGATTAAAAAAATACCACTGGGTGGATTTTTATCATTGTAGGGTTGTGGTGCACACAAACTGCCAACACACATTAATGTTTGTAAAAATGTAAAAGTGAGTTTTGCATCCGATGACCTCTTTAACAGTCCAAATTAATGCTTAGACAACAACAAACAACACAATTAGCTGTTTTGCTTAATTTTTTAGCACTAGCAAAAAAAACACCTGTTGTGGGAGTGGGTCCACAAACATTATGTAGTATTAAATTATTTAAAAAAGGCTCTGAAACTCTGGTGCAGAAGTCAAATTTCACAACTTTCCTTCAAACTGCTGCCATAGTCTTCAGTGCCAACAAGTAAAATGGATGAAAGGAAATGAATGCAACTCTCACTTGGCTCCTAAACAGACTTGCATATGCTGCCCTATCTTGTACTAAACTTTCTGCATTTGGCATATGGTGCAACTGGAACAACACGGACAGAAACCCCGCCAAGTCCGAGTAAAGGATGCATTTGTCAGTCCCGCCACCTGCGAGTACAATAAAGAAATATTCGGGTCTTTCAGCGCAGCTGCGGGCCTGAACAAAACGGCCCCAGGTGGCTGATGGCATATCATGAAATCCGCTTTTTGATTAAAACTGATCGGCCTTTTCATAGGATTAATTGCTTATGAGCGCATGAATGTCGGGCGGTTCGCTGTCCACTAAATTAATGAACTCTCCGAGCAGAGGCGGACAGGAGCGCGGGCATCTCGTCGCTTTAATCCTGTGCACACATGCGGAATAATCCTGTCTCATCTGCTCCGACTGAGTCTGAAACCTGTTGCTTGATCAGGGTTTAGCCACTTGTGGCAATTGGTCAGTTTTGCAGATCCATGTGTGTGCTGATAGCCTGCTGAGGCGGGTCTGAAACTGAAATAGCATCTGACATTTCTGAAAAAATAAGGCGAGTGGGAAAGCAAGCAGACTGTAAACGTACCTCCTATGCGGGCGTTGTAGGCTATACCCACAATGCAGTGTGAGTTGTTGGCTACAGCTGCGACTTCACCGGCACATCGCGTCCCGTGCCTGGAAAGAAAAGAAAAGCAATCTTAAATCACACAAAGAATTGATATCTGAGATTTTGTGTGTTAGTGTCTGTTTGAGCTCAAGTTGGATCCGAATTGTGAACAATGTGAGTCTTGCTTCTCTTTTTATCTCCTTGTTTTAGTTTGTCCTTTCCACATCGCAAACTAATACTGTAAAAAGGCCAAAAATACACTAGGACACTGCCTCTAATTCAAGCCATAGTAATGTGTCATTGCCTATGGCCTGTATACTTTCAAAAGCTTTTTAATGTCTTTGAAAATCTCTTATTCTCACTGTATTTATTTGATTAAAAATAAATGCTGTTTTATTAATTATATATTATTACAATTTACAATCACGGTTTTTAGAGTTATGTAAAGCCAAAATCTTAAAAAAATTTTTTTTTAAATAAAACATTTACAAACATATTTAATTTTGCGAAGACAACAACAAACTAAAACTGATATAAAAATAAAAATTACGTTTTTGAATAGCACGAAGTCTCTTCTGCTCACCAAGCCAGCATTTATTTGATCCAAAGAACACCAAAAACAGTAACACTTTTCGAAATATAAATCAAATATATTTAAAATAACTGCTTTCTATTTGAATATATCGTAAAATGCAATTCATTGTTGTGATCACAGTATAATTAAAAACTTTCTCACATTATGAAATAATTTGGTGATATCACCCATCCCTAATATATTAAATATTTTATACATGAATGTTGTTTTATGTATTTCTTGTTTTTAAAAAGAAGTCTCTTATGCTCATCAATTATGCTGCATTTTACAATACAATAAATATTCAACAAACAGTTCATTTTGTAAAAAATAAGTAATAATGTAAATTATTATTGCAAACTAAAACAATTGTTTTACATATTTAAATGTAATTTATTTCTGTGATGCAAAGCTAAATTTTCAGCATCATTACTCCAGTCTTCAGTGTCACATGATCCTTCAGAAATCATTCTAAGATACTGATTTGCTGTTCAAGAAACATTTTACTATTATTATTATTATTATTATTATTATTATTATTATTATTATTATTATTAGCATTATTTAGGATTTTTGATTTATAAAAAATATAAAAAGCTACATATTTTATAGAGATTATAGAAATTAATAAGAAATTAAGTATACTTTTATTTAGCAAAGAAGTTTTAAATTGAACAAAAGTGATGATAAAAACATTTATAATGTTACAAAAGACTTCCATTTCAGATTAATACTGTTCTTCTGAACTTTCTATTAATCAAAGAAACCTGACAAATTTCTACTCAGCTGTTCCAACATAATAATAAATAATAATAATAATAATAATAATAATAATAATAATAATAATAATAATAATAATAATTATTATTATTCTTTAAGCCGCAAACCAGAATATTAGAATGATTTCTGAAGGATCATGTGATTAGACTAATGATGCTAAAAAATTCTGCTTTGAAATCACAGGAATAATTACATTTATTTTACAGTTATTTTTTTATATTAAAAAATATTTTAAAATTTAATTTTTTGCTGTAATTTGGGTCAAATAAATGCAGGCTTGGTGACTTAGAGACCTCTTTAAAAAACATAAAAAAATGGTACTGTATAATTTATTTATAAAAAATTTAAATGGAAGATATAAAGATAAAAAAAAACCTCAAAATATTAGATATTCCAAAATATATAAAAGTATTTTTATAAAATATATAAAATAACAATTTTTACATCATTACTTTGAAGTAAACTTTCTCACATCATAAAATAATTTGGTCATATCACATATTTAAATGTCATTTATTCCTGTGATGCAAAGCTGAATATTCAGCATCATTACTCAAGTCTTCAGTGTCACATGATTATGAAAGTAAATGGGCTGAACTTATGATTGCATGTTGGTAACTAAAAGCAACAAATTTCTGGACTTTAAAAGCACATTTTTTAAAACAGATATGCGAGTCAATACTTGCACCACAGTAACAGCGGATACAGGAGCACAGGATCGCTGCCGGCTGCATTAGAAGAGCATTAATTGCATTTTTATCTTGTGCATTGTTCACTCGCTCTCAGACGCTCGGTGCACTTCTTTACCAAAGTCTCTTTCAATCGTTTGTTTCCCCTCTGTCCTCACTCAATTAAGTTTATGCTCCAGGAGGCATGTTCCAGACTTCAGAAATGAATTGAACGTCGCATTGTTTTCCGGTTTCAAATGTCCTGATGAGTATTAACAAAACAGCGCTTTGAAGTTTTGCCTGAGCTCTTGGCAGAGTTCATTGGTAAACATGCAGCGTGAGCGGAGAACAAGCATTAAATCAGGTGCTTATCAAAGACAGAGACGTTTTCAATTAAATCCACACCAGCCTCAATCCCACAGGATTGGATTGGTTTCAGTGCTTCGCCACAAAAGAAAGCCTCTTCATTCTGTTGACACGCCAAACGAGTCCGACGTTACACCTTTATTTGCATGACTCCAAATATCACAGCTCTTGAAAATGCCAGTTTCAAAACATTGCTCTATTTATCATAGATCTATGTAGTGCAAAATAGCCAGCACCCTAATACACAATCAGAGTTTAAAGTACGTTTAAAGGAGACCTATTATGCAAAAATTTTGAACACAGTTGTGTGGCCACAGTGTGAAAACAACCAGCCTGTAATGTTAAGTCAAGACACTGCAGGTGAACAGGGTAAAAATAAAATAATAATAATAATAATAATAATAGTTATAGACTTACTTACCAAGTTAATTGATTATATTGATAATTGCAAACATTTTTTGTATTACACGTTTTCTAAAATGTTAGGTTTAAATATGCAAATTAAGCATTATTTAATGAAATATGTGCTAATTTGCATACATTTCTAGTACAAAAATCTAAACACTGGATACATTTTCAAAATTTTTGTTTAGATTTTTTTTTTACATATTAGAGTCAAATGATTTTACAGAGGGGATCTCATTTACTTTATAATTAAAAAAAAAAAACTTAAAGACATAAAACAATGTATTTTTTTTACAATTTTGAGGGGAATAAAATGTTGTATAATATCAAGCAAATTATATACAGTATATGAACAAATCCCTCAGTAAAAACCTTCAGAATATAGACAGGAACAAAAATGTAAAGTTTGATGTGCATAAGTGCTACTGAAGTGAAGATTTATGGCTCAGTGTAGAAGAGAAAACTCATTTTGAGAAAACAGCCTTTAAAAATATGTATTGTAATTGGAATCTATTGACACAAATAGATCAAGCGCTATAAAAGAAACACTTAACAGTGTCTTTTGGGTGTTTTATTTCCACTAGTCTGAAAAAAAAAACCACTTTATGAAACACCAAAAAAAAAAAATCTCAAACTTAACAGGTGCATGAAAAAAAAAAACAGTTTTTGCCTGCAGTGTCTCCCCTTAAAAAATCCAGCCACTCATTTTTTTTATAATCCCAATAAATCATAAACAGTCTCTCTGAACACTCTTTGATCAAAACCAATGCACTGTGTGCAAACAACAAAGTAAGCGTCATGCGTTTGTTTTCCAAATTGCCTTTCTGAAAGCGCTTCTTGGCACTCTGTAAGACTAAAACTGCTAAAACTACCATTGTTTCTGCTCGTTTTAACTTATGCTGTCTTCACATGCTACAAGAATGATCGTAAATTGGAATGTGGTAGTTAAAAATTGCATATGAAAGCAATGTGAAGTCGTCCGCTTGAAGTTGTCGAGCTCATAATCTCAAGTGGGACTTAAAAAGTTTGTGATAGCACACAAAGGCACCATGAGACCATCTATGCCATTATTTTTATCGGGCCTTGCTCCCCGTCTGTGTAATTAATAAACACGCATTTATTATGCACAGTACTATCAGATGACTGACTTTATACGTTTTTGTTTTTTGCAAGCGGCAACCTCCTGCTCTCTCTGAGATAAACTGCAATTTATCGACTGGCCGCTAGAGACAAGCTCTAAAAGGGAGTCAATCCTATAGACCCCTCATGTTAAAATGCCCTACTTTACAGCAGAAAATTTTTTTTACAGCCTGGTACAAAAAGTGGTTTTGGTCTATATAGCTAATTTTGCCCTTTCTGTCAACTGGAGGGGGGTGAATTTTTTTATAACTCATCCGGTTAAGTTATATTAAGCCGTAAAGTTCTGCATAATTAAGGGCGTGGCCACTTGAGTGACAGGGGGATTGCCATGCTGTCACCACGGTCACACTTGGTGGGCGTGGTTTCTGCAACCAGCTCCACCCACATCCCGCCTCTTTGCCCATTTTCAATTATTCGGGAGTGATGACGCGATTCCAAGATGGCGATGGCCGACTCCCGCCCACTATGAGCTTCAAAAACATTCTTTAGAAAACTACAGGTGACGTCACAGACACTACATCTATATTTTTTACAGTATATGGTTTTTGCTGGTATAGAGACGGAGTGCATTTAGGCCACGCCCGTGTAACGGAGGCCAGCTAGTAGGTGCTGTGCAGGTAAACCTCACTCCCCGATCTCAAGAGACGCACTAGCGACCGATTTCTGACTTATAGCAGCTTTTAGACATTATTCTGTGTTTTTTTTTTTTTTTATGAGACAAGGTGTACAGTAAACAAGCTAAAAAAACACAGAACTTCATTTTTATAAGCTGTCAATCTAAAAAAAACGAGTGTTTAAGGACACAAATAGTTGTAGATGTCAGGGTATTTCACATTGGGCCATTCAGTTGGATCATTTCTCCAACAAAAGGAAGGTAAGGAAAAGGTGCACTGACATAGATTAATAAAATTTCATTTTCAATAAGAAGCCATCAACTGAAAACTGCAGTGATTCGTACATATAGGTATGTTTTTTAAGTTTTGCAGAAATGTACACTGTAAAAAAATTTGCTGTAGTTCTGCAGCTGGTTGCCAGTAACTTACTGTAGATTTTTAATTTATGTTATTTACTGGCAACAGTTTGTTCAAAGTTAAATGAACATTAAACATTAACAAGTCTTTGTCTTTACAGAATAAAACTATAAAATAACAACCTACTGCAAAGCATTCTGGGAACCAGAAACCTTCATCAACCTTTTTCTGTTTTTTTTCTTCAGATTTTGTTTCCCAGAATGCTTTGCATGAGGCTGTTATTTTAGTTTTATTCTGTAAAGATAAAGACTTGTTAATGTTTAATGTTCAATTAACTTTGAACAAACTGTTGCCAGTAAATAGCATAAATTAAAATCTACAGTAAGTTACTGGCAACCAGCTGCCAGTAATACTGTAATTTCTACAGATTTTGTTTACAGTGTAGAGGCACGTTTTTTCAATGAGCCTATGTTGTCGTATTTGGAGACATCTTTATCGTTTGGTTTCTGCGTAGACTTGCATTCACCTCTCTCGTTATTTGTTGATCTTCTTCTGCATAGGTGGTGTATAGCCACACTATTACATCATAAAGTGTCACATTCCACAACCTGTCATTTTGGCAGATTGGCTTCAATATAAGCTGTTTTTAGACAAACGAGAGAGTTTTGCGAGCTCAAACGGATGTTTTTTTAGTACTCTTATATGTCAAAATATCAAAGGAATTTTGGTTTCTCAGTGTATCACCCCTTTAAAGGGATAGTTCACCCAAAAATGAAAATTTGATGTTTATCTGCTTACACCCAGGGCATCCAAGATGTAGGTGACTTTGTTTCTTCAGCCAAACACAAACAAAGATTTTTAACGAAAACCGGTGCAGTCTGTCAGCCAAATAATGTGAGTGGATGGGCACCAGACCTTTAAAAGTAAAAAAAAAAAACATGTACAGACAAATCCAAATTACACCCTGCGGCTCGTGACGATACATTGATGTCCTAAGACATGAAACGATCGGTTTTTGTGAGAAACTGTACAGTATTTATATCATTTTTTACCTTTGATACACAGCCACGTCCATCTGTCCTGAGCACGAGTTTAGCATCATGCATGTTATGTGTACATGCTCTGGCGTAGAATACGCAAACACCGGAAGCGATCTGTCGCGTGTATAGGACACTCATTGTTTACACAGTGCACAGAGATTGTGGGTATAGCGGCTATTCAAAATGGTAATTACTTGCACTTATCCTGATTGTTCAAACCGATTTAAAGCTAAAAGATTATGTTTGCTTGCGCAAACTCATCAGGGACTTTTCACCGATTTCCCCTTACGGCGTTTGCGTATTCTACGCCAGAGCGCGTTCACGTGTAACGAACTGGATGAAAAGCTCATGCTCATGACAGATGGACGTGGCTGTGTATCAAAGGTAAAAAATTATATAAATACTGATCAGTTTCGATCGTTTCATGTCTTAGGACATCAGTGTATCGTCACGAGCCACAGGGTGTAATTTGGATTTGTCTGTGCATGTTTTTGTTTATTTTTAAAGGTCTGGTGCCCATTCACTTCCATTATTTGGCTGACAGACTGCACCGGTTTTTGTTAAAAATCTTTGTTTGTGTTTGGCTGAAGAAACAAAGTCACCTACATCTTGGATGTCCTGGGGGTAAGCAGATAAACAACAAATTTTCATTTTTGGGTGAACTATCCCTTTAACACTGACTACGTTTACATGGACATCAGTAATCTAATTAATGACCTTATTCTGAATAAGACAATAATATGATTAAGCTGTTTACATGAGTTGCTTTTAGAATATTCCTTTCATGTTCCCGTTTTACATGTTATAGTACATAGATCGGTTAATGACACGCATCATTAACACGCGACGCTATCAGTTCATCTTCGTTATAGACTTTTGGATGTTTCGGTTTTAATTTGACAAAAGCATGAAGTGGCTCTGGACATATGCAACACATTTTTGTGCATGCTGTGCTGCTCCAAAGCGTCTGCTCCATACAGCGAGCGTTTCAGAGCCAGACAGTTTTTAGGAAAAAAATCACACGCAAGCACAGTCACCGAAAGCCAGTTTAGTTTGACTTTTTTTGTTTGTTTTCATTTTGAAAACCCTGTTATCTTTGCCGTTTACGTCACATTACGCCTTGGAGGCTTTCTTTTATTTATTTATTTTTTATTAATTAATTTGATTGCGCGCCCTGTAATAAATGGTTTAGTCGGCATATACCTAACACAGCATGTGATGGAGTCCATGCCTCGTCTTATTAGTTTTTGTTAATAAATGCTATATAAGCTAGTTTTATTTGATTGTTGTTATGCTGTTTAATTAAAAATAACAAATCCATCTTTTAAGAATTTGTTTTAATCTTAAAATTGATAGGTGTAGCCTATATGTAAGCAAAAGATCATGAATTCGTAAAAGTGAAAAGCATCCTAAGCATCCTAAGACGTTCCAATAGCGGAAATCCCGTTCACAAAATTAAAATCACAAATAATAGCCTACTAATGAAAAAGAACGGGTTGAATGTTAAATACGTTTCCATAAAACTATAAATTATGATAACAGACAAACTATTTATCAGCAATGAGCATTGATTAATCCCATGTTGTAGCAAAAAAAATAATAAATAAAAATGAAACCAAAGCATATGCACGTGCAACCAACTGAGAGCGTTATGCCGCGTTCCAGGAAACCCGTGTTTTTCCAAACTTCTACCCGTGAAAGTGCTACAAAGTCCTGAGTCGTGGTTTGAAGACGTGATTTACGAGCTCAAAAACCTGTCTGGAACGCAGCATTAGTGTGTATCCTCTGGTGAAAAGTCCTACGCAAGGGGAATAGTGTGATTAAGGTGTGTACATGTCTTCCATAATGCGACTAAAATAGGAATACTCCACCTGTCTTAATTCGATTTGTGTTTACTCCGATTATGACTTTAGTCGGATTAAATTAATCAAAAATATCAGTTTACATGGTTGCTTCTTAATCAGAGTATTGTCTTAATCGCGTTAAAATCGGAGTATTGTTGTCCATGTAAACGTACTCACTGTTAACAACTACCCAGAACACCCATAGCAAGACTGATACACCTAACAAACTTTAAAGTTTAAACTACACATTGCTTATGACCTTCAAAATTCAAATCAATCTTCAAGCTATTTCAGCTTGCAGGTGAGACTCTGTGAAGCCAACATCCGCTGCAGCCGCTTGCACAGAAATTAAGCATATCTGCACCTTTACAGATCAAAAATAACACTGAGATGTTCAGAACTCACTTTCTTCCACACAAGATCATTATGAAATCTCACCGGGTTTATAAAATAATCTCACTGCTCACAGGATGTGACTGCTTTCACTTACCCACCGCATGATCACTCAGCAACAAACAAGGTGTTTTTAACACAAGTGAAGTTTTTGAGGACATCGGGACTCACTTGTTTTCATTGCTGGAGTCGTATCGTGGGGTCGGGTCGTAGTCGTTTCCATTCACATCGTAGCTCGCCAGCTGGTCCTAAATGATGGACAAAACACACTGAATAGTTAAGAATTAAATAAATATTTTTGTTTCTTCACTTCCATGCTAAGCAATGATATTATAATTAATTCTGTGTCAAGTTTAGAGCTACAAAACGATTAATCGATTTAAAATAAAAGTTTATGTTTGCATACTATGTATGTGTGTGTACTGTGTGTATTTATTATGTATAGAAATACACACATATATGTATGTAAACACTAGTATATAATTTAAAAAC
Organism: Garra rufa; assembly: GCF_049309525.1. Classification (NCBI taxonomy): domain Eukaryota; kingdom Metazoa; phylum Chordata; class Actinopteri; order Cypriniformes; family Cyprinidae; genus Garra; species Garra rufa. The sequence continues at coordinate 60,433,391 of NC_133363.1, forward strand.
AATACAGAAATAAAATAGCATAATTTGGTTTATGAAAATCAATTAATTAGACATAATTTTTATTATTAAAATCTAATGAAAATTAATAGAAAACACATAAATAATTTGCTAAAAATAGAACTGAATTTCAAAGGGCCTTAAAAATGAAAGTTTAAGTAAACTTTTAATAAATTGCTGTTAAATTGTGTACATTTCATGATGATTTTAATTCATTAGACATGCTTTTTTATTTATATTTTTTAACTCAACCATTAAAACGGAGCATGAAAAAATTAAATAGAAAAAGTTAAATTTAGTTTTAAACCTTAAACTAATATTTGTTTTATATTAAGTTTTAATAATTTTGTTAAATTATAGCCTCAAGAAAATCTTTGTTAAATTTATTTTTGAGTATTAAAATAACTAAACTTAAAACTTATAATAATTAAACTAAAACTGTTCCTTAGTTAACATTAGTTAACCACATTAGTTAACATGAACTAATAATGAACTGCACTTATACAGCATTTATTAACCTTTGTTAATATTAATTTCAACATTTACTAATCCATTATTAAAATTTTGTTAACATTAGTTAACGCAGTGTGAACTAACATGAACAAACAATGAACAATTGTATTTCCGTTAACTAATGTTAATAAAGATTAGTAAATACAGTAACAAATGTATTGCTCATGGTTAGTTCATGTTAGTTAATACATTAACTAATGTTTAACTAATGAACCTTATTGTAAAGTGTTACCACTGAAATTTAAAAAAATCAATAAAAATATCAATAAATGTGACCCTTGGCCACAAAACCAGTCATAAGGGTCAATTTTATGACACTGAGATTTATTAAATAATTTGAAAGCTGAATAAATAAGCTTTCCATTAATGCATAGTTTGTCAAAATAACGTTTGGCAGAGATACAACTATTTGAAAATCTGGAATATGAGGATGAAAAAAAAAAATCAAAATATTCAGAAAATCGCCTTTAAAGTTGTCCAAATAAAAGTTCTTAGCCATGCATATCACTAATCAAAAATTACATTTCAATATATTTACGCTAGAAAATTTACTAAATATCTTCATGGAACACGATCTTTACTTAATATCCTAATGATTTTTGGTATAAAAGAAAAATCAATCATTTTGACCCATGCAATATATTTTTGGCTATTGCTACAAGTACACCCGTGCTACTTAAGACTAGTTTTGTGGTCCAGGGTCAAAAATATTAATGATACTAAAATAATCCATAACAATAAGATGCATTTACAGCTATATTACATGATCTGTAACAGGAGCTCAACATAATCTTACATAATTCTGTGCCAGATCCGGATGGTTCCTCTCAATACCGTCGTCCAAGATGGTGACGACTACATTTCGACCGGTGTAGCCTCTCTGCCAGGCCGCAAGGATATTCATTTCTGAACGGCAGCGGCTGTTTTTATCACTACAGTGCTGGAAAACAGTAAGTCGTCATCAACATCAATGCTGAACGTACCTTCACTTGCAATCACTTTCAGGCACACGCATTTGACTTTGAAAACAGGAAACACTGGAAGACAGTCGGGCCGTAACGATATTCTCGGCTCTCCAGAAACACAAGTCCTTATTACTTCAGTAACCCTATGACTTAATCTGTCTGTGAGGAAATATTTCACAACTAGACCACGTGAACCTGTAAATTAAACGGGACGATTCATGTTTATTCAGCGGCAGAGGTTTGCGTGTCCTTGAGGGTCTCATTTGTGATTCTTTTCAACGCCGTCTTTGAGGACACGATCAACAAAGACGTCCCAGTGTGAAGTCAACTTCAGAGGACGGATTGAAAACAGTCTCAGATTCCTTTGTGCCGGAATATTAATCATACGAGTGCAAATAAACACAGAATATGCCTTAATAATGTCTGAAAACATCAGCTCTAATGGATTAACCATTAATCGTATAGTGTTTGATACTGATATATGGAGAACAAAAGGATTTGCATAAAACTGACAAGGTCTACAGTTCTTCAAAGACACTTTGGGAGGAAAAAATAAAAAAAATAAAAAGAGCAACATATTTTTTTCAGGGATCAAGACGACTCTTCAATCAGTAATCAATGTGAAGCTTGTTGAAATAGGAGCAGAAGCATTTCAAGAAGCAGCGCAAACATAAACAATCATTATAGAGTGAATTCATGAAGCTGTTTTTGCCTGAAAGTGTGTATGTGTGTTTATTTGTCCTTTTAGGACTTGACTTGGAAAGCTCACAAAAGATTTATATTCAGTAAACAGACCGTTCTGCCTGTGCTTTCTTATTTTATGAATCATTTAACCCCCATTTTGGTTTCTGCGATCATCATACAGCAGATGCAATTTAAAATATGGCATAAACAAATCGCTGAATCTGAGTTTGAGTCGATTCACTGAATCAGAACAGATTCACAGATTTTCTTCTCATTTTTCAACCTGTTTGCTCTCAGTAAACCAGAAGCACAGAATTAAGACAAGTAACGGGAAAAGGAAGAATTCAGGAGGCTGTGTGTACATTTAAACACTTTAACTCATCTACTCACTGGTGGACTTTTACAGAGTAGCACTATTATCAGTTTATCACTTTTATTACTTTTACAGTATGAAAACTGTAGAAGAAGAACTGTAGAGTTTATGTCTCGCAATTTTGAGTTTATATCTCATTATTCTGTTTGAATCAATTATGTGTATCTCTCATAATTTTGAGTTTACTGTATATTTCAAATGTGAGTTTAGTTCTAATAATTCTGAGTTTATATCTCACAGTTTGGAGGTTATATCTCGCCATTCTGAGTTCATATTTCATTTCTGTGTTTAGCTCATAATTTGAGTTTATATCTTGTAATTCTGACTTTATATCAATTCTGAGTTTATCCCACAGTTTATATCTCGCAATTCTGAGTTTACATCTCAATTCTGAGTTTACATCTCAATTCTGAGTTTATCTCATAATTCTAAGTTTATATCTCATGATTCAGAGTTTATATCTCGCAATTCTGAGTTTATATCTCAATTCTGAGTGTATCTCAGACATACTAGACAAAATGACTAGTAACATGGGCACTATCTTCTCTAATACATTAGAAGCTGTTGCCCCCATCAAGCTAAAAATGGTTAGAGAAAAACATACTGTGCCATGGTACAACAGAAATACCCATTCTCTAAAAAAAAAAACTTGTAATCTTGAGCGTAAATGGAGAAAAACTAACTTAGAAGTTTTTAGAATTGCATGGAAAAACAGTATGTCCAGCTGCTAGAGCCGAGTACATCCACCAACTCATAGAAAAAAAAAAAAAAAAACAATCCAAGGTTTTTATTTAGCACAGTGGCTAGATTAACAAATAACCAAACACCACCTGACCTAAATATTCCTGCACAGTTTAATGGTAATGACTTTATGAATTTCTTTACTGATAAAATACTACTTCAGCATTATTCATTACACCCAAAGAAAAACTGCTGTGCTTTACAACTATAGAGCAGGACAAATTAAATAAACTTATCACCACATCTAAACCAACAACATGCCTATTAGATCCTGTACCCACTAAATTACTAAAAGAGTTGTTACCTGTAGCAGAAGTAATAATAAGCTTCTTAATATTGTTAACTCATCGTTATCTCTAGGTCATGTCCCAAAACCATTCAAACTGGCGGTTATTAAACCTCTTATTAAGAAACCACAGCTAGACCCTAGTGAATTGGCAAATTACAGACCCATTTCTAATCGTCCATTTATTCTTGCAAAATAATAATCTCTTTGAAGAATTTCAGTTTCAGGCCCCATCATAGCACAGAAACTGCACTTGTAAAAATCACAAACGACTTGCTACTTGCGGCAGATCAAGGCTGCGTCTCATTGCTAGTTTTACTTGATCTTAGTGCTGCGTTCGACACTATAGATCATGACATACTCATAGATCGATTACAAAGCTATACAGGTATTCAAGGGCAGGCTTTAAGATGGTTCAGATCATACCTGTCCGATTGCTACCACTTTGTTTATTTAAACGGGGAGTCATCGCAGTTATCACCAGTAAAGTATGGAGTGCCACAAGGATCTGTCCTAGGTCCTCTGCTATTTTGAATTTACATGTTACCCCTTGGTAATATTATTAGGAAATATGGGATTAGTTTCCATTGTTATGCTGATGATACTCAACTATATGTTTCAACAAGACCAGATGAAATTTCTAACTTAGCAAAGTTAACAGAGTGTGTTAAAAATGTGAAAGATAAGACCGAGATATTACTTATTGGACCAAAAAACAGTACACGGAATCTCTTAAACTGCAATTTGCAACTAGACGGATGTACTCTTATTTCCTCTACAGTCAAAAATCTGGGTGTTATATTAGACAGCAACCTGTCTTTTAAAAATCATATTTCTCATGTTACAAAAACAGCATTCTTCCATCTTAGAAACATTGCTAAGCTACGGAACATGTTACCTGTCTCTGATGCAGAAAAGTTAGTTCATGCATTCATGACGTCTAGACTGGACTATTGTAATGCACTACTAGGTGGTTGTCCAGCTTCTTCAATAAATAAGCTACAGGTAGTCCAAAATTTCCATCCCCTGGTAACTAGGAATTACACAAGATTCAGTCTGGATTCAGAATACCCAAGAAGAGATGATGCCAACCCCCCAGAGGACCGCCGATGATGCCAGCCTTGAAACAACATACAGCACTACACAATTTTTCTACAAGTTTGATTGCAACATATAATCATAACTATTAGTGTTCATCAGTGGTGTTTTTGATTACACCATTACCGTTTTTAATATTTATACCATATGTACATCAACTTAACATACAGTAGTCACCACTAATAAGCCACTAAATATATTGTAGTAGCCTACATTTTTTGTACAGCTGCTTTGCAACGATTTGTATTGTGAAAAGCACTATACAAATAAACTTGAGTTGAATTGAATCTCATAATTCTAAGTTTATATCTCATGATTCAGAGTTTATATCTCGCAATTCTGAGATTATATCTCGCAATTTTGAATTTATATCTCACAATTCTGAGTTTCTCATAATTCTAAGTTTATATCTCACGATTCAGAGTTTATATCTCGCAATTCTGATTTTATGTTTCGCAATTCTGAGTTTACATCTCAATTCTGAGTTTATCTCATAATTCTAAGCTTATATCTCACGATTCAGAGTTTACATCTCAGTTCTGAGTTGACATCTCATAATTATAAATTTATATCTCACAATTTTGAGTTTATATCTCACAATTCTGATTTTACATCTTAATTCTGAGTTAATCTCATAATTCTAAGTTTATATCTCATGATTCAGTTTATATCTCGCAATTCTGAGTTTATCTCATAATTCTAAGTTTATATCTCATGATTCAGAGTTTATATCTCGCAATTCTGAGTTTATATCTCAGTTCTAAGTTGACATCTCATAATTATAAATTTATATCTTACAATTTTGAGTTTATATCTTGTAATTCTAAATTTATATCCCAACTGTAATTTTTTTAAAAATTCTGAGTTTATATCTCGCAATTCTGAATTTACATCTCAATTCTGAATTTACGTCTCAATTCTGAGTTTACATCTCAATTCTGTGATTATATCTCGCAATTTTGAATTTATATCTCACAATTCTGAGTCAACATCTCAATTCTGAGTTTCTCATAATTCTAAGTTTATATCTCACGATTCAGAGTTTATATCTCGCAATTCTGATTTTATATTTCGCAATTCTGAGTTTACATCTCAATTCTGAGTTTATCTCATAATTCTAAGCTTATATCTCACGATTCAGAGTTTACATCTCAGTTCTGAGTTGACATCTCAATTCTGAATTTACATCTCAATTCTGAGTTTACATCTCAATTCTGAGTTTATATCTAAATTCTGAGTTTACATCTAAATTCTGAGTTTATATCTAAATTCTGAGTTTATATCTAAATTCTGAGTTTACATTTCAATTCTGAATTTGCATCTCAACTCTGAGTTTACATTTCAATTCTGAGTTTACATTTCAATTCTGAGTGTACATCTCAATTCTGAATTTACATCTCAATTCTGAATTTGCATCTTAATTCTGAGTTTACATTTCAATTCTGAGTTTACATTTCAATTCTGAGTTTACATCTCAATTCTGAGTTTACATCTCAATTCTGAGTTTACATTTCAATTCTGAATTTACATTTCAATTCTGAATTTACATCTCAATTCTGAGTGTACATCTCAATTCTGAATTTACATCTCAATTCTGAATTTGCATCTTAATTCTGAGTTTACATCTCAATTCTGAGTTTACATTTCAATTCTGAGTTTACATCTCAATTCTGAGTTTACATCTCAATTCTGAATTTACATCTCAATTCTGAATTTGCATCTTAATTCTGAGTTTACATTTCAATTCTGAGTTTACATTTCAATTCTGAGTTTACATCTCAATTCTGAGTTTACATCTCAATTCTGAGTTTACATTTCAGTTCTGAGTTTATATTTCAATTCTGAGTTTACATCTAAATTCTGAGTTTACATCTAAATTCTGAGTTTACATTTCAATTCTGAATTTACATCTCAATTCTGAGTTTATATCTAAATTCTGAGTTTACATTTCAATTCTGAATTTGCATCTCAATTCTGAGTTTACATTTCAATTCTGAGTTTATATCTAAATTCTGAGTTTACATTTCAATTCTGAATTTACATCTCAATTCTGAGTTTACATTTCAATTCTGAATTTACATCTCAATTCTGAGTTTATCTCATAATTCTAAGTTTATATCTCATGATTCAGAGTTTATATCTCGCAATTCTGAGTTTATATCTTAATTCTGAGTTTATCTCATAATTCTAAGTTTATATCTCATGACAATTTCGAGTTTATATCTCAATTCTGAGTTTATCTCATAATTCTAAGCTTATATCTCTCGATTCTGAGTTTACATGTCAATTCTGAATTTACATCTCAATTCTGAGTTTATCTCATAATTCTAAGCTTATATCTCATGATTCAGTTTATATCTCGCAATTCTGAGTTTACATCTTAATTCTGAGTTCATCTCATAATTCTAAGCTTATATCTCACGATTCAGAGTTTATATCTTGCAATTCTGAGTTGACATCTCATAATTATAAATTGATAACTCACAATTCTAAATTGATATCCCCACTGTAATTTTTTTTAATTCTGAGTTTATATCTCACAAAATTTTGAGTTTATATCTTGCAATTCTGAATTGACATCTCATTCCTAAGTTTACACATCTTAATTCTGAGTTTACATCTCAATTCTAAGTTTACATCTCAATTCTGAGTTTACATCTCAATTCTGAATTTACTTCTCAATTCTGAGTTTATATCTCAATTATGAGCTTCTCATAGTTCTGAGTTTATATCTCACAATTTTTTTCTCTGAATTCTGAGAAAGTCTGAATTGGGAGATATAAACTCAGAATCGCAAGGTGATATAAAAATCAGAACAGTTGCAATTACTTTTTTACAAATCAAAGAACTTATTTTTTGAACATTTTTTGAAAGAGATTTCAGAAGCAGTTGTCTGGTGATGTCAAAGTCATGCAACCGTGGAGTAGTTTGTTTATAACCCAACTTTAGCTTCTTACTTCTGATGATTGAATTTAGGCTTTAGAAGTCATGAAAGTTGTGTTCATTTATGAAGATTTTCTTGAAGAATCATAAACTGTGGTTGGTCACAGAGCTTGTTTTCTAAATAACACTGTCCTGTTGAGGGAATTCTTGATGCTTGAACAACTATGTAAAATGATGCTTATGACTGTAATTTGGCCTGAAGGATGTCAGTGTTAGCGTTATTGTTCGTTAATTTCCTCTCAACATCACTGAACCTACAATATAAATTCATTTGTAATTCAATAGCATCAAGCTTGTTAGGGAAACAAACTGGTGCACATACACTGCTTTCACAGAGTTCGGTTTTTATGAGGCAAGGGCAATGGAAACAGCCCTGCTATAAAACAAATAAAACAACAGGAGCTTCACAAACGAGCAGGTTTAATGAAGCGCAAATCAGTAGACCCTTCCTCCAAGAGTCACTGACAGCGATTCATTTGCTAAATAACTTCATTAGCAGAATAAATACAGGAATGAATGTGTGAAATATCTACTAACAATGTACCACATGTTGGACCATTTGGGATCGTTGAAGTGGATGTAGCTCGGGTCGCTCCTGGCGTGGCGTTTGACTCGCGTCTTCACCACCTGCTGCTGCGCCCAGTCAACCTGCACAAAGAGCCCAGGTTACACTGACTCACATCAAAGTCTAAACAGTTTCAGCTCACTTTCATGCACATAAACCCGGCTGTGAAAAACGCGGCCTGTATTTAGTCATGCTCTAGCTTTTCCATTACGTGAGGCTTATAAAGGCATTGGATTTTGAGGAGAAACAAATGGAAATATGGTAGTCTGAGACATGCTTAATCCAGGAAAAAATATAGTCACACCACCCAAAATATTGAAAGATTTTCTTAATAAACCCAAGACCAATTTTAAGTCTGTCCACTTAGAAAATTTGTAGCACACCTCAAGAATTTATGATTCGGAGAATCATCATACACTAATGTTTTTTTAATTATTTTTTTATGCTCATTTATTTGATTAAAAATACAGTAAAAACAGCAAAATTATGAAAAATTATTACAATTTGAAATAATAGTTTTCTACTTGAATAGGTTTTAAAATGTAATTTATTCCTGTGATCAAAGCAAAATTTTCAGCATCATTACTCTAGTCTTCAGTGTCACGTGATCCTTCAGAAATCATTTTAATATGCTGATTTGCTGGACAAGAAACATTTCTTCTTATTATTAATGTTAAAACAGTTGTGCTGCTTCTTATTTTTGTATAAACCATGATTTTGTTATTATTAGAAAGTTCAAAAGAATAGTATTGTCACACCCCCAGACTTTCTTGTTGGTTTTTCCCATTTTCCCCCGCAGTTCTGAGTGTTTTTGGTTTCTCCCTTATTGTCTGCACCTGTGTTTGTAATTAGTCTGTCTATTTAAGGTGTGTGTTTTCCCAGTACTCTTGTCGGTCTTTAATGTTATATGGATGTTTTCCCCTGGTGTTCCTGTGTCTGCCTGTATTCCGTTGGATTTATTAAATATACGTCTTTTATTTACGTCGTTGTTCGTGTGTTCCTGCCTGCATCGTGACAAGTATTTAGTTTAATCAGACTTTTGTAGCAATGTAACAGTCAATTTGGATCACTTTTTAATGCATTGCATGAATAGAAGTATTATTTTCTAAAAAAAAAAAAAAAAACACTAACCCCAAACTTTTTAACAGCAGTGTACAATGAATACTTCTCTAGCTATTTCTTCACAATTACTACATTTGCTTAGTGGAAACATATTTCACATTGCATACTTAATATAAAACTAACAATGAATCCGTGTGTCTGAAAAATGTGCATGTTATATCGATGAATGCAGCACTGAGCACAAGATCTCTGTATCCTTCACTTGAAATGCATCGCCTGTTGTAAATAAGAGATGCGCACTAGTCTTCTAATTAGAAAAGTCACCCAGCCATGCCTGTAGATTTATCTGTCCTGCGGTAATGCCCGAATTTGTGGTTCCCCTCTGAAAAGCTTAAGTTTAGAATCACTAGCGCACTACGCTTTCTTGCTTTCATTAAAAAGGTCCAGAGGGAAATGTAATGAAAATCACATACTGCAATAATTACGTCTTTCTGTGTAACAGTCCCAGTGCTATAAATGCATGGATTGGGTTGGGTATCAAGTATGCATTCTTATTCCAAAGAGGTTCTATGAAATTAAACAAAAAACAAAAAAAGCAAAAAACATGACATTTGGTTCCATTAATAATTCTTGAATGTTTGAATCTGAAAAACTCCTGAACCACTAATGAATCTCCTGAGAGTTGTTTGGAAGCTGAATTTAATGTAATGAGAGTGAAAGACTGGGTGCCACAAAGAAAATAAACATATAACACATCTAAACACAGTGCATGACCAACTACAACTGACCATTTCTGTATCTGAATGCATTACCAGAAAAAAAGACTCAAAAACATGAGTTACTGGTTTGCATCGATCTAATGACTCACTCATTCACTCACTGATTCAGAAGAATCAATAAACTTACAGTCAAACCAAAAATTATTTAGACACCAGATATACAGTGGCTTGCGAAATTACAGTATTCATACCCCTTCACTTTTTTCACATTTTGTTATGTTGCTGCCTTATGTTAAACTACTTTAAATTACTTTTTTTCCCACATCAATCTACACTCCCTACTCCATAATGGCAAAGCAAAAAATAGGTTATTAACATTTGTGCAAATTTATTAAAAATAAAAAAACTGAAAAGATCCAGTTGCACAAGTATTCATACTGGGACACTCGAAATTTAGCTCAGGAGCATTCATATTGCTTCTAGATGTTACTACAATTCGAGTGGAGGTAAACTGTGGCAAATTCATTTGAATGAGTCTGATTTAGAAAGGCACACACCTCTCAGAAAAAGGTCTAACAGCTGAAAATGCATATCAGAGCAAAAACCAAGTCCTGAGGTCAAGATAACTGCCTGTAGAGCTCAGTGACAGGCTTGCATTAAGGCAATGATCTAGAGAAGAGTTCAGAAAAAAATCTGATCGGATTTGAAGGTTCACAGAAGCATGTAGCCTCCATTCTCCATAATGGAAGACGATTGGAACAACTAGGACTCTAGAAAATGTCTGCCAGCCCCCATCCAAGCTGACAGAGCTTGAGAGGTGAAAAGGTGAGGCAAAGAATGGCAGATAATTGCCAAATGCAGATGTGCAAAGCTTGTCACATCAGACCCAAAAAGACTTGAGGCTGTAAAGCTGCTTCAACTATGTACTGAGTTAAGGGTATGAATACTTATGCAATGTACTGTGTTTCATTTGTAATAAATTTGTAGAATTTGCAAATCTGTTTTTTGCTTTGTCATTATTATGGTGTATGGAGTGTAAACTGGTGTGGGGAAAAACGAATTTAAAGCAGTTTAACATAATGTTGCAACAAAACAAAATGTGAAAAAAATTAAGGGGTATGAATACTTTTGCAAGGCACTGTAATATCTGATATTTGATTGCAGGACACTATAGTTAATTCATGTAAGTAAGGATAGCAAAATAAAAAGTAAACTGTGAGATTTTATACCCTACATACAGTGGATTACCAGAAAAATCAATACAAATTTGTGACCAAAAATTATTTAGACACTTTAACCTGACCAAGTGTTTTTTTCTTTAGTTGCTAATGTGACCTTTTTACACCACAGACTAAACAAAATTAAGCACTGCTTGGTAATTGGTCAAAGTATTGATATTTGTGTAAATACTGTCATACTAAAGTCTGAATTTTGGTTGAATGTAATCTGTTACATACCTTTCTATCAAAGTTATTTGACATAATCAAGAATTTGTTCTGACAATGTTTAACTCTGAGTGCATCATATTTTATTACCATTTTCTAAACTATAATGAATAAACTGTGATAATGTGAGAAATGTTGAAGGTGTCTGAATAAATTTTGATTTGACGGTTTAGTTAGGATGCATTATATAAAGAACCAAAAGACACATTAAAAATGTGTTTAGTCTCTGAATACAAGAGGTCATGAAAATGAATAAAACATCAAATTAAACATCAAATTTTCATTGCTTAAGCGGTTTAAAATGGATGTATATCAAGCGTAGAATGTCACACACCAGTAAACTAAGCATTCACTTGATTTGTATGTACTATTGTGTACAATTACATGTTATGAAACAAAGTTCATTTGGAGGATTTGAAGCTGATAAAATGCAGACAAACAACTGTAAATGCACATTCTGCATTGTTGCATCAAGTCACACTGTTTGTAGACTGATCTATGGTCTCCAGAACTATATTACTTGTCTAAAGAATTGTTTGTTTTTATTTTTTATACACTAAATATACACTATCTTTTCAATTTGTGAGGTCAGTAAGTTTAAAATATGTTTTTGAAGCCTCTTCACCTCACCAAGGCTGGATTTATTTGGTCAAAAATACAGTAAAAATCGTGAAATATTTTTACAATTTAAAATAACTGTTTTCTAGTTAAATACATGTTCAAATGTAATTTATTCCTGTGTTTAAAGCTGAATTTTCAGCATCATTACTCCAGTCTTCAGTGTCACGTGATCCTTCAGAAATCATTCTAATATGCTGTTTCGCTGCTCGAGAAACATTTCTGGTTATTATCAATGTTGAAAGATCTAAAGATCTAAAAAACTTTTGTAACACTATAAATGTAATGCATCCTTGCTAAATAAAAGCATTTGTTTCTTTGAAAAGAAAAATCAAACAGACCCCAAACTTTTGAACAGTATTGTAATTACTTATTGAACACTGGTGTCTTTTATCTCAACGCAGCAACAGCAGGTTGAACACTGCATGTCAGATATGAAAGATAAAAATAAATAAAAATCAGTGTCCTTTTGTAAGGACAACAACACATCTGTTGGAAGAGCCGCTGTTTTTTAACATTCTTTTCAGGCTTGACAGCTCTTTGCTTGCGGTTACAAAACATTTCGCACCGCCTCGCATGGCCTCTGCCTGTGGCCTGACACTGATGAAATGGGTTATTGGGCATTTGCCACGCCACACCATTTGTACACATGGCCCAGGGCAGGATATGATCAGAGGGCCTCCGTCAGATGCCCTCCAATAGACCTGGACTGTTTTATTACTCCTGAGATGCCGGCTGTCGGGAGGAGATAATCTTAGCAGGAGAGGGCCGTTTTCCAAAGCCTGAAAACAGCTTGACTTTGAATGCCTGGCTGCTCTGTCAAATGAAGTCTTGGACAAACACGGCTGCTCGTCATATTAATGCGTCCGGGACCCATGCGAGTTAACGTGTAAGATGGAGAGGCTGAACGGCCATGTGAAAAGTAGGGAGGACACAACTGCAACAAAACTTAACAGCCTGGCTTATGAATATTCATTGGGTAGTCATATAATTAATATTCAACAGCTGTGCCGGTACTCCTACCTGTTTTGCTGAGGGGCAAACAATGGTGAATAGGCACTAGCTGTGGTAGGTTTGTCAGCAAAATAGTTGAAATAGTTTCTATGTGTGGCCAACTGTTTTGCCTTAAGGGGGACCTATTATGCAAAAATCACTTTTATAAGATGTTTGAACACTGTTGTGTGGCCGCGCAGTGTGAAAACAACCAGCTTACAATGGTAAAAATCCACACACTCAATTTTTTTATAATCCCAATAAATCATAAACAGTCTCTCTGAACACCCAATTCCAGATTTCTCCTTATGGTGATGTCATTATTGGGAGAAATCTCGCCCATTTGTGACGATCACTGCTAGACACAGCCCTTAGTAGGGGTGCAACGGATTATAGATGATCCGTACGGACCAGACCCCACGGTTCGGCATGCATGTGATTCATGGGTTAACTGTTAAAGGAACACTCCACTTTTTTTGGAAATAGGCTCATTCTCCAACTCCCCCCGAGTTGATAAGTTGATTTTTACCATTTTGAAATCCATTCAGCCGTTCTCCTGTTCTGGCGATATCACTTTTAGCATAGCTTAGCATAGATCATTGAATCCTATTAGACCAATAGCATCGCGTTCAAAAATGACCAACGAGTTTCCATATTTGTTGTATTTAAAACTTGACTCTTCTGTAGTTATATCGTGTACTAAGACCGATGGAAATGCAAAGCTGCGAGTTTCTAGGCTGATAAGATTAGGAACTACACTTCCATTCTGGCGTAATAGTCAAGGAAGTTTGCTGCCGTAATATGGCCGAAGCAGGCGGAGTATTATCAGAAATGAGTTCCCAGCTAGTTTAGCATTTGCACATGTGCTGCGTGGTATTACTGCTCCTGCTTCAGCCTTGTTACAGACTCCCTCCATCTGAGCCTCTGAGGACATTGTGGTTAAATTTCATTTTCAAAGGAAATGTCCTAGAAACATTTGTAAAGTCTTATATGTTTGTGACAATCATTTTACAAACGCTGAATTTTTTGCAAAGGTTGATTCTGGGACTTAAATTGTTTTGCAAGATAGCACGTGAAGGCAGCATGAGACTAGCTATGGCGTTATTTTTATTGTGCCGCGCTCCCTGTCTGTGTAGTTCATAAACGCAGATTTAGCACAGGTATATTTGTAGCAATAGCCAAAAATACGTAGTATGGGTCAAAATTTTTCTTTTATGCCAAAAATCATTAGGATATTAAGTAAAGATCATGTTCCATAAAGATATTTTGTAAATTCCTATATTAATTATATCAAAAATATTTTGATTAGTAATATGCATCGCTAAGAACTTAATTTGGACAACTTTAAAGGCGATTTTCTCAGTATTTTGATTTTTTTTTTTTTTGTGCATCCTCAGATTCCAGATTTTCAAACAGTTGTATCTCAGCCAAATATCCTAACAAACAAACATCAATGAAAAGCGTATTAATAAGCTTTCAGATGATGTATAAATCTCAATTTCATAAAATTGACCCTTATGACTGATTTTGTGGTCCAGGGTCACAAGTTTTGAAAGTTTTACTAGCTTTATTCTATTTTGCATTTTTAGTTTCAGTTTAGTTTTAGTTCATTTTGATGATGCACAAACCAATCCATTGAGGATTTTGCAATCTTGTGATTGCAACGCAAATTCAACCAGTTACATTTACATTTATGCATTCAGCAGATGCTTTTATCCAAAGCACCTTACAAAAGAGGAGTAAAGTGTACTAGTCAAAAAGTCAATGATATTTGTGATACATTTATTAGACAACTAGATTAGGAATGCAGCATTATTCACTGCACTTCCACACACACACACACACACACACACACACACACACACACACAAAACCATTACCATTAAAGTTGGAAAAGCAATACTGCATGAACAAAATACATATTCTACAAACAAACTGCTTAAGAGCCGGAGGGTTAAACTTTAGAACAGAATGGAGATACATTTTTCTTATTTTTAGGACATTTTTCCTGCAGAGGCTACAGAACACAAAATAAGTTAAACCTACCCTGTCTTCAAAACTTTTTCATCCCCCGGCTCTAAATGCATGGTTTTTCATTCTGGAGCATCAGCGAGTGTTTGAACCTTCTCTAATAGTTGCATATGAGTCCCTCAGTTGTCCTCAGTGTCAAAAGATGAATCTCAAAATCATATAGTCATTGTTGGAAAAGGTTCAAATATACACAAATACTGGAAAACCAAAGAATTTGTGGGAACTGAAGGATTTTTCTGAAGAACATCAGGCAGTTTAACTGTTCAGGACAAACAAGGGCCTCATAAACAACTATCACTAAACAAACAACAAAAAAACAGCTGTGGATCATTCAGGTAACAACACAGTATTAAGAATTGAGGGGATGTAAACTTTTGAACAGGGTCATTTTTATAAATTCAACTATTGTTTTCTCTTGTGGACTATATGTAAACATCTTTTATGTGAAATATCTCATTCAGGCCAGTACTAAATAAACAATAACATGGATTTGTATGATCCCTCTTATTTTGGTAAAATAATGAACATTTTGCAGATTCTGAAAGGGGGATGTAAACTTTTGACCTCAACTGTACACACACACACACACACATATATATATATTTCATTACTTTCCCTAAGGATTCAGATGTAGTTTTACATTTGTGAATTTCGATCATTGTACAGTCGTGGCCAATATTTTTGAGAATGACACAAATATTAGTTTTCACAAAGTTTGCTGCTCAACTGCTTTTAGATCTTTGTTTCAGTTGTTTCTGTGATGTACTGAAATATAATTACAAGCACTTCATACGTTTCAAAGGCTTTTATCGACAATTACATGACATTTATGCAAAGAGTCAGTATTTGCAGTGTTGGCCCTTCTTTTTCAGGACCTCTGCAATTCGACTGGGCATGCTCTCAATCAACTTCTGGGCCAAATCCTGACTGATAGCAACCCATTCTTTCATAATCACTTCTTGGAGTTTGTCAGAATTAGTGGGTTTTTGTTTGTCCACCCGCCTCTTGAGGATTGACCACAAGTTTTAAGATCTGGGGAGTTTCCAGGCCATGGACCCAAAATTTCAACGTTCTGGTCCCCGAGCCACTTAGTTATCACTTTTGCCTTATGGCACGGTGCTCCATCGTGCTGGAAAATGCATTGTTCTTCACCAAACTGTTGTTGGATTGTTGGAAGAAGTTGCTGTTGGAGGGTGTTTTGGTACCATTCTTTATTCATGGCTGTGTTTTTGGGCAAAATTGTGAGTGAGCCCACTCCCTTGGATGAGAAGCAACCCCACACATGAATGGTCTCAGGATGCTTTACTGTTGGCATGACACAGGACTGATGGTAGCGCTCACCTTTTCTTCTCCGGACAAGCCTTTTTCCAGATGCCCCAAAAAATCGAAAAGAGGCTTCATCGGAGAATATGACTTTGCCCCAGTCCTCAGCAGACCGTTCGCCATACTTTTTGCAGAAGATCAATCTGTCCCTGATGTTTTTTTTGGAGAGAAGTGGCTTCTTTGCTGCCCTTCTTGACACCAGGCCATCTTCCAAAAGTCTTCACCTCACTGTGCGTTCAGATGCGCTCACACCTGCCTGCTGCCATTCCTGAGCAAGCTCTGCACTGGTGGCACTCCGATCCCGCAGCTGAATCCTCTTTAGGAGACGATCCTGGCGCTTGCTGGACTTTCTTGAACGCCCTGAAACCTTCTTAACAATGCAGTGGAAAGTTTTTTTCGGGATTAAGTTAATTTTCATGGCAAAGAAGGACTATGCAATTCATCTGATCACTCTTCATAACATTCTGGAGTATATGCAAATTGCTATTATAAAAACTTAAGCAGCAACTTTTCCAATTTCCAATATTTATGTAATTCTCAAAACTTTTGGCCACGACTGTACATAGTAGTTGGAGGGGGGTTCATCTGTGCTACTGCTTAATTATGCAATATTGAGCATTGAGTGCTTTTACCACCCCGGGCTGAAAGTCACCCCGTACAGTGTTGAAAAAAAAAAAATCAAACTGCACGATCACATTAAAAATGATACGCAACAAGAAAAACTTATGCCACAACCCACCCCTAAAATAAAAATAAGGCCTCTTAGATAATAGCTAAACTGAATTTGTGAAATGTTTACAAGATTACTTGAATACTCATTCACATCTTTAGTTTTAATCTGTTTCATTCCTTATGACACATTGCTCCTTCTGTCCGCGATGACGCATCTGACACATCATAAACTGTGGAATACTGAAAATAATACCATTAAAGTCCAAGTTAAAGCTTTATTTTTTCATATTCACTACAACACAGCATACTGCGGGACATGCAGACAATGAAATACACTATAAATGCATCAGTGCTGCCACATTTAGCTGTAAATTTTAACTACCATCCCTCCGGCATCAGCGGGTGTTTATGATTCAGCAGCACAGACTCAGATCGTGTGTCAGATGGTCAGCACCGGGCCAAGTTTATGCATAAAATTTTTGAAATATATTCAATAGTTTTGTTTGAGGCCATTTAGATCAACTAAATGAGACGTTTCATGAATACAGCAGCTGTAGACTCCCATTATAAGTTTTGTTTTAGTCAAAATACACCATCATTTAAAGGTTTGGGGTCGGTAAGATTTTTTAATGTCTTTTGAAAGTCTCTTATGCTCACCGAGACTGCAATTATTTGATGCAGATGAGTTTATTCCTTCATCGGAACAGATTTGGAGAAATTTAGCATTGCATCCACACCACTCTAGTCTATCTACAAACATCTTGTGAAGTGAAAAGCTGTGTGTTTATAAGAAACAAATCAATCATTAAAGCTTTTTAACTTTAACCCATTGCTTCTGGTCAAAATATGAGTCAATAACCCGAACACTTCCTCCCACAAAATCCACTCACATATTTGTATAGAATTTTAAACGGTGCTTGATCTGTGCATATTTCTCTCCTTATTCAGATTAAACAACTTTTTCACTCTGTTATTATATGTTATGGACTCTATTTTGGCCAGATGCAATGGTTTGAAGTTAAAAACATCAAAATGATGGATTTGTTTCATACAAACATGCAGCTTTTGACTTCACATGATGTTAATTGATGGACTGGAGTGGTGTGGGTTACTTGTGGATAATTGTGATGTTTTTATCAGTTGTTTGGACTTTCATTCTGACGGCACCCATTCACTGGAAAATCCACTGGTGAGCAAGTAATGGGATACACTTTTAAGCAAACTATTTCTTCAACTTGCAAGCATTTCAGGTGTCATTCTTATCATCAGTGGAGGGTCTGGTGATGGTAATGTGGCCACAAGAGAAAAGGCTCACCTTCGGGTCCATGTGAATGAAGCTGTGAGCGCCTCTGGTGGCAAAGGTGGATCTGCGGACCACCCTGCTGTGATGGAAATGGTAATGGTGCTCCAGTCCTCCGATCTACAGAACAAACAACCATGAGACACAGCAAGGGAAATCACGATCACACATTTCAGAAAGGCATGAAATGAACTTTTAGCAGACAGCTTTGGTAGACAGAAATTGCATCTTGGCAGGAGTTAGCCTACCCAAAAGGAACCAATATCAGCACAGACTCCAGTATAAAACCTGCATGCACATGGATTGCCGTTCCAGCCTCATAAAACGGCAAAGTGAATCTCAGTAGAATGGACATATGGCACACAGTGGGTGGTGCCATGCAAGGCGAAATCTAGCTGGCACATGCCTAGTGCCCTCAAGATCTGACTGTGGTACGCAGCACATCTATCACACACACTGCCACTTCTGAGACGAACAGTTAAAGGGATAGCTTAGTATTTACTCACTCTCATGTTGTTCCAAACCTGCATGCTGTTATTTTGTCAATGTTAGTCCATAATATTCCATAATCTTCCTTTGCACAAGGAACAAACACAAATGTAATTACTTCATTTTCATAATTACGAATGCCATTCTCCTTCCAACATATTTAACCTGTCACATCACAATTGAAATTTTCCAAACTCATTTTAGTGACATCAAACTTGGAATTACATCATCTTTGAATCGGAATTTTAGAACTCTGGTGGAACATTTCAATGTTTAAAGTTGTAACTTGTGTGTACTTTAAACTTTGAAATATTCGTTTCAACATCATTCTGATGGTGCATTGATTCTAATAAGGCAAATGGCTTCTGTCTCTGTCGTGCTCTAAAAAAAAGGCACACGTGTTCCATGTAGACCATTGCGCTTTCTGCAATGATAGATTTGCGGACCTTGGTAACTGTGGCAGACTCCAAAGTCACAAAAATACACATAATAGTAATTAATAGTAAATTATTAGTAGTTTTTATTTCTGACATTTTATACAACTGTCATTGTATGGAAAAAGAGAAAAACTCTTTTTTTCCTTACGGTGGTCATTGAAGAAACACAGGTTGCCAGATTGAGGACATGTAACAGGAATGAGCCTTAAACTGTGAGTTAAGGAGCTGATTGATACACATTTTATTATGGTCCCAGAGCTTTTTAGATAGGTGGCGAAGCTTTTTAGGTTGGGTAGGTCTGCAATCTCTGACTCAGTTTGTTTGCTGGCATTTTTTAAATGATTGAGAAGATTTTTTTTCACTCAATCTGGAAAAAACAACTGCAGTACAATTCTCTGGACTCTCTAGGTCAATAATTATAAAACAAAAATGTTGAAATTTACCCTTTGGGAAGCTATAACGGGGTCGTTTAGAAAAGGGGGAATGTCCAAATTTACCCAAAATCCTATAAAGTCTAAAGGAAAACTCAAAATTTCACGAAACCTGGAGAGCACATGCAACAGGTGATTCTAAACTAGCAAGCAAAGTTTTAAGGAGATTGGACCACAGCTGGTACTATAAACATTAAAACAACATAATATTTCTATGGTAAATTACCTGGATTTGCCAAAAATGCCTTTTAGAAAATTGATTTAGGTGGTTAGAGGCTTGCTTAATAATGTCTATTTTCAAATGTGCTTAAATGCCTTAAAGCGCTTGAACCCCAATAATCGCTGCTTGCAGCTTTATTATTAAATTTGCCTTTGCCAAAAATGTGGAGAACAATCCATGCACATGTGTTTGTCTTTCAGGAAGCCTGTCTGCAAATTAACTCCACGTTTCTTTGCTCACTCACATCGATTCTCCTTGCTGTCAGGACACAATGAGCAGACCTGAGAAGTATGCATTAGGTGACAAAGTGGACCCAAAATAACCAAACTTTGCTTTTACCAAGGAAATAAAAGAGATCTCCCACTGTGATGAGACAATGAGCAAGGAATTCTCAAACCAAACCTTTACAGACGACTCTCAGAGTTTAGCTAGAGGAAATCATCTTGAAGGCTTAGAGGACATACAACAAATTCAAGGCATATTATTAGTGTAGACGGTGTTAATTTGAGCAAACACCACCTCCAGATGTCCTAAGGCCGTCTAAGAGAGAGGTGCATTCCATACAGTGCGGTCGACTTAGGAAACAAGAGCTGAACAACATGTTCAAACAATCCACAGTATGATTTCTCAAGTTCTCACGATGTAAACATGGTTAAGGAGAGTTTACTTAAGGACAGAGGGGCAATTCTGGACATACTGCAAGAATATGAAGCAATACAGTAGTCGGCCAAGAGAAATCCAAAGGCTCTTCCAGTATTTGGAAATCCTAGGTGCTTTTTGATGCTTGAAATTGCCATCATGTGTAATATCACACATGAAATTAGCATATATGAAATGTGTGCTTTGAGACATGCCTAAAACAGGATTACCCAATCAAGTGCTTGGGTTTGTTGGCCAACGTTTTTAGAGATTGTAGTTTTAGGGAAAGGAAGTGTGGGTGGTCTAATTTAGTGGCTAACGCTTTGATCCCACAAGTCTGAAGTGAGAATACTCAGGCTGAAATTGACCATTTCCAACCTTCTAAACCATTCCAAACTTTCAGAATTTAGAATTCTCCCGCCTCCATTCGAAAATAATGAATGGAATGTCACATTAGTCACTTTTATAAATTAGATCAAATTCTGCTTTTTAGGGGCCGTTTACACAACAGCGTTTTCAGCCAAAAATTGGAAACTTCTATGCATTTTGCCTGTTTGTTTCAAGACAACAGCATTTTGGAGACTGAAAACGCCACCGTTATCATTTCCATTTCAACAGCCAATAAGGGAACACGTTAACAAAATGACTAAATGACATGGTTGCAGGTAGAGTTAACTTGCTCTTCTCATGCTTGAAAACACATGACTAAAAGGATGAGCATGTTGCATTAAATACAGCTTGATTTGCATGTGCCAAACACCAAACAAGTCACAATATATTATTGGCTTCCATCCAAACCATCAAAATACAAAAGTGCAATTTAATTTTCCTATAGAGTGTTTACACATGCATCATCAATCGGCCATATTGGTGGCACTGAACATTAACAAAACCACTAAACTTTAGTGAGCCACTAAAAATGCTCAATTATTGTCATGTTTTGGGCTGTACTAATAGTTCGGACCGGGAAAACATTTGGAGTACTATAGACTGCCAAAAGTTATAACATATCAAAGAGAAGAGTGCAAAAAACTGTCTGAGAAACAAACTGAACCAGGATTTCCAAGGCAGGAATCTTGACAACATTTGTGTTTGTTCTTATCATTTCTGGTCAGGTAGGTAAAATATTAGGCTAATATCTTCATTAATATTGATCGAACGTATCTTTCCCACCTAATAACTTTAGTTTGTCAAAATAATGCGCCCTTTCACTGGTGAAAAAAAAAATGATAAAACCAGCCTAGGCTGGTTGGCTGGTTTTAGCTGGTCAACCAGCCTGGTTTTAGCTGGTCAGCAGGCTGGTTTTAGAGGGGGTTGGTCACTTTCCCAGCCTGGCCAGGCTGGTCTTAGCTGGTCAGGCTGGGAAATCACTAGCGAAAACCAGCCTGGCCTGGCCAAAACCCCTCTAAAACCAGCCTGCTGACCAGCTAAAACAAGCTATTTCCAGCTTAAACCAGCCTAAACCAGCGTAGGCTGGTTTTAGCTGTTTTTTTTTTTCAGCAGGGTTCCTGCCTACTAAGTACTTCTCTATATGATTTAGCAGTTTCCACACGTTTTTTCATGGTTTAGACAGCATAAATTGGCAGAACAATGTATTCAGTAGTACATTAACCATGCAATCCATGCTGCCGTTTACATCCGAGTATCACCAATATGGCCGCGCATCCGGGTATCTGACCAAACCGTAATACTTTTACATATTGTTGGATCTATGCAGTTTATGGTAATATTAAAACATTTAAATGTTTAATTAAGTTTAACTTTTGTACAAGAAACAGCTTTGTTGTGTCTGGCCCTATACTTTTAATGTAAAACATGAGTCCCGAATCAAAGCAACTGAGAACCACTTGGCACTCGCTTACAGCACCATCAGTCATTTTTAACCATGGGTCAATCCTGAGTTATCCTGTTCCTTTACTGTCTACATTGGTTTATCAAATAATCCTGCATATAGATTTTAGAGATTGTCAATAAAGATTTGTAAACCCTTGGGAAACGTTATCATTTGCAATATGAGGCTGACTGGGCAACAGCAGATTAAAAATATCGTTTCTTCATCACTCTAATAATCTTGTTTTCACCTTACTGTTAGATCACTTTTATATTTTATTTTAAAAGTTTCTGCCACTGTACACAACTCATTAATATTTAATTAGCCAAGCGTTGAAACTGTTAATGATTGGTTGACTGTTGCTAAACGACTCACCGTATCGTTCCAGCTCTGAGTTGTTTACATTTCGCAGTGCGATGTTCCACTGCCTACAATTTTAAAATAACAACTGCGAACCGCTGCGTGCAAATGTGGTGTAAAAGCCTTGAGCAAAGTATTTCAGTGCGTAAATATTTGTGTGATCTATTCATGACCTAACTTGTTAGTTTTTGATAATGGTCTCAAACCAGTGATGCTGTATTCTCATGGACATTTAACTGATGTGTTATCTCCGTTTTCCCTCATATATAGTGTCCAGTGAAAATAATTAAAAATGCAAAAATATGCTTACCTGACCCAAATTAGTAAAGCCATATTTTGAGGCGAGTTTATCAGCTTCTACTGATCCTCCAGGGATCCGCACAGCCCAATGATTGGTGTAAACGCGAGAAAGCGACGCTTCCCAAAGCCAAAAAGTTGACAAAACAAAACCAACGAACAGCCGCATATTGCTCATCGATAGTCCAGCCGGTTAACTTTGCGGTAAATGATTCAGGCAGGAGCGATCGCCTCCAAACTCATCAAAACACGAGCGTGTAGATGGGCATCAAACCTTCAGTCCTGGCACGCAATACATCCAAAACATCCCTGAGTTACTCCCGCATTATTGTCTCCCATTCACCGCGCTGCATCCCTTTCTATCGCTTCATTTGGGAGCTCAAGTTCAATAAAGCTGAAATATTTGTCCCGTTTCACGACAGATGGCACGCCAGCCGATGTAAGTGTTGTCATGTAAGCCTATGGCAGAACGAGTTGAGGTTAGCAGCAAGAGCTTATGGCTAGTGTTTGCGCGCACTGCACTTGGCAAAGTGTTTCAGATAGACGCCAATAAAGGCGTTTTTATCCCGTCAAGTGGCGTGCGAGTAACAGTATGAGACAAGCAGATTCATAGCTCACAGGTAATTCACTTGTGAACGAGTCTTGCAGTGTAATGACTGAAAAGAAGTGCAAGTATATTTCTAAGTGTTTAGGGATGAATCTCATCTCATGACACCTGTCAAGACAGCGTTCGTCTCATATTTCAAACGAATAGATTTAGATATTTGTCTCCACACGTAACAGCAATAGAGGAAATGAACTGGTAACTGCATTCAGTCACTGTAATCACACTGACAGTGTTTGGAAAGACAGGAACAATGCTCTGAATCCGGAGAGGTAGTGTTTGAAGAGCTCAGGTGTTATCGTCCTGTTGTCAGTATAGGATCTGATTTTTTATGTCCATAATAAATATACTAAAATGTATTTAAAATACATTTGTTTTATGCTAAGTATATTACAAATACATATTAAAATACCCTGCAATTGTACTTTTAGTATAGACTAGCCTACTAAACTGGTATATTTAAAGACTATTTTAAAGGCTAAGTTATTTTGTACTTAATGCACTTTAATTGTGCTGAAATCCAACTAAAGATATACCTAAGTATATTTGATTGCTAAAGAAATATTTTTAATATTTTGCATTTAAAGACCAATATTATCAGACCATACAGTGACATTAAAACATATTTTATGCTTAATATTAAGACGTGCATTGTGCACAAGTAGTACTCCAAACAAGTAAGTATCGAGTGATATATCAGTAAATATGTTAGCAGACTTGAAGTATATATAGTATAAAATAAATGCATTTTAAATCTATTACTTTTTTTTTTTACCAGGGGTAGTCTTGGGGGGGACAGTTTTATTGTCAGCACGAGTGCTTCTGTAATGAAGATAAACCAAATACTTATAAAATAGTTATTTTAAAGAAATAGTTCACCTTCAGGCCACCCAAGATGAAAAGATGAGTTTGTTTCTTCATCAGAACAGATTTGGAAAAACTTAGCATCACTTCCTCACCATTGGATCCTCTGCAGTGAATGGGTGCCGTCAGAATGAAAGTTCCAAAAGAAAAATCCATTGGTAATTTTTTTTTGACAAAAATGCAGCTTTTCACTTGACAAAATGTTAATTGATAAACTGGAGCGATGTGGATTAATTGTTTTTTTCAGCTGTTTGGACTCTCATTCTGATGGCACCCATTCATTGCAGAGAATCCACTGGTGAGCAAGTGATGTAATGCCGAATTTTCCAAATATGTTGCGGATTATGGATTATAGACTATTTTGGCCAGAAGCGAAGGTTTATAGTTAAAAAGCTTTAATGATGGATTTGTTTCGTACAAATACACAGCTTTTTTCTTTACTAGATGTTAATTGATGGACTGGAGTGGTGTGGATTATTGTGATGTTTTTATCAGCTGTTTGGACTCTCATTCTGACAGCACCCATTCACTACAGAGGATTCACGATGGCCTCAAGGTGGATTTTCATTACTAGGTGACCTATTCGATGCAAATGCAAAACAGAAGCATGTTCACTGGTGTTCTCGAGACTTTAAATCCCGCTGTAAATTATTTGCATGACGGCTGCAGTTGTATTGCTCATGCAAAGAGTTTGTTTGTTACGTCCTTCTTTGTTTTCTCTGTTTTATTAACTCAAGCTGCATAACAGCACTGATACAAAGTGAATTCAAAGCCAAGTTCTGTTTCAAAAAACGGTGATATAAATCTCTTTTTCTACTTCTATCCATACCATCTGTGCCTTCCCTGCAGAGTTAGTGAAAAAAAGGGCCAGGCGCACTCCATTTTCCACTTGTAAATGATCAGAATATCTCTGTTTATGAAAAACAACACCAATAGTCTAAATTTAGATTCACATTTGCCAGATTCCCCGTCAACACAGCAAAATTTGACAAAAAATACAACCCTAACGATATCCAAAAGAGCCAACTGTTATGTTGTCTTCTAGGTCTCTTCCTTCAGTGTAAATCTAAGGGATTTTTCCTCCTGTTTTATTACTCACAAAGCAAAAATAATAGATCTGATTGCTTGGAAAAGTAATAGCACAGCTCTCCTTAACCAGCTGCAAGATTTGAAGTGGCACAAACAATGCGTGATGAGTTAGACACAGGCTATAAGAGCAATAGTATAGTGATGCTCGCCTCAGCAAACATACTAATAAACCAATAGTCAACCTGAAATGAGATTTTGTTAAGTAGCCGAAGCCCATTTTAAAGGAATATAACTCTATAGCGCACGGCTCTATATATTCATAGCTCTCGTTAAACCTCATAACCTCAGAAGACGTTTATAGGATAACAGCGGGGCGCAATCCTCCATGAAATATTGTTGAGCATTATCTGTGCTGAAAGCTGTGCTTTAAATGAAAACATTTCACAGTCTGGATTTATTTCATGGGTATTATGCATGCCTGATCAGCTTCGCTCTTCATTCGGCCTCCCTGAAAATAGAAACGCAAGTTTCTGGTGAAAAAACGGCGTCGTGTCGCCAGCGGTTCGCCGTCTTGAGGTATTCAGGCGTGACGGAGTCGAGCTCATTTTGATTCTTCAAGCCGATCATTTGGCAGAGAGTGAAATATCGCCGTGGCTTTTAGCGTTGGCACCGAGCAAGTTTTTACTTGATCATCCTGAGCAATGAAGGGGAATAATTGAGCATTATGTCATTTGAAGCGTGCTGTCGTGTTCGTTCTTAAAGTTAAAATTTATCTCTGAGGGAAAGCACCGCGCTGTCACCTTTACCCAGATGTCCTTTGTGATCTGAGATGAGCCTCGTATGACATTTCATTTACTGTTAGTCATTCAGAAGACACTTTTATCCAGTGACTTAAAAATGATGAAAACACGAGCGATTTATCCTGAGGAGGCCGTAACATGAGAAATGCAAAACAGAAAGTTTCAGACTATGCATCGTTATAATTTATGACTTAAAGGAGTAGTTCACTTTCAGATCAAACATTTACAGCTAATGTACTCACCCCCTTGTCATCCAAGATGTTCATGTCTTTCTTTCTTCAGTCATAAGGAAATTGTGTTTTTTGAGGAAAACATTTCGGGATTTCTCTCCATATAATAGACTTCTATGGTGCCCCGAGTTTGAACTTCCAAAACGCAGCTTCAAAAAGCTATAAACAATCACAGCTGAGGAAAGAAGGGTCTAGCAAAACGATCGGTTATTTTCTAAAATAAATTACAATTTATATACTTTTTAACCTCAAATGTTCGTCTTGTCTAGCTCTGTGTGTACTCTGTGTAGAGATTAAAAAATATATAAATTGTAAATGTTTTTAGAAAATAACCGATCGTTTCGCTAGATAATACCCTTCTTCCTCGGCTGGGATAATACCCTTCTTCCTCGGCTCCAAAGAAGTCCATTATATGGAGAGAAATCCTGAAATGTTTTCCTCAAAAAAAACATAATTTCTTTACGACCGAAGAAAGAAAGACATGAACATCTTGGATGACAAGGGGGTGAGTAAATAATCTGTACATTTTTGTTCTGAAAGTGAACTACTCATTTAATCCGACATTTTGTGTAGATTTATTTTTTACTTAGATTTTGTGGTGCATTATATGGCAAGCCGTTTTAGCCTAAAATATACTAAGCGTCACTCGTAATTGCATTTTTACTAGCAACAATTCAATTAGAGAGCTCTACAATTCTATTCCTACTAGTAAAAATGCCAATTAGGGAGCTCTATAAATCAATTTTTACTAGTTACAATTACAATTAAAGAGCTCTCAAATTCAACTCTAACTAGTAATAATTCAGATTAGAGAGCTCTTTAATTTAATTATTACTAGTAAAAATGCAATTAAAGAGCTCTCTAATCCAGTTCTTACTAGTAACAATTGAATTAGAGAGCTCTTTAATTGGAATTATTACTAGTAAAAATTGATTAAGAGAGCTCTCTAATTGTAATTGTTGTCTTGTTTGCAAAGGATGTCTTAGAAGGGAGCATAATCTTATTGTCTACCTTTTGGAAAACCTTTGCATAAGAAGCTGATACCTTATAATGCTCACCAAGTTTAAAAAATGGATGACGTTGTTTACTCATCAGAACAGATTTAGAGAAATTTAGCATTACACCGCTTGCTCGCCAATGGATCCTCTGCAGTGAATAACACAATAACACCAATTATAGCCTTACAAAGTGTGAAGCTGCACAGTTTAACTTCCGGCTAAAATATGAGTCCTCTATCCATATTGATTTCTCAAGTGGAAAAGTTTTATCTGAATCAGGAGAGAAATATGCACAGATCAAGCACAGTCTAAAACAGTTCAAAACAAATATATCTGTGGATTTTTATGTTAAGAGGACAACACAGGATGGATTTTTTTGCCGGAGGTAATGTTATAATGGATTTGTATTTTAGCCGGAAACCACAGGGTAAAGTTAAAGCACTTTATAGATGGATTAGTTTATTACAAACACACAGCATTTCTCTGTACAAGATGTTAAAGAGTTAGTTCACCCAAAAATCTAAATTAGCCCATTATTTACTTTCCCTCAAGGCATCCTAGGAGTATATGACTTCCTTCTTTCAGTCAAATGCAGTCAGAGTTATATGCTGACGCAATGCTAACATCCTACTTCATTCGGCCGGTGCGGCTTCTGTGTATAACTGTTAGTGCAAACTAGATTAAAGTGATTACTATGTTTTAAATATGGATATCTTTCTTACAAAAATGCATAGATTCGCCACAGGAGGCCTTTATTCACTCCCTGAAGCTGTGTGACGCACTTTATTATGGATGAATACACTTTATTGGACTGTTGAAGAGAAACACCCATCCATTGCCATTATAAAGCTTGGAGGAGCCAGAACCATTTTTAATATAACTCTGATTGCATTTGTCTGAAAGAAGGCTAGGATGCCTTAAGGGTGAGTAAATAATGGGCTAATTTTCATTTTTGGGTGAACTGTCCATTTAATTGATGGATTATTGTGATTTTTCAACAGCAGTTTGGACTCCCATTCTGACGGCACCCATTCACTGCAGAGGATCCATTGGTGAGCAAGTGATGTAACGCTAAATTTCTGCAAATCTGTTCTGATGAAGAAACAAACTTATCTACATCTTGGATGGCCTGAGGGTGAGTTCCTTTTCAGCAAGTTTTCATTTTTGGGTGAACTATTCCTTTAAGTCAAGACATCTGTAAAGTATAACCAGAATTACTAGACACCATATGTTGGGTGAAAAGACACTTTAGGCTATAGGATTCGCCATTTTTCCAACTTTGCGCTCGAGGTCTATAGTTTACATGCTGCAATTTAAATTTAAAATCTTTATCCTGTATCATTTTCCTCCGAAATCTCTTTAAACTCCAAATGGGGTGGTTGCATAATGTTTTTTTGCTGCCCACAGAGCAGATTTTGGCAGGTAGAGTTGGCTTGCGCATTACTCCAGAGAGCTTGGCCAGCTGAATTTCTCATGATTTCTTCAGTGCTGGCAGGTATGTTAGTGTTAGAGGTTAACAGGTGGATATGTCAATCTTTCACTAACCTGTTTATCATAGTGCTCTTTGCACATTAAGACATTTTTCTGCATAAAGCGTCTTCTGTATGCGGCCATCACAGCTTCGCAAAGCTACTTTTTATTTTGCCGTTATATGATTAAAAACTAGATCCAATTTAGTGTGCTGGATTTCTCTGTGGTTTGACTAAACAGAGACCTGTGTTATGTCATATCTAACAGCATCTCACATCTGTTGTACATCTTGTTGAAAAATGCAGAAACTTAAGATGCTTTGATGCCAAAGTGTACTTTCAGAAGGTCACAGAAGAAACCGCTCGACTAAAAACAACTATCAGTAATTCTCTTCCACTGATCAGGATAGTTAAATATAAAACATAAATTACACAGTAGAAAGTATTATATAATATATGCATCTAAAAATATTAATGGAAAAATGTACAATTTATTTAAAAATATACTTTTATATATTATGTTATTATATAATCTCTTTATTTCTATATATGTGACCCTGGACCACAAAACCAGCCATAGAGTATTTTTTTTTTTAATTGGGATTTAAACATCATCTAAAAGTTGAATAAATAAGCTTTTCATTAATGTATGGTTTGTTAGGATGTGACAATATTCGAAAATCTGGAGAAAATCGCCTTTAAATTTGTCCAAATGAAGTTCTTAGCAATGCATATTACTAATTAAAAATTATGTTTTGATATATTTATGGTAGGAAATTTACAAAATATCTTCATGCAACATTATCTTTACTTAATACCCTGATTTTTGGCATAAAAGAAAAAATTATCATTTTGATCCATACTGTGTATTTTTGGCTATTGCTACAAATATATCCATGCTACTTAAGACTGGTTTTGTGATCAAAGGTCACATTTACATCAAATATAAATTTTAACCTACACATAGAATTTATTATATATAATTAATTATTTTTATATTAATAATACATACATTTTTATAAGTAATACTAATAGATGTTCTATACAAGTAGATTATATTTATTTTATATCATATAATACAGAAAATATCTCAAATGAAATATTAATTCTCTGACTTAATGTGTTTTGAGTATCAAATTAACAAGTCAAATTAGTAAATATAAATTAAGTCAAATAAATATATTGTTCTGGATCTATTATAAATTACTGGAATAAGTCTGATTATGCATTTGTCTTCATTCAGTGAAATACAAATGTTTCTGATGCAGAATTTTATGATTGTTCAGGAAATCAGGTTGTAATGTGTGAGAATGCTGCCACCTACTGTTTGAACATATTAGTGAAACTCACTAAAGTAAAAAAATGAATAAATAAAAACAAGTTATTAACTTGTTATATAACAATATTATATGCTTATTATACAACAGTGTGTCTGAGAGAAAGTGAAAGAATATATAGGCTACATAATTCTATCATGCACATAATTATAATAGCATTTCAGACAAATGTCCCAAATGACTCGGTGTCATAAAATGAAGTCAGTCATGCAATCTCACAGACATCTGTTTAAGTCCACAGATGTCCCTTTAGATTTCCCTAGCTTAATAGTAGAGTACATAGCTCTGTCCCTAATACAAGACTTGCATTCCCTGAATCTGAGACTTATTTGTCTTTCTAAAATTTGTCCCAGCTTTCCTTTGATTGGGGTAATTTTCAACACGCTGCATAGCACTGGCAGCATCAGTTTTGTGAAATCCCAGCACAACCTTGAGCCTTTCTTGGCACAAACCTCTCATTTCATACAGATTAGTCCTGAATGAAGTTGCAGCGAGTCGACCGCGGCACAACACCACCAGAGGGCTTCCCACAAGTTAATTAACTCCCGCAAACGAGGGGAAAATCCATAGGAAATGTCATGCAAGGTCAATCAGCGATTATAATGGACATGAGTTTGGGAATAAAAGTCTCCACATTTGTAAGCAAGCCAAACACCGAGCACTTGTGACAAGTGTTTGGTCCTTGGAGCAATCTCACGCAATGTGAAACACTGCTAGAGATTTTTTTTCTGAAAGCCTCCTGCTCCTTGGACCCTCTTTAAACTTATTTGTAGTTTGTCTGGGCAGTGGTACAAACAAGCCTGTGGTAACAGAGAGTCTCTTGAGCGGTGCCCATGTAGGTGAAATCTGCTGGCCCTTGTGTTGGAACCTGAGGCCAGAATAAATCAAGACAAATGTACTATCTGTTTCTAACCATCCTGATTTGGGATTCAAACCACTCATGCCACTCAGCCAAACTGGCTAAAGAATCAAACACTTGGTTTTTTGTTTACGCTGTTCTAGAGCTCTGAACCTTGTAAAATGGTGCTTTATTTTCACACGCACATTAATAGATGTGTTGATTTATGACTAAAATTCTTGGTGAATATTCTTGAAATCATCATAGATATCCACCTTATTTTTTTGTGTAAGAGCGGGCACAGCCATTTGTAAATTTTATGGGCCTGGCTTCCAGTCTCATCCACCTTCAGCTATTTTTAGCAGAACAAAACAGCTTGTTTTGCTGTTTGATATTGCAAATTAGTGTGTCTTACTATATTTGTATAATCTTAATTAGAAACACAGTGGTTTGTAGTCCAAACAGTTTTACCATCTGCATGTTGTTATTAGGAGTTCAAGCGCGTAGAGCTGAAACCCTATTGTAATTGTAAGTATTAGAATGGCCAAGCATCAGTGATCTTCATGTAAAACTGGTCGTGCAGACCAAACCATAAATTGTAGAGATTTGACACTTGGAGGCATAGTAGTAGTCACACAGCAGACAACGTCACCAAGGCTCGCCCCAATCGGCCTGATGGGGGCGCTACAATAATCAAAAGTATGAAATAGTTCATAACTACTAACTAAACCATCAGTTTCAGGCTCAAGTGTCTTATTTCATTGGAATCCTTGGAATCTCAAAATGTTCCTACTTTTGCGAACTAGTCCTAGGTTTTTTGCCCGAACAGAACCAAACCAGTGCAGAAAGATTCTCTGGAAAGTGAATATCAATAATTATCAAAAACAAAGTCAAAAACTCACAGTCGCAAAGGGATGCCAAAATGTTCAAAAGGGTCAGGGCCACTTTTAGTAAAATGCCTATGACTCCTAAACAGAATGAGATATCTTCGCCAATCTCAGAACACTTATGCAAGAGCTCAATCGCAGGTCACAGGACAAAAATCACGGATCTTGGCCACTTGGCGGCGCTATAAGAGGGAAAAAAAACATAAAAATGGCTACATCTACACAACCATTTGTTCCATCAACATGAAAATTGCTGTGCACGGTCTTTGTCCAAAGTGCCACAAGTGTCTATAAGGACATTTGCGTAGCTCAAAAAAACATGGCCACCATTGGCTGATTAAGTTTGAGCACCTCTTAAACATGGTTATCGGAGTCCGGTCAGAACGAAACTCAGTGGGCCTGTTTGACTCATGACCCTGAAGTTCTGAGAGAAATTTTACAGAAATCAGCCACTGGGGGGGGGGGATATCACATTTTTCAAGGTCGTAAACGATTGTGCACGTTTTTTTCGCACATACACACGATATTCGTATCATATGACAGAACTCCTCATTCCGGACAACTTTGCCACTAGAACCACTGCCGACAATTGTTTGTTAAATGATTGAGATGATGTCAAAAACCTACTTTTGCCAACTAGTCCAAGGTTTTTCACTCAGTATGTAAAAAAAAAAAAAAAAAAAAAAAACCACTGCGGTACAATTCTATGGACTCTCTAAGTCAATAATTATTAAGAAAAGTTACACTTAACCCTTTGGGAAGCTATAACAGGGTCGTTTACAAATGAGGCCTGTCCAAATTTACCCAAAATCCTATAAAGCCTAAAGGAAAACTCAAAACTTCCCAAACCTGCTGAGCACATGCAACAGGTGATTCTAAACAAGCATGCAAAGTTTTAAGGACATCGGACCACAGCTGGCACTATAACAGTCATAAACATTACAAAACATAATATATGGTAAATGACCTGTTTTTGCAAAGAAAGGCTTGCTACGTAATGGCTTTTTTAAATATGTGCTTAAATGCCTTAAAGTGCAGCTATATTTCTTCTCGTTATTTCCTTATAGCGGCTATTGAACCAGAAGCCTCACCCAGGCATACTTCCTCATTAAAGAATAAGGTGGAAAACAAAAAACGAAGCTATCGCTACTCCATGATAAAAAGGACATCTTTGTATCTCAATTATCCTTAGATAGTACATAAAGCTTACATATTAGTACGTTTTGAAGAGTATTGCCCCAGTGTGTTTTGTACTTTTTTGAGAGAGAGAGAGAGAGAGTAGGCCCAGTCCTAAAGTTTCATTTTGTTAAGTATTTCATCACTTCACGTTCACCTCCATGCCTGTTGAGAAAAGTCACTTTTCAGAGATGCTCCAGTGAGATCAAGACAGCATTACTCAGCTCAATGTACAATGCACACACTCATACGCATCAGCCGTATGACAGCCCAATTACTGAGTCTGCCCGAAAGAGCCACTCAGTGCATCTCAATGATACTATCTGACTCACAGAGAGAAAGATGGACAGAGAGAGAGATCATGAGGCCATGTAAATCCTGCTAAGTTTAACGGCAAAGCAAAAAGAGATAAACATAAAATAAAGAAATAAGACTTTAGAGGCAAACGATACAGTGATTATAACATAGATAAGGAGTGTTCTTGGACACAGGGAAAATGGCTTGTGACTGTTTGTATTTGTGCTAGGTATTCATTCAATGTGCTTTGACCTCTGGAGTGAAGGATACAGACCTGCTTAAGGATACAGTATGGATTCCTCTCTACACATTAGCAGAGTATCATTAAAGGACATTAAAGGAGACCTATTATGCCCCTTTTACAATATGTAATATAAATCTCTGGTGTCCCCAGAATGTGTCTGTGAAGTTTCAGTTTAAAATACCCCACAGATTATTTATTATATCATTTTGAAAATGGCCACTTTAAATGGAAGTAGAAACAGGCTGTTTTCATACCTGCCTCTTTCAAAGCAAATTAGCTGCTGCTCCCGGCCCCCTTTGAGATACACTTCTAAAAAGCATCTGGTTTGGATTGCCACGTCTATCACACTGAAAACATGCTTTTAAACCATATTAGATTCAAACTTATGATATAGGGTTTTCTGAGCGCACTCATCCGAAGCATGCGCACAGAAAGCGGCTGTCACATGGCATGTAAATACTAAACTTAATTGTCTTTCATGTCTTATAGGTTAAACTGTCAAATACATGCACTGGGGACTCAATTATAGCACTTAAACATGGAGAAAGTCACCTTTAGGCTGTCACCTTTAACCATGAGAGACCCACTGTAGCCAAACTGCAACACATTCAAAGTGCTTTAAACAATAAATAATAACAATGATACCCCCCCCCCCCCCAGTCTTCCACACTTGAACATAAAATGAAAGTTAATTTATTAATTATAGATAGTTCTATAATATGAAGTATATGTACAAAAATACCTAAAACCTGCAAAAACCGTAACCATCCTTCAAATGCACTTAACTTTTACTTCTTTACATTTAAATTCTAATTGCAATTTTATATTCTGTTTTGTACAGAAATAGTGCAAAATGTATGCTTTTTAGGCAAAAGTAAGAATGACAGTCCACCCCTAAACATAACCGTCACTGGGGTCCAAGCTAATTGTACCAAAATGTACAGAATTGTAATGATTTAGCCACCAATTTGCCAAACAGTAAAATAGTTAAACATTGCCATGAGATTGTGTTGGTTTCCTAATACCTAAATTACCCTTGTCATTTAATATTGCAATGCAATGCAATGCAAAAAAATAAAAAATAATAATAATAATAAGTTAATAAATCCTACAAAACATTTCTTGATGAAATCAAACTAAAAAAACTAAAATAAAAATAGGAAGAGTTACACCAGAATTGGTTAATAACATTAGTCAGTTGGTCGGCCTGGCCACGCTGGAAGACCAGCTTAAACCAACTAAGACTAGAAGGTGAGCTGTAACATGAATATGTCTGCAAGACAGACCTTAAAAACAGCTGCAGATATTCAGAGCAGAGGAAAGCATGTGCTACTCAAAGGCCAGAAGGGGGAGATGAAGGCCAGAGAAACTAATCTGCAAACGGGACAGCAAAGATCTACCAGACACTTGCTCTGTATGAAGCACTTACAGTAAGAGCCGTCACTCCCCTGTACTGTAATACAACAAATGGAGACGGGTGGGATCTGTAGCCTATGTCAGGAGTTTTCAAACTGCATTATGCAATAAACTTGAATTAACTTAGCCACACATCTTGTTTTCTCTATATCAGCACAGTCTTGTTTCCTGTGTAAGTGGGCGGTTCTTCTTTAGAATAAGTGGCAAGGTGGACCAGACCTACTGATAGTCAGAAGTTTGGATTTGAGAAACTATTTTTTGGCTGTTGTCAACTTGTTTTGGACCTTGATGTCACTAGCTGGATTCACAACACAGTGTTTTTTGTAATAGTGATCCAGGAGCCTTTCCCAAAGTTCACAGCATCTCAACAGGGTACTATTACCTAAGAGATAACAAAAAGGGGATGTAATGTGTGCATTTAAAGATTTAAAATGATAAAACAATAGATCTAGGTTTTGAAAAGGAAGAGAAAAAAAATTGCTTTGTGCTTGTAAAACATTCACCTTAAAATGAAATTTTCCTGAAAATGTACTCACCCTCTAGTTGTTCAAGAGTTTGTTTCTTTATCAGACTTGGAGAAATTACATTTGGGGCATTACATCATTTTCTCACCAATGGATCCTCTGTAGTGAATGGGTGCCGTCAGAATGAGAGTCCAAACAGCTGATAAAAACATCACAATAATCCACAATCAACACCACTCTAGTTCAACAATTAATGTCTTGTGAAGACAAATGTAGCATGTTTATAAGAATCACTTATATCACTTTTCACTTCACAAGATGGTAATTAATAAACTGGAGTGGTGTGGATTATTGCCATGTTTTTAATCAGCTGTCTGAACTCTCATTCTGACGGCACCCATTCACTACAGAGGATCTACTGGTGAGCAAGTGATGTAAGGCTAAATTTCCCCAAATCTGTTCTAATGAAGACAAACATTTTCAGTAAATTTCATTTTTGGGTGAACTATTCCTTTAATAGAACATGTTTACAATTGTAAGGAAAGATCGAGAATTTGTTTGTATATGTCACCTCATCTAATCATCTGATTTATAAAACCATTACATGTTTAATGTGGCTTTTTAAGGTCACTGTATGAGAATTCTTCACTGCTTACCCAGAATGCACAGTCCATCCTGTGCACGAGTTATAGCGACATTGACCTGATTTGGATCAGTGATGAATCCTAGTTTTTTTCCTAGCCAGGCTTTACTTGGTCTGTCGCTTTCTATATCAGATATGGAGCAGGAGCGCACAGTGGAGATGATGACATATGGCCACTCACTTCCTGTATGCAACAATTTACACTCAGAATGTTAAATGTCCTGTGTCAAATCCACCTGTCCCACAATATTCTCCACAAATATAATAATAAAATATTTTTTACACATTAAATATATAGCTGCTTTAAAGCAAGCTTTATAGAAGGTGCTTACACAGAGAAAAACAATAAAAAATATATCAAAAATAAAAAACTAAAAGCTTTTCTTTAAAAAAAAGTTTTAAGATACAATTTAAATAACGAGACTAAGCATGAGTTAA
Source organism: Garra rufa (assembly GCF_049309525.1). Lineage (NCBI taxonomy): Eukaryota > Metazoa > Chordata > Actinopteri > Cypriniformes > Cyprinidae > Garra > Garra rufa. The sequence goes on from NC_133363.1 coordinate 60,470,157, forward strand.
AATAGAATTCTAAAAATGGCAAAATGTAATCTAAATCTCAAGAAAGATGCAATCAAAATAACACACCTTGGCTTTTCATAATTGTGCAAACTGAGACATTTCCAAGACGCCTGTTCTCTATCATCTTTTTGATCTCTGACACCTGTGCGTTGTAAGGGGTCAGAATTGCAATATGCTCAGGTTTCACACCTGACTGGTTAATCAACAGTTTTGCCACATGGACCTGGGCAGCAACCAACAAAGAAATGACATGCAAGCTTTAATAAGGATTAATCTATATTTAATTCATACACTGAATTTTAAAATGGCTGAAGGCAACATTAGACCGACTCACAGCCTGCTCTGCCTCCTCAATGTTGGCCACTGAGTTCTCATTGCCCTCTTTTGTAGATACCACTAAACTGTCTTCTTTCCCTTGCACATGGCCAAACAGGATCGCTGTAGGATTTCCATTCTTCTTAAGCAGGTAGCGGGGTCCTCGTTCAGCTCCAGTTTTCAGTTTGTCTTCATAAAACTCTTTTGAAGGAAACCTGCAAATTTCTTCATGCTAACATATGTGCGTGTTTGTTAAACACAAAAGCAAAATGAAAACTTTGTTAGACTACTTTATTTGAGGATTTATTTATCAGTTCTTTTACCATTCTGTACTGTGTGTCCAACATTATGGCCAGATCCATGTAGCGTTCAAACAGAGACTGCTGCATGCCCATTTTTCTCACGAGGGCACACTGTACTATTGGCCGTATCTGTTGGTGATCACCCAGCAAAACAATCTGAAAAAGAAACCAGTTAGACAATGACTTTTGTTTGTAAAGATGCCTATGTCTTCCATTTCTAATGTGGCTAATCACACAATTGCAATTCAATACCATCTTCCATCTACTAGAATCTTAGACTGTTTTGTTTGGAAATGGAAATTAATGATGATGATGATGATGATGATGATGTTGTTGTTGTCATTCTAGCACTCACCTGCTTTGGATTGTAGGAAACTAAAGGGATGAAGGCCTCTGGTTCTGTTGCCATGGCACATTCATCAATGAGTATCTGCTGAAAATCCATGACCGCCAGGATTTCAGGTTTTAGTGCTGTTGAGCAGGTGCACAACACTACATCATACTTCTGAATCTCATGCTTGTGAGCTTCCTTCAACAGTTTCCTGTAGCTGCAAAGACACATTTACCACATAACCAGAATGCTGAATGCAAGGACACGAACACTGGGTTATACTAGTTCATTAAGGTGGCAGCCTCTGAAAATGCAAAAAAAGAAAACAGGAATTTTACTCACTTGTCTATTGCATCCTCTTGTAATTGCTGCTTTTCAAAGTGTTTTATTTGTTCTGAGAAAAGATTCTCAGGTTCACGAACAAGGTACATCAGTGTAATATCTCTGCAAAAAAATCTGACATTAATGAGTATATTCATACACTATTTGTTATTATGTCTGAGTCCAAATGTCCATCAACTGGCAGACAGTATCACATTCAAAGATAATTAGGTAAAGTGTAATAAAGGTATTGCTCCAGCTAAATAGACATGGTTTCATCATTCTTAAAAAAAAAAGTATATTTAGCCTCTCAAAAGTCAAGATTATTGTTTGGATGTGAATATATACAAAGTGCATTTTTAGTTTGAACAACATTTGATTTTCAGACACTCATATTTGAATATGATATATTCTGTATATATACCCAATTCAACAATTTGCACATTGAGCCACTTTGAGATCCAAATATATCTGGGACTGAAATATATAGGGTCTTAAACGAAGATACCAAAAGAAAAGATACATGAAAGGATATTGAGATACACTGCCTGACCACTTGATTTTAAGTATGAATCATTATTGCAAGGATATGTGATTTGCAGTGTCATATAGGGTTGCATAGAGTATATTTGAGAGTGAGACGAGGTTGAGCAAAAAGCCCTATTTGGCTGAGATTATGTATTATGTATTTTGTACTGACAATACTTTCAATGAGGTTAAGCTCAGGCATTGTATATTTAATATTTCTTGAGTTACAGGCATGCTAACTTGGGATAAAGTACACCAGTAAGCTATTTTCCCATTTTTTAACTGTTACCAATGGCATATAATACAACAAGGACTGCTGAAGTTAACCAATTTTACTAATGGGAAATCTCCTAATAGACAAACAGACAATCTGTAATTTGGCTCTAGATCTTTTGACCCCTGTCTAAAACATAGTGGCTCTTACTTGAGCTCATCTTTTGGTTTTTCATCACGGAGGGATCTTCGGCAAAGCTTTAGGTCACTGCCTGTATATGGATATTCATGCATTTCCATCTGGTCACAGTAGATTCTCAGAGGATTCAGGACTCCCTTGAGTTTCAACAACTGCTCTGGGACACAAGATCAATGGGGTCATGTAAGTACAGTTTATCAGGTAAATCAGAGCCTGAAACATACTCTATACATGAAACCACCAATGCTTCAAAAAAAGTTTGATGGAGAATGATGGAACTGCATTGACCAAACATTTGCACCTGCATACTTATATATAGTGGCTTCTTTATAAAAATATCAGACAAGGGCATGCACTATATATTTAGAAAGACCACCAAACCCAATTCACCTGCAACAATGTCCACAGACTTGTTGGAGGGTCCGCAGTAGAGGATGGCAGGCTTTTTTTTGGGTTTCTGATCAGGGGTTGATTGGGAAGATTCGTAAGAGGCCAGAAAGTCTTGGTTCTTCTTGAAAAACTGGTAAACAATGTGAATACCAACAACTGTTTTCCCTGTACCTGTGGATAAAAAATGGTGCGGTGTATGGCTTAAGTACACTGCTTCAGCGTTTTCCCCAACACATCTCCATGTGAAAAAAAAGTGGCCTCATGAAGTTCCACAAATTCCAGCAGCAACAACAGTATTAGTATACAGTATTTAAACAGTACCTGGTGGGCCCTGAATAACTGTGAAGGGTTTCTTCACAGCCTCCTCAACAGCTTTCTGCTGGCTCTCATTCAGAACTGGCAGGTTCAGGCCTTCATCCACTTTGTCCAAGATGATATTTCTATTTGCATCTAAGACAAGAGTGTTTTTCAGCACATCTTATTCTTCTACAAAAGTAACTATAATGTCATAATTAGTAGATTAATTAATTAATACATTCATTAATTCATTAAGTTGGCTGTTGTGAAATAAAATGACTCATTTTGTGAAATATGATTTTGTCTAGCTGTCATGTTGGCCCACTTACAGGCATTCAGTTCTTTAAGAGTCCTAGTGGCAACATTCTTCACCAAGTTATTAGCCCGTTTTAGATTTTCAATCACATGTTCCCTGAGCCTGCAAAAAGACTGCATTAGCATATGTATGATTGTGTATAAATCTGAAATGCATCAGCAGGATGAACATTACTCACAAATATGGAATTTTTTTGGGAATGACCTCAATGGTGAAGTTTGTTTCCTTGTCAAAAACCATGGGTGGGATGTAACTCATAGATCTTTTTGTGATCTGAAATTTAATTTTGTTTTGATTGTCTCCGTTCTTTTGTTTCTTTGGTTTGGTGGTTACTGCATGTGCAACCCATGTGAAAGGTAGTGAACCCTGCAGGTCTAAAATTTCAGAACCATTCAGATGTTTTCCATCATTCTCAACCTTCTTTGGTTTCTGATCTCTTAGTCTGATGCACAAAAAGCAGTTTCTAAGGTCGAACTCCAGACACCATTGTTTTTTCTGAGTCTTCGTTAAATAAAAGAACCCATGGAGATTTGTTTCATCTCCACTCCAGGTTATATTAACACCCTCTAAGATGACGCTGTTATTTTCTTCCAAAGCATTGTAAGCCGTGTCTATCTCACATAGTTGGCTCCAGATGTTCTGGTACTCATTGTAGTTCTTATAAATGGGCTTTGATGCACTGCATACTGTTTTGGAAAAACAATCAATAGGGTTTCTCGTGTGCTCCAAACAGATCTCAAAACATTGATTGACACTGAGAAGTTGAACTACAGGAACTGAAAATCCATCTTTGAGTTCAGTCCCAAGCTGCACCTGAACAACCGTGCCTGGCTTCAGCTCCATGGTTAGTTCCTTATAATGGGGTTGTTCTGTTGCCGCCTTTTCCTTTTCTTTATTCTCAGCTTTTTTCATGTCTTGGAGGCATTGCTCAATCTTAACCCAATCCTGCTTTTTCACAGCAGATACCAGTCCTTTCCACAACTCACTTGACACTGTTGTCACATTCTTCATGGACTTTGAAGGATACGAACTCTTGAACGATTCTCTAAATGAATAAACTCTCCTCTTCCAAAGAAGAGTCATAGAGTTCTTTTCCTTGTCGTATCTTGGCTGATCCACAACTTTAAGATGTTTGTACATGATGGTGATGACGTCCAACTGAGAATGTAGTGGGAATGATATTGTGAATTCATGCCCCTGAGGAGTGAGCAGGTCCACCACCGCAAGCTTAACCACATCTTTGGGTGCAAACTGAAACTTTCTTATTTTCAGCACCAAAGCATCATTCTTCTCTTCTGTGTCCATTCCACATTGGCAGAACTCATTGATTTCAATTTGTGTGTAATCAGGTTGCCCAAGGTTTTCTTTAGAAAGCATAGTGTGCAGAAGCCTCTGCAAGATAAGGTCCAGATAACGCCTCATGGGAGATGACGCCCAGGTGTAGGCGTTTAGCTGTAAATCATAGTGACCCAACCTGGAATCCGTTGAGGAGCATGACCGAAGAATGGCGGCCTTCTTCTGAATATCACGAAACTCCCGCACCACGGGGATAAGTGTGGGATGGATTTCATCTGAAAAAATTAACTGCATCAGACTGTAATAGTCCTTGCTCTGCGCAAACTCTTCAATCTTTTGAAATATGGATGTGAAGATGTTAAATGAAATGCTGTTGTGCTCTATATTTTCATATTGTGGATTGGGCCAAACTTGATCTTCACCATCAGTATCCACTTCGCAAATATTTGAAAAGTAAGGTGACATGGGAATTAGGTTCATGTATTTCTTCTTAAACTGAGTCATTTGTTCTGGGTCCGGCTCCCTCTGGCACCTCAGTGGTGTGAGATCTCTTGTGACGTCTTTAGATATGAGTTTTTCAGCTGCAGCACTGTTGTAGAGATTCATTAGTTCCTCCACCATGGCGTGAGAGCGGCTTTGCCCTGCCTGCCTATCAAACGGCCACCCACCTTCCAGCCTGAATTTTCGGTGCACTTCTGAGAAACGGTAAGCGACAGCTAAACAATCCTTCACATCAGAGAACTGCAGAGGCTCAGTGTCATCCAAGCAGTGCTTCTGAAGGATTTGGTCAGCTTCTTCGTATGACATCTGTCTGTGAGATCTAATCAGGATTTCAACAAAATCTATGTTTAGTATATTACTTGTTTTCTTGTCAACATCTACCAGTAAGGATATGGCTTTCCGAATCTTTTTAGGCAACAAACTCAGGTGGTCTTTTCTCAGGTCTTTTGAAAACATGAAGGTCATGTCTCCCTTCTCTGGGGTGTAAATTGTTTTGCCGCGCTGTCTAGCAAATTTGTCTTGCTCGCTATCCTTGGAAATGAAACTTGCAACGTCTGTTATGTGAATACCAATCTGATAGCGATCACTGTCAATTTCCCTCACACTAATGGCGTCATCCAGGTTTTTAGCTTTTGGTGGGTCAATGGTGAAAGTGATAAAGTCATACAAATCCTTCTCTTTTAAAGCCTTATCACATTCAGGATCTTGTAATTTCAATGGTGGAGGTGAATCTTTACAGCCAAGTTCAATGTACAGCATTTCATCCACAGCTTCACACTCTGAAATTAATTTTGTAACTACTCCTAAAGGGTACAGTTTCCCATTTTCCCATTTTATAACCTTGACTACTAACATTTTATTCTCAGCAATCTTTACAAATTCCTTTTTCACCCAGCGTCCACTCTCGTATTGTCGTAGTTCAACTATGCCCATGTCAGGCTTTGTTTGAATTGTCCTTATTCTGGTCACATGTTTGTTAATAGGTGCAACAAGTTTTGGGTTGCCTTCCACCATCTTGCAGATGAAGTTTAGGGAGTTTTCATCTCTATTTATTAGTCCGACGACTCTTCCTTTTAACACTTCACCTTCCTGAGGACACTGTTCTCTGTTTAGGATCTCTACACAGACTTCATCTCCAGGAAAAGACCTGCCCACATTTTCTCTTCCAGAGATTTTGATACAGAGGGTTGGTTCGTCGAGAGGCCTGGCATATGCTTGATCGTGTCTTTCCATAACAAGTTTACAGTGTTTGAAATCATCTGGATTGGTATTCAAAAGTTTTTTAATATCTTTCTTGCTGAGATCTTGATCAAATTCAGAGTCAGACTGCAGACCCTGGCTTTCAGTGATGGTTTTGCAAATGGTCTTGGATTGATTATTCTCTGCATTGCTGCTGCTAGCAGAGTCACTCTGTTCTGATACTGGGGTCACCATGTTTGGATCTGCACCTGCAACACAAATTGGGATATTAGGCACTTATTGTCAGCATGAAATGAAAAGTAACAATATCTTTCCAAGTTTTTGATCTAATAATGTTTACTCATAATGTCATAACTGGACCTTCTGGCAAAACAACAGAAGTCTAGGGACATATGCCTAACTTCTCCGATCATTTATTCCCTGAAACTCTGCCCCTATAATCTCTTGTTCATCTCCCTCCATTTCGAATTAGAAACTTTTTAAATTTCCATTTAAAGCTAAACAACTATACACTGCTGTTCAAAAGTTTGGAATCAGTACGATTTTCCTGAAAAAAAAAAAAAAAAAAATCTGTGATGCAAAGCTGAATTTTCAGCATCATTACATTACTTTAGTCTTCAGTGTTAAATGATCCTTAAGAAATCATACTAATATGCTAATTTATTATCAATGTTGGAAAAAGTAGTGCTGCTTAAAATGAGCCAGATAAAATAAGCCAAAAAAGACGTTAAACTCAGACTGAAAAGTTTAAAATTATTAAATGACCATGAGAAAGATGCAATACTAATGCCATACTAAAATTTGCAGGATAAGGCATGACCATTGGACAGCGAAATGTTCATTGGGTCAGCACGGTCAGAAAAAACAGGTAGAGAAGAAAAGACACATGTTAACTGCAAAACAATTATGAATTAAGGTGAAGAATTATAGGTGTGAAACCATCAGGAACCATTAAGTCTCCACCACTTTTGGCACCACCAATTTCCAGAACTGCAAGCTGGAATCTCCAGAAGTGCAATTTGTCAGGTTCTCAGACACTTGGGTAAAAATTACCCTCACTTAATAAGAAGAACATGCTGAGGTGTTGTGAAATAAATGAAGACTGTTTTTATAGGCTATATAGACAGACAGATAAGTTGTAAGTGACACTTGAATGACCAGCATCACATCCTTTTGTACCACTCTTTCAAGAATTTATCTTCCAGAATCTGGCTGTTATTCTTATTCAGTGAGGGTCATTTTTAGGATTTTTTTTACCAAAGCAAAGTCTCTGAGAACCTGATACATTGTACCTCTGGAGACTCCAGGTTGAAATTCTGGAAAATGGTGGCGCTGGAGACTAAATGATTCCTGATGTTTTCACATCACACCTTAATTCGTAATTATTTGTGACCCTGGACCACAAAACCAGTCATAAGGTTAAATTTGACAAAACTGAGATTTATACATCATATGAAAGCTCAATAAATAAGCTTTCCATTGATGTATGGTTTGTTAGGATAGGACAATATTTGGCCGAGATACATCCATTGAAATCAGAAATCTGAGGATGCAAAAAAAAAAATCAAAAAGACTGAGAAAATCACCTTTAAAGTTGTCCAAATTAGGTTCTTAACAATGCATATTACAAATCAAAAATTACATTTTGATATGTTTACAGTAGGAATTTTACAAAAAATCTTCATGGAACATGAAATTTACTTAATTTCTTAATGATTTTTGGCATAAAAGAAAAATCAAAAATTTTGACCCATGCAATGTATTTTTGGCTATTGCTACAAATATACCCCAGCGACTTAAGACTGGTTTTGTGGTCCAGGGTCACATTTTGTATTTAACGTGTCTTTTCTTCTCTAACTGTTTTTTCTGACCCTGCTGACCCAATGAGCATTTTGCTGTCCCATGGTCATGCCTTAACTTTGCAAATTCTAGTATTGCGTCCATCTCATGGGCATTTAATAATTTTAAAATAAAGAGTTAAATCTCTTTTTTGGCTAATTGTATGTGTAAAAAAAAACTTGCCTAATAATTATGCACACTAAGGATCTAAGGATCCATCTGAAATTGATTATGTATCAGTCTTATGCTTTCATCCTTCTCAGGTCCATACTGCCAAATCTTCATACTTCCACAACAAGTTCAACAATGCTCCAGACACACGCAACCTTTTCAAAACTTTTAATTCACTGCTCTGTCCCCCTCCACCACCTCCCACCAATTCTATAACAGCTGATGATTTCGCCACATTCTTTACAGACAAAACTACATCTATCAGTAGCCAGTTCTCAGCTCCACACATACAAGAACTAAAACTGACCACGCCCACAGCTGAAACTCCCCTCTTCTCCTTCTGTCCCCACTCGGAGGCAGAAGTATCCAAACCTCTCCTCTCCAGCCATCCGACGCCATGTCCTTTAGATCCTATCCCCTCACACCTTCTCCAAGCAATCCTACCAGCACTCGCACACATCAACACATCTCTTCTCACAGGCACGACGTTTAAGCAGGCCCGGGTTACCCCACTGCTCAAAATACCTACACTTAACACCTCACTTATAGACAACTGCAGACCTGCCTCTCTCCTTCCATTCATAGCAGAAACATACCGTTTTCGATCAGGTATCTTTATTTCTCTCACAGAACAATCTACTGGATGCTAACCAGTCAGTTTTCAGGAGTGGCCATTCAACTAAGACTGCGCTACTGTCTGTTACTGAAGCCTTGCGGACTGCAAAAGCTGATTCCAAATCACCAGTACTGATTTTGCTAGACCTATCTGCAGCCTTTGACACAGTGAATCATCAGATCCTCCTGTCCACCCTCTCGTCGTTGGGCATCACAGAGACTCCATTTCGCTGGTTTAAATCCTACCTCACTGGCAGGTCTTTCAGGGCGGCCTGGGGAGGGGAGGTATCTAAAACTCATCAACTGGTAACTGGGGTTCCTCAGGGATCAGTTCTTGGACCCCTCCTCTTCTTCATATACACTACATCTCTGGGTCCCATCATACAGGCACATGGCTTCTCCTACCATTGCTATGCTGATGACACATAGCTCTATTTTTCACTCAAACCAGATGATCCATCGGTAGCTGTGCGGATCTCAGGCTTTATCTCGGCATGGATAAAGGAACACCACCTACAGCTCAATCTGGCAAAAACTGAGCTCCTTGTCTTTCCCGCCACTCCAACTCTATAACATGACTTACCCATCCAGTTAGGTATATCAACAATTACCTCATCGGCTTCAGCCAGAAATCTGGGTGTAATCTTTGACGACCAATTGACTTTTAAAGACCACATAGCTAAGACAGCTCGATCTTGCAGGTTTGCATTGCACAACATCAGAAAGATCAGGCCCTTCCTAACAGAGCATGCAGCACAACTCCTCATCCAGGCCCTGGTCATTTCCAGGCTAGACTACTGCAATGCTCTTTTGGCCAGTCTTCCAGCATGTACAATCAAACCTCTACAAATGATTCAGAATGCAGCAGCACGACTGGTCTTCAATGAACCCAAAAGAGCCCATGTCACACCTCTCTTTATATCCCTGCACTGGCTACAGGTTGCGGCTCGCATCAAGTTCAAGACCGATTGCTGGCATATAGGACAGCCACCGGCTCATCACCTGCCTACCTCCATTCACTACTACGAATCTACACTCCCTCCAGAAGTCTGAGATCCTCTAGTGAAAGACGTCTCATTGTACCACCACAGAGAGCCATGAAATCACTTTAATGTAGTAAAGTAAACTGACAGCATTGAGGGAATGTGCCGATTTACCTAAATGGGTTCATGTTTACGCAAATCATTTCTCACCATACATATGCTTTAAAAACGAGGGTCAGTATAAATCATTTTATTTTAAGCTGCTGTTGAAAAATCGGTCTGTAACTGTTCGTGTTCCTGCTTCATCTCCACTAAAAGAAGTGAGTGTAATTTCTTTTTATATGAATCTTTGCTAATCCCCTTTTAAATAATGTTAGCGCGTTTCAAGATAAATGCGGCTAAAGTGTAACTGACACTCTCAGAGAACATGGTTATGTCGTTTTCTCTATGTAAATCCGTCTCAATATAATTCATAATCACACTTTATAATGAACAAAGCATTACGGTGATTGTCTATTTACAAACTGTGTACGTTGTAGTAAAACTACATTAAGCTTAGTGTAATAGGGTAGAGGTAGTGATAGTAGGTTTGAGGACTACAAATAAGTTGGACTACAAATCCCAGGAGTCTGTGTACTATAGAAAGGAAATCAAATCTTTGGCCTTCCTCTTTGTGGAAACATGCTAAACCCCATGTGCCAAACATAAGAAGTCTCTGTGATATGTTTGTATGCATTGCTTTGTGAGGAGATGTATAGTAAATTGTGGAGGTAAGGTTTGTGACTACTTTGATTTTAGCTGATGTGCTTAGTGGTAATGTGTTTTATGGTTTTTATTGTTTTTAGTGTGCTTACTGGAGACATAGCGATGGGTGCCTCAGAGAATTGAATAGATTTATTCAACAACACAGGTATGTTATTCAACTGAATTACTGAAATGTTACATTTTATATTTGTAAAGTTTTATGAATATTTGTGTGTTGTCTTATGGAATTAAGTGTTTTTATTTTGATGTTTTAAAAGGGAAATTGTTAAATATTTATTTTGTTTTTACAGATGATGCATGGTTGCCGTTTACTTTTATTGAACAAATTGGTGGAATAACAATGGGTTTAATAGATGACTTTACATGTTATATTGTGACAAAGTGGCTTGAAGTCAGCATGAGATTTTTTTGGTTATTTGTTTGATTTCTTTTTTTTTGCTCTGGGAAGTTTGTGTGTAGTGAGTATTGGGTTTCTTTTTCTTTACACTGGTAGTGACATTTGCTTTGTGCTGTGATGGAGTGTATAATTTGCACAGAGTGATTACCATTATATTCTGTTGGGAAACCCTGTGTTCTCTATAGTGTGTTTTGTTTTGGTTGTTTCTGTGGTTTCTTTGTCACTTATATGGTAAGACTAATAAATGTTTTATTTGCAAAGAAACAAACTGTAGTTATTGCCCATCTTACAGCTCATCCATTATTGGTTGGGTTACATTAGCTTGCTAGATGGTTTAAAACGGTGTCTGTTAATGATTGAGATGTCACGTATTTTAAATCGTTTTGGATCAGTTATAACTTTATTAAGAACGGTAACGTTAACGCAATACCTGCAAAAGTGTTTACAGCCCGCAACTGCATATGAGTAAAGACCATAACACTCACATTTATGTATTTCAATATTAGGACGGGATAAGTTAACCGATAACATTTTGCTCTCATTCAATCAGCTATACCTCAGTAAACACATCGCGTTCGTCTCTATACCTCAGTAAACACATCGCGTTCGAATTTGTGTCAGTACGCTACCCTGACATACCCTTATACAAAGATAAATCAAAGTGACATTAAGTTTACTAACCATTCAGACACGTCCAGTATAAGCCGTAATAGCCAAACTTCTTTGCAAGGGGCCTTCTTGTTTCGCTTCCAACTCCAGTTTTTAAATTAAATTTTAAATGGATGGGGTTGTACAGTGTCCTCAAAGCCCTGCATGTACCATTTTTCCCCAAACTATACATCTATACTCCCAACTGTTGTCTAGGCAACACCCCGTGTGCTATGTAATGACACGCCCCACATAACTGAAAGGTGGGGTGAGCAGAGGTTCATATAATTTAAAGGGCCATGTACTGATATCGCTTGCTGAGAACAGAGGCATTTTTTACCAGGTAAAATGAGTGTTTTTTTTTTACACTACCATGGAGAATTTTTAATCAAAGTATATTACATATTACAAAGTATATTACAAACTTTTCATTAGGACCCTTATACATTACTACCTTATACATTCTTCAAATTACAGTCCTAAAATGATGACAGAAAATTTACTTACAGTTGCTGTCCTGCAAAACATGACGAAAACTGCTTTTCAGATAAAATATGAATGAGCGCGATATAGATGCGTCAGTGGATGACGAGGTATTTCCGTTTAGTTAATTATCCCGCCAGAAGAATTGTGTGAAAACGTACTATGCCTGTATAATTTTGGAGGCTTTACGCATGCGCAGTAAGGCGAAATTCGATGTTTTCCTACGTTTCAGTGTGGATGAGAAACTTTTGGAAAACGCTTGGAAACGCTAGTGTGGACGGAGAGCGCTTTAAAACGAAAACTCCGTTTTCAAATGTATCCGGATTAATGTAGACGTAGCCTAAGGAAAACATTCTAGGATTTTCCTCCATATAGTGGACGTCAGTGGTGCTCAACGGACTTAAGGTAATTTTTTCCCATATTGAACGATAACGATATATATTTCGATATATTCTGATGATGTTGCCAGCTTTAAAATAGTATCCCAACAGTGACTAAAGCCACAAAAATTAAAGTGTTCATTAAATTACATTTTAAAGTATAATTTATTAACAAAAACAGATTACAGATTTGGCCTTAAAAATTAAAACAACTTACTAAAATAAATTTCAGAAATAAAAGTTGTGACAGAGTATGGTAAATGAGAGAAAATGTACAAAATGTAAACATAAAATTATTGTAAAAACATAATTTGTAACAATTATTTATTTATTTATTTATTTATTTATTTATTTATTATTTATTATTATTAACATAATTGTTTATTTTCTCTATTATAGGTTGAGCTATTTAAATTAGAGGCAACCACTGCATTTTGAAACAATCTACAGTATAAATAACAAAAAATTACGACACGGTTCTTTCTTAATCGTATTAAGTGCAGACAATTCAGCCATAATCAAAGTAGGCTACTCTCTCATTATTCTAATTGCAAATAGAGACCGAATATTTCAAGAATGATACAGAGCTATAGACATACACAACCTATCATAGCCTACATGCTAATAACAGCTTAGATATGTAATGTAGCCTAATTTGCGTGCATTTGGGAGTCACTCTCTAAACAAGGGGGATTAAAATTGCTTTTGAATGCGCGTGCGTTTTTTGCTTTCGGTTTCAGTTTTAACAATCGCGCCAAACTCTCAGCTGAGAGTCACTTTTCAGATAGCCAAACCACTTATATAACGGAATTCGTGCTACCTATTTTTGTCGACAACTTCAACATCTTTGGATAATAACTCGAGGTTAGTTTCACTTTCGTCGCTGATTCCACTCTCTCTTTTTTTTTTTTTTGTCGTCCTGGTGTTAAGTTTGCTTCGCAAAGTGCGGTAATAAATTAACTTTGTACTTTGACGTGCACACGCACGCTGCACGCTGACTGACTGTTGTCTCATATTTCTGCTGATTGGCTCTTAAATTAATCCATATCGAACAAAAAATGTCTAGAGTTTATCATCGTTATTAACATAAATTTTATCGCGATTCGATATGATATCGTTTATCGGCCCAGCCCTACAACCCAGTGTTTACAAAGTGAATCTACAAAGATAGTCAGATACTCTTTACAAAAATAAGGAAAAACAGCGATGTTGGACAATTTTGAAGTTGGAGGAGAAAATGAGAAGGGAGTTTTTTGACATACCCTAACTGTATTAAACCGGAGTTCACAGTGCGCATCACAGGGCTAGACGAGACGAGCATTTGTGGTTAAAAACTGTATACCACTATAACACACCTGATACAGATCATCAGCTCATTAGGAGAGAGATCCATGTACTTAACTAAGTGTGTCAGATAAGGGATACATACAAAATGTGCAGAGCAGTGGGTCCCCAGGACCAGGATTGAAAACCACTGGTCTAGGCAACACCCCGTGTGCTATGTAATGACACGCCCCACATAACTGAAAGGTGGGGTGAGCAGAGGTTCATATAATTTAAAGGGCCATGTACTGATATCGCTTGCTGAGAACAGAGGCATTTTTTACCAGGTAAAATTAGTGTTTTTTTTTTACACTACCATGGAGAATTTTTAATCAAAGTATATTACAAACTTTTCATTAGGACCCTAAAGCATTATATTAACTTGTGGAAAATGGGCATCCGATGACCCCTTTAAGAGTTTAAGCGACTGCTGAAAATACATCTCTTTCGACACTATTTGACTCAATACAATTTTTTTTTAAAAACTTTGTTCTCCTCTCTTCCTTGATCTTCCCTTTCTAGCCTGTACTCATCAAACAATGCCTGATCACTTATAAATAATTAAATACAAAATTAATAATAGTTATTAAGATTGAGGTGGTTTATTAATAAATTGGTCATATGGGCTTGGAAAAATATATGACCAGAATATCAAAGGGCCTAATAATTATGCACGCACCGTATAAAAAGGATGCACAAAATCAGTGTAAACTTATTACTGGCCTCTCATTTTTTACATTTTTAACTGATATTCACTGTATATTATAGAAGGCTCAAAGGAAACGTCACTTGTTGGTCTAACAAACCTCTCCTAACAAAATTAGGCAGCATTGTGTTTTATTGAATTGACTTGACGTCATATCTCAATATAGTTTAACAGGACAGGTGTGATTGTCATCCTGAAAGTATGTGTGGAATGCACATGCACCCAAACGTTTAACAGAAAATACATTTTAAGAAGCATCGGTAAATTAGCCTTTTGTTTGGTAGAAAATGTAATGATTAGTACTAAAACGAGAATTTTTTTTCAGGTCTTCTCTTAGATTACAAGCTGTCGACTCTGGCCTCGCACGTAATGTCACTGGCTTATCTTTCATAGCCCTACTATACAAGATAGGAAATGTGTTCGTATGACTGAACAAACAGTAGCCTACAGGTAAATACAAGCCAATGAATTGCCTTTTGTACGTCGTTCCAATCTGGGAACAGTAAAAGCGGTGCAATTTTACAATTCATTTCTTACAGAGAACATTAACATTAGCCTTTAAAAACAGCTAACCTGTACAGAAATTGTAATTAGCTTTGGTTTACGCACTTCCAAACTTTATTTACACACACACACACACACACACGACACAGCCCAATTGAACGTGTTTCTAATTTAATAAATCGGACATAAAACTTACCTTTTCGGCACGGAGAGGGCGCCGCGTATACTCTGTAGTAGAGGCTTTACATTAGAAAATGACATGCAAATAGAAGTCCTTGGGGAGTGACAGAGAGTGATGCTGTGTTCGTGCGATCGATGCCTGTAAGAAAGCTGAACTCAGGTGCATTTCCTGCTCTCCCGGTTAGCAACTAAAGGGAAGGTGGGTCCTCTCACATTGACCTTGTCATAACAGCTCCTTATGTTTTAAATAACCGACTTTAGGGTTCCATTTTAAGGCTGATGATACACGAGTCAACTTTTTGGGCAATGTTGCCGGGCGACTTGCCCATTGAGAATAATGGGCAAATAAGATAAGGCATGGTCAGTTTTATTTTCCACTGAGGTAATTGTCACAAGACGCGCGAATTGTAACTGTAAACTGCAATGCCACCGAACTGGAACTTCAAATATAATAGAGACAAGAGTCATAAACTGAAAAACCACGCCCACCTGAGGGAAAACCAACAAATCCAACGCTCTCTCTCTTCTTTGTCTTTCCGACTTATAACAAAAGACAGAATAATGTCTAAAAGATGCTATGTGACAAGGTGTACAGTAAACAAGCTAAAAACACAGAACTACGTCTAAAAAACGAGCGTGGCCTAAATGCCTCTACTATAGCATTCTTCAGTGACACTACGACGCCGATTCAAAGTATGATATGATAATATCCAAGCTACTGCTCGGTGCTCGCAATTTCCAGTTAATCACGTGATCGACGAGTTTTCGAAGTTGTCAGTTACAATAATTTTTTTACGTTTTTAAAATGTATTTGTTTATTTACATTATTTTTTTAACAAAAGCTTGTGTAAAACAATACATCCGCCAGTTCCCTGTTTAAGAACATTTTAGTTGAAAAATCCATAATATTTCGAAACTTAATGGCTGTTGTAAATGACAAGCCAGCTGATTAAGTTGTTTTTGAATGAACATGCATTTGTTTCCGTTGTACTTGAAATTGACACTTCCTTCCTCGTTTCAAAGTCTCAAAATAGATTTTGACCTTGATTTTTAAGCACATGCTTTGTTGACGCGGTTGTTTCCTTGATATCCAAGTTCACCAAACATCTTACAGGGCTTTTTTTTTTTTTTTGGTTGTGGTGGAAAAAAGTCACAAGTGAGTCGAACATAATGTTTATCTACAAATTAAAAATGTAAATGTTTATTTCATTGTATTAGCCTATATGATCAGAGTTCAAATGTCATGTTGGGTTAAGGTCTATACGTGGGTTAGTAGGTCTAGACGGCAAACTTTTTGCCATTATG
Organism: Garra rufa; assembly: GCF_049309525.1. NCBI lineage: Eukaryota > Metazoa > Chordata > Actinopteri > Cypriniformes > Cyprinidae > Garra > Garra rufa. The sequence continues at coordinate 60,486,665 of NC_133363.1, forward strand.
TTTACACCCAGTATCTTTGAAATGAAAATGTATCGCCCAACGTGGGGCTCGAACCCACGACCCTGAGATTAAGAGTCTCATGCTCTACCGACTGAGCTAGCCGGGCTGTGTCTCACCACCCTAACAGACCTCTTTTCACTGTAGATTCCCGTTCATACTCGGGGTTTAAATGACGGTCAGACACAAAATACTTTAAAAAAAAAAAATCCACTGTATTCCTGTTACATAAGTCAGTGCATAGGTTTACTATTGAGTAAATTAGCCTCGTAAATTGTGTATGTGAAACAAACATTCACGTCCATTTCGCTTTATTTGCAACTCAATCGCCCTTTTCTCGGCAAAGCTTCAGAATGTCAATTAGTCTGACTTTTTTGTAATCATTAAATCACGCTGCGCACTGCTGTCGACCACTTTACGAGGCACCGGAATTTCCATAGCTAGATAACAGGTTACAGTCAAGTTAACAGCAATACATTTGCACTTTTTGAATTTTGTCATGATAGATTCAACACATGTTCAGTACTAACTTTACTATATGGCTGAATTAGCAATGAGTCAATGCATGCTGAATCACTAACGTGACTAAAGTATCAAACCAGGACACACAAGAGTTGAACGGATTCTCATCCTTATCTGTTTTTGACCCACTCACCCTGCTCTGAAATAATTACTACATTAGTAGTTTTTAAAATAAAAAAGCAAATGTTTTGCAGCATATATATTTTAGGCCTAGTATGTTTCAACCATTTTCTAGACACCTCTGTCTTATTTTATCGTGGCTTGAACATAATCTAATTCAAATAAACATAAATTACAACAAATGTTTAATAATTTTCTCATCCCATGTCATCCAAGATGTTCATGTCTTTCTTTCTTTCTTTCTTTCTTTCTTTCTTTCTTCAGTTGCAAAGAAATTAGCCTTTTTCACAAAAATCGGAAATTACGTCAGCGCAGGGTAAAGTTAGTTCCACTATAGGTCTGCGCCTTAGGCCTTATATTAGTATGCCCTTGTCTCAAATAAGGCTTCTTACCTTTTCTGTTTTGTCTGTTTTTCAAGCTGTTGTTATATAATCAACAAAGAAACAACATTTTACTATTTATATGGCCACTCAGACCGCTGACTCGTCAAAATAACATGCTCACTCAAACATAGCGCTGGATAGTTTCTGTTCTCCATCTCCGGTACATTTGAGCTTACTATCTCAATTTACTCGGTCATTTCCCACGAATCACTACATCATAGTAAATTATGACAGCATTTATATCCAGATGCACATTTTTCTAAGAATAAATTGAACAATTCTGAGTCCAGTTGATGCATCAACTCAATACAACAACGTGATCCTGATCCAATAATAAAGCCATTAATCGGTGTCATCTCTTGTTTAATATGTATTATAATATTATGTATATTCCAGGGCACATTAGGCCTATACAACATACATTTACACTATCATGATGAGCAAGAAGAAAATATATTACTTTAATAATAATAATAATAATCGCGAAATAAATTCATGTGAAGAGTCATAATGCACAGCCAGCACCAAACTGACAGAACAGCAAAACTAAAAAATGTACTGAATAATAAGTGCCAACATTCAGAATGAAATAAACATAGTATGTGTGATCACCCGAAGCTGACATAAAAAGTTTTTGAAGAATTGTTTGCTCTATTTTGTAAAAATAGACTTTGATTCCCGAACTTACTCTTGTTAAGTACAGCCGCTGCTGTCATTGGAAAAACTTTTACCCTGCAAGTGCAAGCGCCAAACCGGAAGCCAGAAACACGGAAGTGTGAAAAAGGCTAATTAAGTTCTAAGGCCATGTCCACACTAAAGGTGCGGTCACACTGCACTTTTCGTTCCATTGACTTCCATTCATACGCATGCGAATGCTTTAGACCGGAAACGCAAGCCCATGCGAAATATTTTCGCATTTCCCTGCGTCTGAAAGTTCAAACTTGGTGAACTCTGACCAACAGGAGATCGATACGTCACAGCATGACCTCTAGCTGAATGAAAAAAACCTTAAATTTAAACATTTAAAACTGCAACACTGGGGTAAAGTGTAGTAGATTGTGTGTTTTTACATTTAAAATGTATTATTAGTGTCATGTGCTGAATTTAACTTTGAAGACGCAGCCGAGCATGACGTCATATCACGACCGTTGCAGCAGCATCCGAAGGAATTTCGCATGCTCAAAGTCTAGTGTGACCGCGCCTTAATACGTTTTCGTTTGAAAACGCATCTTTTTCTCTCCGTTTTGGCGTTCCGTCCACACTGAGACGGCGTTTTTGTCAAGGAAAACGGAGCTTTTTGAAAACGCTCTCCAAAGTGAATAAATTTGAAAACGTACTCGGTTACTAACGTAACCTTGGTTCTCTCTAGAGAGGGAACGAGTACTGCGTAAGAAGTATCTTACGCTAGGGGAAAATCCTTTTCTGCGAGATATTGAAGCCAAAAATTATCCTTAATTTTGAAATAATGTAAAGCGCGTTGCAGCAGCATACAGACATAGGCGAAACAGCTTGCGCGCCTATTGGCTGCTCTGCGGCAACTGCAGCAGCCTATTAGAGCGAGGCCTGACGCGACGCCAGATCCAATGGGGGCATTTCGCGCCCTTTGCGTCGCTTCGCGCCCTTTTCGTAGCTTCCCGCCTAAAAGGACGTGGTCTAGACCTATAAATATCGCTCATAGGCAGCTATTATCTGGTTTTTCATCATCAAAGCAACCAGAGCGTGCGCATGCACGGCAAGATACGCAGTACTCGTTCCCTCTCTAGAGAGAACCGAGGTTACGTTAGTAACCGAGTACGTTCTCTTACGAGAGGGAACGAGTACTGCGTAAGAAGTATCTTACGCTAGGGGACCCAGTGTAAAACGCCGTGCATGCTGAGATCTGACACCAAAGACCCAAGGGCGAAAGCCCGGGGTTCATACAGTTCATAATCACCTATAGAACTCACAGGGAGTCCGGGGAAGAGGGAGGGGCAACGCCGCACTCTTCCACATAGTGCAGCGTCACTCAGACGCTAAGAAAACGTACATACAGGGCGGGGTTACGGCCTGAGCTGACGTAAGAATAAGGGTCTTCACACAGTTTGCTCAGACACATCTTGTGCTATCACTTTCACTGTCGACCCTAGAGCTGTGCTCAGTAGACGCAGCATTCCGAGCTGATAACATCAGGTCAGACAACACTGAACATCTAGACTGACAGCAATCTGGCCTGTAAGGCGGGAACCTCCAGGTTGTAAAACCTTATAAATGTAGACGGAGAGGCCCAGCCCGCCGCCGTACAAATATCTTGCAAGGCAATCCCACTCGACCACGCCCACGATGAGGCCACGCCCCTCGTGGAATGTGCTCTGACACCTAGCGGGCACTGCATGCCCTTGGAAGCATATGCCAACGCAATAGCATCAACTATCCATCTGGATAAGCTCTGTTTCGACGCGGCCAGTCCCTTGGGACGCCCGTAAAACGAAACAAAAAGCTGCTCTGTCTGTCTAAAAGCAGACGAGCGAGACACGTAAGCTCGTAATGCCCTGACTGGGCATAGGAGGCTCGCGTCCGTTTCCTCATCATTGACCGGTAGGGCTGACAGCGCGATGACCTGTGCCCTAAACGGTGTGTTGAGTGATTTTGGAACGTAACCATGTTTGTGTTTGAGTATGACTTTAGAGTCATTAGGTCCAAATTCCATGCACGTCGCGCTCACAGAGAGTGCGTGCAAATCCCCTATGCGCTTCACTGAAGCGAGAGCCAGCAGAAACACGGTCTTAAGAGACAGGTATTTCAAATCAATAGTCTGCAGAGGCTCGAATGGTCCACCTTTCATGGCCTCTAGTACCACAGAAAGGTCCCATACGGGGACTGTGGGAGGTCTGGGGGGATTTAGTCTTCCAGCTCCCTTCAGGAAGCGAATAACTAAATCGTTCCTTCCTATTGACTGACCTAGCGTTGTGCTCGAGAACGCTGTTATGGCCGCCACATAGACTTTGAGCGTGGACGGGGTTCTGCCCTTGTCCAGCAGCTCTTGTAGAAAGGAAAGCACCTCCATCACACCACAGTTAGTGGGTGACGAGCCGCGAGCTGCGCACCAGCCCGAAAACACTGACCATTTTGAGGAATAGAGCCGTCTCGTAGACGGGGCTCTAGCCTGCGTGATCGTGTTTAATAGTCCTTTAGGGAGTTCATCATATATTCGCTGGTGGCCCAGACATGAAGGGACCACAGCTCTGGGTGAGGATGCCAAATCGAGCCGCTGGCCTGAGAGAGAAGGACTCTCCTCACTGGTATCGGCCACGGGACAGTGCTCGTCAGCTGCATCAGCGTTGGGAACCAGGGCTGGTTTTCCCAAAACGGCGTTATCAGCAGTATTGAACATCCTTTTTCCCTGACCCTCTCTATCACCTGAGGTAGGAGAGAGACGGGGGGAAAAGCATAGAGATGACGGCGGGGCCATTCGTGGGCCAGCGCGTCTCTGCTTTTTGAGTAAAATTCCAGACAGTGAGCGTTGTTCGGAGACGCAAACAGGTCTACTTCCGCTCTGCCGAATTTCTTCCACAGTAGTTGTACTGTCTGTGGGTGTAGAGACCATTCGCCTGCTGGAACATTGTTCCTGGACAGTCTGTCTGGCCCTATGTTTAGAAGCCCCGGCACATGCGCTGCTTTCAGCGAGCGCAGGTTGCGCTGAGCCCATACCAGGAGGCGTTCTGCAAGTCTGTATAGGTTTTTGGACCTGAGACCGCCCTGGCGATTTATATAGGAAACCACTGACATGTTGTCCGAGCGGACTAATACATGGTTTCCTTTTATTTGGGGACAGAAGCGCATCAGCGCGTTCTGTACTGCCAACATTTCGAGGCAGTTGATATGCATGAGCTTTTCCCGTTCTGACCACTGGCCAAAAGACGGTCTGCCCTCGAGCAGAGCCCCCCATCCCGAGGTGGACGCGTCCGTAGACACCACTTTTATTCTCGAGGAAGTCCCCAGGCTTACACCTAACTGGTACCAGTCGATTGCTCTCCACGGATTCAGGGCTGTGACACATTACTGATTGACCGTGATACAAAGCCGACCGGGCGCCCACGCTTGACGCGGGACGCGCGCTTTCAGCCAGAACTGCAGTGGGCGCATACATAGCAGACCCAGCTGCAGAACTGATGACGCTGAGGCCATGAGACCCAGCATTTTCTGAAATTTTTTGAGCGGGACAGACGCGCCGCAGCGGAACGAGCCCGCTGTGCGCTGAATGTCTGCTGCGCGCTGTGGTGACAGCCGCGCTATCATTGACAGCGAGTCCAATTCTGTGCCCAGGAAGGAAGTTTTCTGACTGGGGGACAGTGAGCTCTTCGCCCAATTGACTCTGAGACCCAAATTCTCGAGGTGATCGAGTAACATGGTCGTATGCTGTACAAGCACTGAGCGAGACTGCGCTAGAATCAGCCAATCGTCCAAATAGTTCAGTATGCGCACGCCTTTCAGTCTGAGAGGAACGAGCGCTGAGTCCATGCACTTCGTAATGTACGGGGTGCCTGGGACAAACCGAACGGCAGGACTGTGTACTGATATGCCTGGCCCTCGAAGGCGAGTCTCAAAAATCGCCTGTGACGTGACGCTATCTGTATTTGAAAATACGCGTCTTTCAGATCCACTGACACGAACCAGTCTCCTTGGCGAACTTGCCCGAGGATTTTTCTGGTCGTGAGCATCCTGAACCGACGCTTCACCAACGCTTTGTTCAGTTGCCTTAGATCTAATATGGGTCTGTGACCCCCGTCTTTTTTCGGTACCAGGAAATATCTGCTGTACAGCCCCCCTTCGCTTTGAGCTTGAGAAAGGGGCTCTATGACCCCTTTGCTCAATAGTTTCGCCACTTCGGCTCGAAGCAGGTGTGCTGCTTCTGTCTGCATTGTGGTCTCGACGCGCGCTGTATAGCGGCGCGGGCGTCGGTGAAACTGTAGCGAATAGCCTCCTTTTATAATGTCCAGCACCCATTTCGAGACCCCTGGAAGCTTTTCCAATGCGTTTGCATGAATAGCTAGAGGCTGAATACGAAGCGCGCTCCGTTCTTTCATTAACGGAGTGGTTTCGGTATGCTGTGGCACCAGAGACGTGCTCGTGACATTCGGGGCGTGGGGCACGCTGATAGCGGGAACTATTATGTCTGTGTGTGTATGTGGTTGTGTGGCAACAGGCACATTTAACACACTGCAAACACCGTTCGCCTGCATACACGTTAGTTTCGTTTGTACAGAAACCTTTTGACGTGCATAATGTGATGTCTGTGGGCACTGTTAAGTGGACACGTTTACCACATGTGAAGCGCAATCGATCTGAGCCGATTTTATGTTCGCAGGGTCTGTATGACAGGTTGTGCTTGTGTGTAGAAATGAGCACTGGAGGAGTGGGCATTTTTGACTACACGTGAAACACCATCGGCCGTGGCCGGGACTCCAGAAAATACACTCTATTGGGGGTTTATCTGGGTAGCCGTGAAAACAACCTTTGTGTGCAGGCAAGCGGGCGACAGAACCGGCTTGTTGGCTGCAGCAAACACTGGAACAGTCACATTTAACACACTCCAAACATCGTTCGCTTGCATGGAGCGAATGCACGCTGATTTCATGCAAAAAGTGCTCGTGATATTTGAGGCATGGGGCACGCTGATAGCGGGAACTATTATGTCTGTGTGTGGATGTGGCTGTGGGGCAGCGGGCACATTTAACACACTCCAAACAACGTTCGCCTGCGTAGAGCGAATGCACTTTTGGTTTCGTTTTCACAGAAACCGTTTGACGTGCATAATGTGGTGTCTGTGGCCACTGTGAAGCGGGCATATTTACCACGTGTGAAGCGCAATCGATCTGAGTCGATTTTATGTGCGCTGTGCTTGTGTGTAGAGATGAGCACTGCTAGTGGGCATTCTTACACGTGAAACACCATCGGCCGTGGCCGGTTGTGAAGCGCAATCGATCTGTGTCGATTTTATGTGCGCTGTGCTTGTGTGTAGAGATGAGCACTGCTAGTGGGCATTCTTACACGTGAAACACCATCGGCCGTGGCCGGTTGTGAAGCGCAATCGATCTGTGTCGATTTTATGTGCGCTGTGCTTGTGTGTAACGTTAGAGATGAGCACTGGTTAGTGGGCATTCTTACGACACATGAAACACCATCGGCCGTGGCCGGGACACCAGACAATACACTTTATTGGGGGTTTATCTGTGTAGCCGTGGGAACGACTTTTGTGTGCAGGCAAACGGGCGACGGAGCCGGTTTGTTGGCTGCAGAAAACACTGGAACAGTCACATTTCCTGGAACTGGACAAGCGAATAACTTTGGTGGGGGTCCGGCAACAGCGGGACTCGTACACCGTCGTTTTCCCAGTTGTGCTAGGACGATTTCGGAGGCTCAGGTTTCAACTCAATCCTGGGCCGCGGGCCGCGTCTGGCGGGGCGGCGGCCAGACGAGAAAAACGTCAGAAAGCGTTAACCACGGGTGCCTCTCAGCAACGGTGAGAGACCATGTTACGCAGCGCTGACGCGGCTAGGCGGCGGCGAAAGCGCGGCGAAGCAGGTTTGACGTCTGACGGCAAGCTTTAGAGGGGAGGGCCGACTTAGCACGCCGTCCAGCGGAGGGCAGACATAAGTGGGCTGCTATCGCCTCTTCTGAGCAGCATGCGCGTTCCCGCTTTGGCGGGAAACGGAAATCAGAATCAGTAACCTCTTCCTCCTTCATGGCCCCCCTCGTCAGCGGCGTCGATGGAAGCGGTGGCAGACAGCGGCCGCTTTACGTCCGGAACAGAGGCTGACGAGGTCGATGAAGCAGGCGGGCGAACCGGCGAGCTTTGTCGGCTGGGGGGAGTGTCCGGGGCCCGCTGGGCACGGCGCTTTTTACGGCGCTACACCGCGGCGGGCGGGGGAGCAGTCTCAGTGAAGAAGGCAAGGCAAGTCCTCAGAGTCACCATTGGCATCTGCACGAGCCGTATGAAGGCATCTTTAAAAAGACGCTTTGCTCTTTTTAGAGAAACAGTGTGTATCGCAGCGGCGACACACACTGTAGATTATAAAGGATATAGGCGCCGGAAAGCGCAGCAGGAAGGCACGGAAGGCGGCGTGGCCAGCAGCTTCGGTGGCTCGTCCCGCTGAGATGCTTGCAGTCAAACGCGGCTTCTTATCCGGCTCCAGCGATGCGTGTGCTTCGCTTGAAGGATGAAAAATCAGATAATAGCTGCCTATGAGCGATATTTATAGGTCTAGACCACGCCCTTTTAGGCGGGAAGCTACGAAAAGGGCGCGAAGCGACGCAAAGGGCGCGAAATGCCCCCATTGGATCTGGCGTCGCGTCAGGCCTCGCTCTAATAGGCTGCTGCAGTTGCCGCAGAGCAGCCAATAGGCGCGCAAGCTGTTTCGCCTATGTCTGTATGCTGCTGCAACGCGCTTTACATTATTTCAAAATTAAGGATAATTTTTGGCTTCAATATCTCGCAGAAAAGGATTTTCCCCTAGCGTAAGATACTTCTTACGCAGTACTCGTTCCCTCTCGTAAGAGAACGCCGTTTTCGCGTTGTAGTGTGGACTGTGAAAACGGAGGCTTTTGAAAACGATGACGCATATTGTACCAATAGATATCTGTTTACACCGGTAATTGTGCCTGTGCTATTCACTGCCACACTGCTGCTAGAGAAATTTACCTTATACATTCTTCAAATTACAGTCCTAAAATGATGACAGAAAATTTACTTACAGTTGCTGTCCTGCAAAACATGACGAAAACTGCTTTTCAGATAAAATATGAATGAGCGCGATATAGACGCGTCAGTGGATGACGAGATATTTCCGTTTAGTTAATTATCCCGCCAGAAGAATTGTGTGAAAACTTACTACGCCTGTATAATTTTGGAGGCTTGACGCATGCGCAGTAAGGCGAAATTCGATGTTTTCCTACGTTTCAGTGTGGATGAGAAACTTTTGGAAAACGCTTGGAAACGCTAGTGTGGACGGAGAGCGTTTTAAAACGAAAACTCCGTTTTCAAATGTATCCGGATTAATGTAGACGTAGCCTAAGGAAAACATTCTAGGATTTTCCTCCATATAGTGGACGTCAGTGGTGCTCAACGGACTTAAGGTTAAAAATAGAGTTTCAGTGCAGCTTCAAAGGGCTCTACACGATCCCCGCATAGGAATAAGGGTCTTATCTAGTGTAATGATCAGTGATTTTCTATAAAACATTTACAATTGATCAACTTTTTAACCTGAAATGCTCGTTCTACATTGCTGCAGAAGTACCAACCCAGTGTTTACAAAGTGAATCTACAAAGATAGTCAGATACTCTTTACAAAAATAAGGAAAAACAGCGATGTTGGACAATTTTGAAGTTGGAGGAGAAAATGAGAAGGGAGTTTTTTGACATACCCTAACTGTATTGAACCGGAGTTCACAGTGCGCATCACAGGGCTAGACGAGACGAGCATTTGTGGTTAAAAACTGTATAAATATTATTTTTTTAAGAAAAGGACAGATTGTTTCGCTAGGTAAGACCCTTATGCCTCGACTGGGATTGTTTAGAGCCATTTGAAGCTGCACTGAAACTGCATTTTCAACTTTCAATCCATTGAGCACCATTGGAGAAAAATCCTGGAATGTTTTCCTCAACAAATTACTTCCTTGCGACTGAAGAAAGAAATACATGAATATCTTGGATGACAATGGGCTGAGTAAATTATCAGGACATTTTTATTCTGGAATTTAACAACTGAACACTACTGATGTAGTGATTGAACCCCAGGTATTTATTTGTGAGTTTGACCCAATTGCTTGCCACTGAACATAAAAGTATTCTATTATTACAGATAAAAAAAACATCCGATGCAGATTTCTGGACGGCCATTGCCAATCTGCTTATGTGGATTCCATTTACAATGGGTATGTAATCCACACTTGCATCCTAAAACAAGAAAATGGAGTTAGTACAATTTTGTTTTAAGAAATGAATACTTTTATTAAGAAAGGATGCATTGAACTGATCAAAAGTGACAGTAAAAACCTTTGTAATGTTACAAAAAATTCTGTTTTTAAATAAATGCTGTTCACTTGAACTGTCTATTCATTAAAGAATACTTAAAAATTGTTAAATGTTTTTACATGAAAGTGATTCACATGCTATTCTTGCTTTTGCAAGTATGCTGTACACTAGTATTTCATCTTCTTTTCTTAGGAGAGCTCCGTGGACTATCTGCTTATAGAAAATGCAATGGTTGAGGAGTCCATCCAGCTGCTGGAGGATGTTAATGATGAGAGGGAGGAGGATGAGGGGTCTGATGAAGATTGTGAGTTTTAATTTCAATTGAGTCAAAATTACACAGGCAGAGCTCTGATATACAGCATTGAATTTACATAAACATGATGAGATTTTGCCAGAATGATTTGCTCTGGAACAAATAATACATTAATTATCTAACACCGTCCTTATAAAATTATTTTTGTTTGCTTCTAAGTGGATCTATAGATGTTCTCTAGTTAAATGTATTTATTTAATGTTATTTATGACATATTAATACATTTAAAAGCAAAAAATAACAACAATATATTATAAAATATACCATAAAAATAGTTTATTGAGGAGTTACTTCACAAAGCATGAATCTTTCAGTAGACAGTTGATAAAAGGAACCCGCTTTTCATGTTTTTTATCACATGCTAAAATGTGCTTAACATGTTAACAACATGGTAAAACACGATAACAATGTGCTAAAACAGGATAGAAATATGCTAACAATGTGTCAAATGTAAAAATATGCAACGCTCAGCTAGTTAACATATAGTTAAAATATAAAACCTAAGAACATGTTAACAATGCCTAGGAATCCCAGCGTTAGACTCATTTGTGACCCTGGAGCACAAAACCAGTCTTAAGTCGCTTGGGTATGTTTGTAGCAATAGCCAAAAATACATTGCATGGGTCAAAATTATTGATTTTTCTTTTATGCCAAAAATCATTAGGAAATTAAGTAAAGATCATGTTCCATGAAGATTTTTTTGTAAAATTCCTACTGTAAATATATCAAAATGTAATTTGCATTGTTAAGAACTTAATTTGGACAACTTTAAAGGTGATTTTCTCAGTATTTTGATTTGTTTGCACCCTCAGATTCCTCATTTTCAAATAGATGTATCTCGGCCAAATATTGTCCTATCCTAACAAACCATATATCAATAGAAAGCTTATTTATTGAGCTTTCATGTGATGTATACATCTCAGTTTTGTAAAATTTAACCTTATGACTGGTTTTGTGGTCCAGGGTCACATTTGGGCTTCTTAGCAGTTTGATGAGGTCTAATGAGGTTTGAAGTAGCCTAAAATGGTCTGACTGAGTTTGTATTGGCCTGTTTGACTTTTCCAAGTAAAACCTTTAAACTTAAAACTTTTAAAAGTAATTTTAAACCAAGCCAACATTATCAAACTTTAGTCATCTACTGTGTTTTAGCCTATTGTCCACGTGTTGATCTGCACTGCCATCTAGTGGACATTCTACAAAGTCATTGTAAACGCTAGACAAAATAGGTAACTTAAAGGTAGAATCTATTTAAGACACATAATGTAACTGTTTATTATTAATAAAATGGGTCTATGGTCATTTACTAACATCTGTTTTGTATCCCTGCACATGAGCATGTAACCTTCACATGAACTGCTTGAGTTTTGAAAGCTGTCGCAACCCCGTCTCTGTGGCGCAATCGGTTAGCGCGTTCGGCTGTTAACCGAAAGGTTGGTGGTTCGAGCCCACCCAGGGACGATGACAGCTTTTGGATTTCAATCAGTAGGATTGCTGGATCTGTAGCATAAAATACCCAAGTGTAGTTGTCTATTTTACTGTAAGGTATTTTAATGCAAATGCTTTATGTTTTCTTAGGGTGAATTGAGGTAAAGTGGGCCGTTTAAGCTCGACTGCACTGTGCTAAAAGGGTTTACTCTTTCAGAGCATAACAATGGTTCTTACAGTTTTTTTACAGACGCTAGGACACATTTCTCAATACTTAGGTCACTTTTGCAAAAATCTTCACACAGTGAGCACAACAGAAGTCTATGTGGACTAAACTGAGGATCAATTATCATTGTTTTGGCACAAAATGCATTCAATGACCACATCTCTCAAATTTCATGAATTCTTTTCTCACTCAGACACAACAAATGCCAAACATCTTTGTACGTACAGGACATTTTGCACGTGCTTACATACTGTTTTCAAAACTGTTAAACTTATGTTCAAAACAATAACATAATGCAAGACTGAATAAGACAGCAAAATTCAACAGCAATATTTTATTGAAACATATTTCAAATCTAAAAATGCAGTAGATTAGCATTACTATTGTATCTGTATCAGTGGATGGTGTGTATACAAATTCTTGTATTTTGGAATTACTTAGTGCAAAAAAATAATTAAATAAATAAACGACATAAAATATTGACGAACTCTGCATCATGTCTGATTCATTCCAGTAACATATATTGCAGTTATAAACAATGTATATTGCAATTATAAACAGAGATGTGTCCTTGTTTTACACAAGAAAACACTGTGTAATGCTACATGTTGTTAGTGTTTTTTAGCTCATTGTTTTGTGGGTGACAAAGTGTGTTTGTCGGCTGTCAACCTTTGCTAGTGTTCTGGAAGAATGAGTTTATTTGAGACCTGAATAAAGTGTTTTGGTAGTTGTAGTGCATTTTGAATGTGAAATGAACTGCTTTGCCAAGCTGAAAGTCGGTTAGGAGAATTGTGTGAAGAGTTTTGCAAAAGTGACCAAAGTATTGCGAAATGTGTCCTAGCGTCTGTAAAAAAAACTGTAATTAAAAGGACACGATTTCTCTAAATGATAAAATAGGAGAATAGTGAATAAGATTTTTTATTTGTAACATAAGGTTGCTTACTAAATGTAAACAAATGTTACTGTGGCAGTTCCTGTTTCATTCAATGCTACCATCAACAGGAAATAAAATGCAAAGAATTAAATTGTAAAAAAAAAAAAAAAAAAAAAAAAAAAGGGCTGAATGTGTTTGATAAAGTGGGCCAGTGGGATTCAGGTAAAGTGGGCCAACCTATAACCTTCAGTAATTACACCCAAATTCATTAAATAAAATGACATGTATTGGTTATTTTATAGTTGACATGTATAATTAACTTTTTTAGAAAACGGGAATGAGACTGCAGTCAGGAAATTCAAGTCAGATGGAGGAAAGGAAAGAAAGATGTAGAATATAAAGATTAAAAATATGGACAATTAAAAAATGTTTAAAGTGTTTAGAGTGCACAGACAGAAGAACATTTGTATATATAGTTACCATTTTAAATGTTCTTATTATTTCTTAGCCTATTTGTTGTTGCTTGTGTTATAGTAACATCTGTCTCTTCTTCTTCTTCTTTTTTTTTTAACCAGTATTGTGATTTCTAAATATTCTGATATTCAGGTTTCATCAAATTAAATGTTTAATTCAATACAATATGTTTCAGTTGTAATTTAACACATTAATTGAGATGTGGATTTACATGCAATTTATTTTACTCATAACCTGTAGGTTATATATATTTTTTGGAGTTTGTTGCTGGTCATATGTGTTAATAAATCATGTGTTTTTAATTACAATGCAGAATATTTTTATGAATAATCATTGGCCCACTTTACCGGAAAAGACATTTGCCTGGAGTACATGACATTAAAAAGTTTATTGGTATATATCTTGCAAATAGCACTTTATATGAACTGTATTTAATTTGAAAAATTATAGCTAGACCTTAAAATGAACAAAAGTAATATAGAAAAGAAAAGAAAAAATACAGGATGTAAATTACGTTTTACAAAGTGTCCCACTTTACCTGAGTTCACCCTAAATAAGCCATATATTGATTACAGTGTTAATAAATACATTTTAATATTTAGTATACATCATAACGCAATGCAGCAAGACTTTTATACTTTATTTCCACACGACTGTCCATATACGATGCGAGAGCGCCCTCTAGAGGCGGAATCGCTGACGCCCCGTGCGGTTCATTTTTGACACGGAAGCGGATTTGTTTCACTTTAAAGTTTCACTTTAACTTAAGAATAAATAATCAGTCAATCAGTAAAATAAAATAAACAAATAAATTGTTATTTTGCTGCATCCATCTTAGTGAGTATCACTCAAGCAGAGTTGTTTATTAGCTGTTGATACTCTTGAAATCTACCTTTTTTTAAATACAATCTACTGAAAACTACCTGAAATGAATCACATTAGTTTAATTTATTAATCCTTGTTCGCAAAATAATAAAAATCCAAAATAAGAAGTAAAATACAGTCACCAACATGTACATTTGCCTTTAAAAAAAAAAAAAATGATATATTTGAAAGTACAAGAATAAATTCGTTTCTATGAGATGTATATTTATTAAAAGCACTTCCCATAAGAAAAAATGCTGTTAATAAATAGAATAATTATTATCAATTTCCAGCATGTACAGGCGTGAGCTTTCAATGAATTTGTCATTTTTAATGAAAAAATAAAAGGCTGATTTCGTCCCTGGGTGGGCTCGAACCACCAACCTTTCGGTTAACAGCCGAACGCGCTAACCGATTGCGCCACAGAGACGATGATGACGCGGTGCCTAATGGTACAGCATTTAAGCCACTAGATGGCAGTGGTATGCCGCATAAAGACATTCATCTCTGAGTTGGTTCACACCGCTAGGTGGCAGTGGTATAATAAAGCATAAAGACATTCGTCCCTGGGTGGGCTCGAACCACCAACCTTTCGGTTAACAGCCGAACGCGCTAACCGATTGCGCCACAGAGACGGGGATGCGCACCATCATGACGTCATAGCTTTTTATGCTTTACCTTGAAGCTTAAGTACCAAAGATATTGTTAAAACTTATTTTATTTTATTTTTTTCTGTATGGATATATGTTTAATACATGAAGAAGTGCAAAACATTGCGCCCAACGTGGGGCTCGAACCCACGACCCTGAGATTAAGAGTCTCATGCTCTACCGACTGAGCTAGCCGGGCTTGCGACACGCCGCTTGAAATACAGGTACAAGAACCCAGAGAGCTGCACAACTTCGCCAACAAATCACGCAGCGTAACATATAAAATAGCTTAGATCTACATTTCTACGAATTACATTTAGCCACTGCTATGGCTTATTATTTATGTTTACTTTAAATTACTTGTTTGTGATGCTTCCTTCGACTCAAAGTAAAGTTACATGCGACCCACATATACTGAGAGAACTGACCTTAAATAGGCGCTTAAAAGAAAGTTATCGGTCCTAACAGTGAAAAAGAACCTAATAAAATGAAATCTCTTTTTAGTCCACTTGTTATAGTTCACCGCAGTTTACTGCAGCGTGAGACTGCTGCTAAAACGATATGTTCTGTTTAAACATGTTCAGAAAATTACAGTAAAAACATTCACCTCGCGTCCGTACTTATCAAATGTCGTGCAAAATAGTTGTCAAAAAACTATATTTAACACTATATTTTGTGTTAAAACAACAATAAACTACCACATAGTATTAAAATGATGAATAACACTGTCTTTTTGCAAGTGCAGAAGATACAAAATTGTGAAAAATGTATTTACATTTTAAGAACATGTTTAAAATGCATATGAACTGATTTGATGGCTATAGGCCTATTAAGAACGGAGATACACAAACATGGTCGGCCTTTAGAATAACATGAGCTACTAATCGACTCCGCCTTTACAGTTGATTTAGTACATAAAGAGTAGTTCCCACAATAAACAGTGCTACTAGATTTATTTACCTTCCGCTCCAACAGTCAAATCCTGTATGCAGACCTCTCAGCCAAAGCTGTCATAACAACATGGCGAAATTTAGCAAATAATCCAGAACGTGGTCGTGTTATGGAGGGCGGGTTTCTATTCACCTGTTATTGCAGCATTGAGCAAAGTAGCCAATCACAGACATAGCTGCTCATTTCTTAAACGCAATGGCTAATCAGATTTAAATTGCAAATCCCGCCTCGCAGCTAATTTCATTGGTTAGGGTCGAGGCATGGGTTAAGGTTCGAGATTTTGATTAGTTGTTGCATTGTGTAAGTAATCATCACTGTTTGTCAGCAGAACCAATGCAATCTTTAGAATTGGCTAGGAGTCGAGTTAGAGTCGAAGTGGCTTGGGAAACAAAAAACAAGCGTTTAGCAGAATCCATGTTGTGAAGTCTGTTTATACTACTCGACTTTGGGCAAAAATCCCGACAGTCTTACAAACAACTTTGTTTCTTTACATTTACATTGGCCTTATTCTCCAATGCATTGATTGACACCATGTCTACTCAGTTAATAGCCATTTAGTCGAAATTCATGTCGATTAATTTCACTGATAAACTTTATTTTGTGTGTTAAAGCAACAGTAAACTACAACACAGTATTCAAATAATGAATAACACTTTATTTACAGCACAATGCAAACTGGTCTCAAATGGGACAAAATGTTTTTTTCTAAGGCAGCAGAGAAGATTTGGACTGATATTACAGACTGAGATATACAAACGTGGTCCGTCTTGAGCATAAATACAGGATGAGTTCTTAATCGACTCCGTTTACAGCTTAAGTACATAAATGTACTTTCCACAATAAACAATACTAGAGTTATTTATTTCAGATCCTGAGCAGGGGATCATATTATCAGTGATGGGTGCAGGGCCCTCAGCTGAAGCTGTGATTTAGTAAATGATCCAGTGCTTGTTTGTTTTTGTGTTCTGGAGGACTTCAAAGTTGTAAAAGTCCTATATCGCTGCAGAAGTACCGACCCAGTGTTTACAAAGTGAACATGCAAAGAATGTCAAACGCCCTTTACATAAGCGATGTAGTACGATTTTAAAGTTGGAGGAGAAAATGAGATGGGTGTACATACCCTAAATATTTTGAACCAGAGTACAGAGTATGCATTTGTGGTTAAAATTGTACTTTAAAAAAAATAAGTACAGAATAAATAAATAAATACACAAAAACAGATCGTTTTGCTAGATAAGACCCTTCTTCCTTGGCTGGGATTGTTTAGAGCCCTTTGAAGCTGTATTTAAACTGCATTATGGAAGTAAAACTCACAGACACCATAGAAGTCCACTATATAGTATAAACACTAGATAAATGATCTGTAATTTTTTGAAATGTACTAATCATATGATGTTACCAAAAAGAAAATCTTTTATGTATTAGATGTAATGCAATGCGTTTGCGCAGATACTGTACATTAATGTTGCTTCTCTTCCTAGCGATAGTCATGGCACAGCCAGCATTGTAGGCTACTCTCCCAGGTTCAGGAAACAGTCCTCCGTAAAATGCGCAGCACCCACTCGAATATTTGCGTTGTACTGTTCCGGAACAGTGTTGTAAATACTACTTAATGGGATAGTTCACCCAAAAATGAAAATTTGATGTTTATCTGGATACCCACAGGGTATCCAAGATGTAGGTGACTATGTTTCTTTAGTAGAACACAAACAAAGATTTTTAACTCAAACTGTTGCAGTCTGTCAGTCATGTAATTGTAGTCAATGGGACCCACAGCTTTAAAAAACATACACAAACAAAACCAAATTTAACCCTGCGGCTCGTGATGATACATTAAGGTCTTTAACAGTATTTATATACTTTTTACCTCTGATTTACCGCAGTGTCCTGAACAGCCGACCAGTCAACACTCCCGGATGAGTTTGCGCAAGGAAATGTAATCTTTTAGTTTTTAATCAGTTGCAAGAATCATGATAAGCACAAGTAATTACCATTTTAATAGCCGCTATGCACTGTGTAAACAATGAGTGATATTTCACAACAGATGGATATAGCGGTGAATCAGAGTTGTAAAAATATATAAATACTGTTCAGTTTCTTGCACAGACTGATCGTTTTGTGTCTGAACACATCAATGTATCTTCACAAGCTTGTCTGTGTTCCATTGACTGCCATTATATGACTTGCAGACTGTTTGTGTTCTATTGAAGAAACAAAGTCACCTACATCTCTTGGATGCCCTGGGGTAAGCAGATAAACATCAAATTTTCATTTTTGGGTGAACTATCCCATTAATCACTGATTTCTAGATGTATACTCATTTGGAAGGCCAAACGATGTACTTTTGCTTTCGCAACGAAACACACAGCGTCTGCACAACATGGCGGCGACAGCAACAATACTACACTGAGAATAAAAGTTATGCCTTCTTTCTTTGCGTATACATTTGGGCAGTGTTTTGCAAATCTTTTCACATCGTGACGTAGACGTGTGGGGGAATGTTTGAATGAGCCATTTTAGGAAGCAAAGTCTTAACTTTTAAAAAGAATATTTCTTTGGGTTTGTGACTTTAATCTTTGCAGACTTTATAGATCTTATATATACACAAACAGCTTGTAAAAAAAAGCTCTCAAATTTCATCAAAAATATCTTAATTTGTGTTCCAAAGCTGCATGAAGGTCTTACAGGTTTGGAAACACATGAGGGTGTAACAACAGAATTTTCATAGACAGCATTTTATTAAGCTACAGATTATTACAAAATTCAGTATCTTGTATATGCAGCAGGCAAACAACCAGACAGAGGAACCAGGAAAACATTAGACAATATGAGAGCAACACACAGAGAACAGTGAAAGTAAAAGCCATGGGCAGTTGCATAAAAGGCTTAGTCATTTAATAGTTTTCTTTCTTTATTGTTTTTCTTTCGTAAGCAATACCAGTCACCCCTTTTCTAACAACTTTTTTAGTTTTTAAGACGCAGTTCTGAATCTTAACAGCTGGCCTCTGAGGTGTTTTCCGAGCTGAAGGTGATTTCCAGAGAGTTAATCTATTTGAATAATCACTTTCAGTTCAGTTTCTTTGGAGTTTTCCTTTGTTTAATAACCAGTGTATATAAATGCATGAATGCATTATTTCACAGTTGCATGTGAGAGGCAGGACAGGACACCACCATAAATCACACATCAAGAAGACTTTGAAACAGGAATTAATGATTCGCCCAAATGAATTACCGTGTTTACTATGGTGTCATATTGTAATTATTTTAAAGTCCATAGAAATATAAACATTAGCGCTTTCGCACCATCTATTTTGAGAACTATTTTCAGGTTTAATACATGAAATTCCAGGTTCAATACATGAAAAATGCATTTAAACTACTATAATTGTTTCTAATTATCCTCTATTTCAGATACTCTACAACAGGATACAACAGATTTCTTCTACATCTAAAAAAAAGATTGAAGATCTGGAAAAAATATCATTGAGATATTTAATGGGAAAGTCATGGAGGTGGACATATGGAATGAATCATGTGACAGGAAAGGGGGAAAAAGAGAATGACTCTAAAATAAGTATTTTTTTCTTAGGTGTAATACAAGCCAACGGTGTAAAGCTGTCAGTTAACATTTAATATGTAATATTATTACTTTAAAGATTATAAGAAGTTAATATAATAACAGAACATAACAGATGAATGTTACAGTACAAAAGTAGCATGATTTGAATACTTAAATGCAAATGTCTTTTGCATACCTGGAGGTGAAGAGGTGGAGTTGATACCAGTTAAAAGCTGCATTATTTAGAAATGACATGCATAAAACTACAAATGCATGCAATTGACTTCTCTTTAGGACATATGTGCAATACGTTTGTTTAGGAGTTTAGTGATGACATTCAAAGCTGTTTTCAATAGTGTGATTCATTTGAGTGCAGGGAAAGGGAAAGCCAATGGGTAGCAGCTAAATAAAGAAAGTGAAAGTGTAGCCTATACTTTTGCTTCCTTTATTTTACAGGAGCCGCTCATGGGTTTATATTTTAGGCAGGTATACAGCAGTCAGCATTCTAAACCAACTTGTGACATGGACATGTTGTACAGGTATTTCGCTCCTCTGGTAAGTTCTTCTAATTTAATCTTGAAAATTTGCAGTATTCTTTGGAATTGGATTTAATTATGGCATGCTGAAAGCTGAAGGCATTATCAGATTAGCTAAAATGTTAACATTTTACCTTTTAGTAAGAAAATAAAGCTTACTAAAAGTGCTTTACTCAAGAAACAGAAGACGGTAATACTTTGGATTTGGTAACTCATATTTACTATAAACTAAGTTAGAGTTCTGCCTCATTAATACATTCCTGCTTATTACAGAATTAATAATGTACTAATAAACAGGCAGTATGCAAGTAATATGCATGCTAATAAGCAACTAGTTCATAGTGAATACTATTGAATATGATGAAATATAAAAACTACATTTAAGCCTCTTCATATTATTATGACTTTTGCAAAAACAATATATGGAAACAAATACAGGTCACGAAAGTTGCGAAAAGGTGTAGAATCTAGTGAACGCTTTTATTTTTCTAAAAGTTTTATTCATTTATTATCTAAAAATTGTTACTTTTAACATTTTGATATTAAATTTGAATTGTACAGCAACAATGAAAACAACTACTTAGGTCAGTTGATTACCTCATAAGTCTTTAGATATCTGTGGAAAGCATTTATTAAAGCCTAGACTAGACGAGATGAGGACAACATTTCCATTTGTATGAACGTCTTTAATATTACTTTAATAACCTTTGATTGGTATTGTGCTCTGAAGGTGGAGTATATCTACTCTTGGTGGAATGGCAGCAGCTCAACACCTGCAAACAGTTCGACAGCGAATCAAAACCAGGCGGAGCCATCAGAGAGTACTAAACAAAGTATGGCAAGAATCCAGCTTATCTAGTTCAACCACTTGTACTGTAGATCATTAAGTTTATTGGTTCTTTGTGCATACACAATCACATGTTAGAAGGCATTTGTTCTCATTATCTTAAAGGGATAGTTCACCCAAAAATGAAAATTTTATGTGTATTTACTTACCCCCAGGGCATCCAAGATGTAGGTGACTTTGTTTCTTCAAAAGAACACAAACGAAGATTTTTAACGAAAACCGGTGCAGTCTGCCAGCCAAATAATGGCAGTAGATGGGCACCAAACCTTTAAAAGTCAACAAAAAAATGCACAGACAAATCCAAATTACACCCTGCGGCTCGTGACGATACATTGATGTTCTAAGACACGAAACGATCGGTTTTTGTGAGAAACTGAACAGTATTTATATAATTTTTTACCTTTGATACACAGCTATGTCCATCTGTCCTGAGCACGAGCTCATCATCCGGCTCGTGACATGTGAACGCGCTCTGGCGTAGTATAGGCAAACACCGTAAGGGGAAATCAGTGAAAAGTCCCAGATGAGTTTGCGCAATCTTTAAATGTAATCTTTTAGCTTTAAAGGAACACTCCACTTTTTTTTGGAAATAGGCTCATTCTCCAACTCCCCCCGAGTTAATAAGTTGAGTTTTACCGTTTTGAAATCCATTCAGCCGTTCTCCTGTTCTGGCGATATCACTTTTAGCATAGCTTAGTATAGATCATTGAATCCTATTAGACCAATAGCATCGCGTTAAAAAATGACCAACGAGTTTCGATATTTGTCCTATTTAAAACTTGACTCTTCTGAAGTTATATCGTGTACTAAGACTGGTTGAAATGCATAGCTTCAATTTTCTAGGCTGATAAGATTAGGAACTACACTTCCATTCCGGCGTAATAGTCAAGGAAGTTTGCTGCCGTAATAAGGCTGAAGCAGGAGCAGTAATACCATGCCGCACATGTGCAAATGCTAAACTAGCTGGGAACTCATTTCTGATAATACTCCGCCTGCTTCGGCCATATTACGGCAGCAAACTTCCTTGACTATTACGCCGAAATGGAAGTGTAGTTCCTAATCTTATCAGCCTAGAAACTCGCTGCTTTGCATTTCCACCGGTCTTAGTACACGATATAACTACGGAAGAGTCAAGTTTTAAACACAACAAATATGGAAACTCGTTGGAGATTTTTGAACGCGATGCTAATGGTCTAATAGGATTCAATGATTTATGCTAAGCTATGCTAAAAGTGATATCGCCAGAACAGGAGAACAGCTGAATGGATTTAAAAACGGTAAAAATCAACTTATTAACTCGGGGGGAGTTGGAGAATGAGCCTATTTCCAAAAAAAGTGGAGTGTTCCTTTAAATCGGTTTAAACACTCAGAATAAGCGCAACTAATTACCATTTTGAATAGCTGCTATACCCACAATCTCTGTCCACTGTGTAAACAATTAGTGTCGTATACATGCAACAGATCGCTTCCGGTGTTTGCGTATTCTATGCCAGAGCGCGTTCACATGTCACGAGCCGGATGATGAGCTCGTGCTCATGACAGTTGGACGTGGCTTTGTATCAAAGGTAAAAAATGATATAAATTCTGTTCAGTTTCTCGCAAAAAAAGATAGTTTTGTGTCTTAGGACATCAATGTATCGTCACGAGCCGCAGGGTGTAATTTGGATTTGTCTGTGCATGTTTTTGTTTACTTCTAAAGGTCTGGTGCCCATCCACTCACATTATATGACTGACAGACTGCACCGGTTTGAGTTAAAAATCTTTGTTTGTGTTCTTCTGAAGAAACAAAGTCACATACATCTTGGATGCCCTGGGGGTAAGCAGATAAACCTCAAATTTTCATTTTTGGGTGAACTATCCCTTTAAACACCTCATCATCAACATCATCATTACTGTGATTTAGATCCTAAAACTGCAATATAATGAAGTTTGTCAACATAGAATCGTAACTGAGTATTCTTAACACACTTTCATGGTCTTACTTGGTCTTACTGTGCACAATTCATCAGTCAAACAAGTCTGGCTCATTAATTTGCTCTTTTCAGATGACATCCCAGTCACAAAGCCTTCTCAGACATTTGTGTCTGAGGTCCAGGAGGGAAGCCGTCCTGCACAAACCACTGTAAACTCTCATTCAGGTTATTCTGGTATGGAACGCCTTCTTTATAACTCTAACCCTATACAATCAATTCCCAACAGATTAAATATTTTTATCTTGATTCTTATTTCAGATCATACACACATGCCATTACAGTACTCAAGCTCATACACTCACCCTGATGAAACTGCAAAAGTGGACAGGATCAACCTCTTTGTAAAATGTGCTGGAAAGACCAAGGAAGTCGACATGTACCCAATGCAACGCATCTCCGATTTACTAACGGATGCCTGTGACTGGGCAGGAAAGAAACCAGAGAAAATGTCTCTGGTTTATGAAGGTAAACACAGCAATCATTTGTAATGAGTCATGTAATGGATTGGAAAGATGAACACAAAAGCAACTACTAACAACTTATATGTAGTTTGAAGAGTGGGCATGCAAATCATTAATTGCTAACATTATGTATTGTCAGGAAATCATCTGGATGTGAACAAAACGGTGAGCCAGTATGGACTACGAGGAGGAACCACCATACATTTGATTCATGCCTAGGAATTATGTCTCAGGAAAACGTTGCTTTTTAAAATGTTCTAATGTACACTACATAAAAATGAGTTAAAATGATTGCATTATCATTTAAAGCAATGCTTTAAAAGTATTGCTTTGTTGTTTAGTCTTATAAAAATTTAACTCATGTTACCTCTGCTGTTACCTCTGTAATTTTATTTCTATGACATTTACATTTTTTAACTTATGAAACATATAAAAAAAACACTATAAAATAAAACAGCTTTATTAAAGAGCAACAATGAGTTCATTCGGTATTTTTAATTTTATATCGCACACTTCATGGCTGAGAACAGTTACTGATTATTATACAGAGATCTGGGACTTCCCTTGGCAGAAAAATTAAAAAATGTGAACAAGGACATTTTAATATTTTATTAGTGTAAAGATTTGGCAATGCCATCTAAATAACCCACAAAGAAAACACAAAGTCTAAGTGAATGAATATGGTATGTTTTCACAATGCATCATCAAACGGCCATATTGGCAGCACTGAATGCAAACAATGCCGCTGAACAGAACAAAACTTGCATATTTTGCTGCTGAAAATTATCAATTATTGTCATGTTTTGGGCACTAATGGGTCAGACTGCGAAAATCATTTTGAGTACTTTGGACTGCCAAAAGTTATAACAAAACAGGGAGAAGAGTGAAAAAAAAAAAAATCGTTTTGAGGAGCAAAAGGTGTTTGTGGTTGGCCAAACCGAATCAGGATTTCCAAGGCAAGAATCTTGATAGCATTCACGTTTGTTCTTATCATTTCCAGTCAGGTAGGTGAAATATTAGGCTAATAATCTTAAGTAATACAGCTTTTACGTATCTTTACTATGTGTGAACTTTACTTTGTCAAAATATTGCTAAACTTTTCAGCAAATTAATTCCTTCTTTACATGATTTAGCACATTTTTTCCATGGTTTAGACAGTATAAATTAGCAGAACAACATATTTAATAGTAAATTAACTGTTGCAGGTCCATCACAGCTCATAGGATGTCATTACTGGGTTTGATGTAAACTGGAAAACTGTACACCCATTCTGGGGCTCGAACCCATGACCCTGAGATTAAAGGGATACAGACCTTCATCTTCAGAGCTTTCTGAGCCTCCATAGACAGCAAGGATAATACCGTGGTCAAGGCCTAGAAAGGTAGTAAGGACATTGTTAAAATAGTCCATGTGACAGTGGTTCAACTATAATTTTATGGAGAATTGTTGGACTCCAACAATTCAACAATGTTTTCTTTCCCAGGTCAGTCCTCTACTATTAGAGAGTATGACGCATATACTTTATTGTTTTGCTTGTAAACAAGAAGCAAGGCATCCATGCTATATGTCAGCAGCAATGTCTGAGAACTGTCTGGGGAGAGAAGAAATTGCTGTCTATGAAGAATCAGACAGCTCTGGGATTTCATCAAAATATTCTATTTTGGGGTCCGAAAAATGAATGAGAGGAAAGTCTTATGGGTTTTGAATTACATAAGAGTGTGCAATGACAACATTTTCATAGACAGCTATAGACAGCATTTTAAAGCCACAGATTATTAAAAAAATGTCAGATAGAAGAGCCACAAACTCATTAGACAATTTGAAAACAGTACACTGAGAACAAAGTGAAAGTAAAACCTATGGGCAGTTGCATAAAATGCTTTGTCATTTCATTGTTTTCTTTAAAACTGGTCATATACCTGGTTATATAAAGTCAGTTTCATATAAACATAAATAGGTCTCATTTGAATGCGAAAAGCAAGACCAGTTACCCCTTGGTTAACTGTTTGGTCAGACTAGTTCTTAAGACACAGTCTAGTAACAGGACTCTGAGGTGTTTTCTCAGCTAAAACTTAGGTGATTTCCAAAGAGCTCTCCGTGGTCAAACAATCTGAACAACACTTTCAGTTCAGTTGTTTTGGAGTTTTTCCTTTGTTTTAAAAACCAGTTAGGGGTGTGCGATATGACGATTTTTGAAAATAAATAGCCTACTGTAGTATCGTGCTACAGTGTGCCTCCGTCTTAATTTATTGTACAACACGACATACATTCGGGACACTGCACTTATTCGCAATCACAAAATTACATTATTTGCATGTGCTTCAAAGCCTTGCCGGTAAAATAATGTTATTTCATCCTTGGGCTGTTCAGGCATGCGCTTCATAAGCGTGTAAACCTGAAGCGCTTGCGCCAAAAGCCTGTCAAAATGCGCTTGATTACTGGACTAAGCTATCTTTGGCGTCTGATTCGCTAATACTGTCAAAAACAGGAAAGGATTACATATTATGCATAAAGTTAAAGTAAAGAGTTGAGAGAAAAACGGACGCGTATACTAGATGCGTGCAGGGACAGAACCAGGGTTGCCAGGTTTTCACAACAAATCCCGCCCAATTGCTACTCAAAACATTCCATAAAGATAATGTTATTGGGGTCGTTTCAACTCGCGGCAGAAGTGTTAAAGTAACCTAATTCCGCGGGAAAACCACGGACTTGGCAACACTGGACAGAACTAAACATAATGCCAATTGTCATTAAAGGGATTCACTTTTTTCTTGTGCTGAACAAAAACGAAGATATGTGGATAACAGTAGCTGGTCCCTGCACTGACTTTGATAGTGGGAAAAAAATAAATAAAATACTATGGAAGTAACTGGGGACCAGCAACTTTGTGGTTACCCACATTATTCAAAACCAGTTTTATGTTCAACATGTTTTATGTTTGAAAAAAAAAAAAAAAACTTGAGAGTGAGTAAATCATGACAGAATTGTCATTTTTGGCTAATGGTACGCTAATAAAACAAAACACAAAGAAAAAATGACTCACTGCTCTCGACTGAAGAACTGTAATACAGTTGCTTTAATATAAATGTATAATTCATGTGTATATAGTGTTTAGTTGTTAATTACATTTCTTGAATGCTACTGATAAATACACCTACTGTGTATTGTTTGTGTTTGTGTTCAGGAGGACTTCAAAGTTGTAAAAGTCCTATATCGCTGCAGAAGTACCGACCCAGTGTTTACAAAGTGAACATGCAAAGAATGTCAAACGCCCTTTACATAAGCGATGTAGTATGATTTTAAAGTTGGAGGAGAAAATGAGAAGGGAGTACATACCCTAACTATTTTGAACCGGAGTACAAAGTATGCATTTGTGGTTAAAATTGTACTTAAAAAAAATACAAATAAATAAAATAACAGATAATTTCGCAAGATAAGACCCTTCTTTCATGACTGGGATTGTTTAGAGCCATTTGAAGCTGCATTTAAACTGCATTTTGGAAGTAAAACTCACGGGCACCATAGAAGTCCACTATATGGAGAACATTCCTGAAATGTTTTCCTCAAAATACGAATTCCTTCTATATGACTGAAGAAATCCCTAAAAGGGGTCATATGATGTTGCTAAAAAGAAAATCATTTTGTGTATTTGATGCAATGCAATGCGTTTCGCAGTCTGAGGTTAAAAGAACCACATACTGTACATTAATGTTGCTTCTCTTCCTAGCGATAGTCATGGCACAGCCAGCATTGTAGGCTACTCTCCCAGGTTCAGGAAACAGTCCTCCGTAAAATGCGCAGCACCCACTCGAATATTTGCGTTGTACTGTTCCGGAACAGTGTTGTAAATACTACTTAATGGGATAGTTCACCCAAAAATAAAAATTTGATGTTTATCTGGATACCCTTAGGGTATCCAAGATGTAGGTGACTTTGTTTCTTCAGTAGAACACAAAAAAAGATTTTTAACTCAAACCGTTGCAGTCTGTCAGTCATATAATGACAGCCAATTGTACCCACAGCTTTGAGAGTCAAAAAAACATACACAGACAAAACCAAATTAAACCCTGCGGCTCGTGACGATACATTGAGGTCTTAAGACAAAAAACAATCATTCTTTGCAATAAACTGAATGGTACCTATATATATATATATATATATATATATATATATATATATATATTAGGGCTGTGCAATATATCGAACGATATTGTGAGGCGCGTTTAGTCAATGAAGCCGGTGCTTTGATTAGTAGTAAATCTCCATCACGTGCGTTCCGCTCAGGTTCCGCTAGAGCGGCAATTGATACACAGAGATGTAAATCTCTGACAAGCTACGCCATATCGAGCTTAATATCGCATTCGATATTTAGCGCGATATGACGTAGCTTGTCATATATATTTTTTTTTTTTAACCTCTGATTTACTGCAGTGTCCTGAACGCATTCACATCACTCCCAGATGAGTTTGCGCAAGAAAATGTAATCTTTTAGTTTTTAATCAGTTGCAAGAATCATGATAAGCACAAGTAATTACCATTTTAATAGCCGCTATGCACTGTGTAAACAATGAGTGATATTTCAAAGATGGATATAGCGGTGAATCAGAGTTGTAAAAATATATAAATACTGTTTTTTAATACATAATAAAAATATAAATACAGACTGATTGTTTTGTGTCTGAACACGTCATTGTGTCCGTGTATGTTTTTTTTTTTTTTGACATTGACTGCCATTATATGACTTGCAGACTGTTTGTGTTCTATTGAAGAAACAAAGTCACCTACATCTTGGATGCCCTGGGGGTAAGCAGATAAACATCAAATTTTCATTTTTGGGTGAACTATCCCATTAATCGCTGATTTCTAGATGTATACTCATTTGGAAGGCCAAAAAATGTACTTTTGCTTTCGCAACGAAACACACAACGTCTCCACAACATGGCGGTGGCAGCAACAATACTACAGTGAGAATAAAGGTTATGCCTTCTTTCTTTGCGTATACATTTGGGCAGTGTTTTGCAAATCTTTTCACATCGTGACATAGACGTGTGGGGGAATGTTTGAAAGAGCCATTTTAGGAAGCGTGAGAAGTCTGTCCCAGACGAGAAGAAATTGTCTACGGAGGGTCAGTAAGCTCTCAGATTTCATCAAAAATATATGAAAATATATCTTACAGGTTTGGAAACACATGGGGGTGTAACAACAGAATTTTCATAGACAGCTAGACAGCATTTTATTAAGCTACAGATTATTACCAAATTCAGTATCTTGTATATGCAGCAGGCAAACAACCAGACAGAGGAAGCAGGAAAACAATAGACAATATGAGAGCAACACACAGAGAACAGTGAAAGTAAAAGCCATGGGCAGTTGCATGAAAGGCTTAGTCATTTAATAGTTTATTTCTTTATTGTTTTTCTTTCATAAGCAATACCAGTCACCCCTTTTCTAACAACTTTTTTAGTTTTTAAGACGCAGTTCTAAATCTTAACAGCTGGCCTCTGGGGTGTTTTCTGAGCTGAAGGTGACTTCCAGTGAGTTTATCTATTAGAATAATCACTTTCAGTTCAGTTTCTTTGGAGTTTTCCTTTGTTTAATAACCAGTGTATATAAATGCATGAATGCATTATTTCACAGTTGCATGTGAGAGGCAGGACAGGACACCACCATAAATCACACATCAAGAAGACTTTGTAACAGGAATTAATGATTCGCCCAAATGAATTACCGGTGTCATATTGTAAGTATTTGAAAGTCCATACAAATATGAACATTAGCGCTTTGGCACCATCTATTTTGAGAACTATTTTGAGGTTTAATACATGAAATTCCAGGCTCAATACATGAAAAATGGCATTTAAACTACTATAATTGTTTCTAATAATCCTAATTTCAGATACTCAACATCAGGATACAACACATGGTTGGACAAGATTTCTTTTACATCTAAAAACGATTGAAAATGTTATCTGGAAAAATATCATGGAGATATTTAATGGTAAAGTCATGGAGGTGGACATATTTCGATAGGATGAACCATGTGAAAGGAAAGGGGGAAAAAGAGAATGACTTGTACGTAATTTTTCTTCTAGGTGAAATACAAGCCAACTGCGTAATGCTGTCATATCATTTAATATGGAACATTATTTTAAAAATTATAATAATAAGTTAACAACAAAACATAACTGATGAATGTTACAGTACAAAAGTAGCAGGCTTTGAAGACTGAAATGCAAATGTCTTTTGCATGCCCAGAGGTGAAACGGTGGAGATGATACCAGTTAAAAGCTGCATTATTTAGGAATGACTGTTGCAATCTGCATGCATAAAACTACAAATGCACACAACTGACTTCTCAGGGCATATGTGCAATACATTTAATTAGGAGTTTAGCGATGACATTCAGAGCTGTTTTTGTTAGTGAAAGTCATTAGGGTATTTCCTAAGGGAAAGCCCATGTGAGGCTGCTGTTATAAAAATAAAGTGAAAGTATGCTGCAAGGTATATAAAAGCATACAGCAGTCAGCATTCTAAACCAACTACTGACTCAACATGGACATACACAGCTATATCACTTCTCTGGTAAGTTCCTCTAATTTAATCTTGAAAATGTGCAGTATTCTTTGTACTGGATTTAACTACAAGAAAGCTGAAGGCATTATAAGATTAGCTAAAATGTTAACATTGTGTAACTTTTAGGGCATAGTATAAGTATGCAAATTGGGACACAGCACTGGTGTTTGGAGTTACTCATGCTAGTTCTCCTTGTTGACAGTTTGGTGTCACACATAGATTGCACCTAATTAGTAACTAGTAATATATAATGTATTACATTTTAGAAGTAACTTGCCCAACACTGATAAGCAACTTAGTGAATGGTATTGAATATGATAGAATATAAAAAACACATTTAAACCTTTTCATATTATAACAACTTGGGCAATTACAATTATAATTAAAGCTGCAAGCAGCGATGAACGGGCCCTCGCACACGGGCTCACCGCCGACCGGTGGCTTCAGGAACACAGCTAATGGTGGGCAGTATGCTTTTAATAGAGTAAAAATAGGAGAAATATGTCAAAGTCACTTAAAAGTGCCAAATTTCCTGCTGCCAGCTGGTGGCGCTATGCCTATAACTGATTATTGGCATGTAGATGTGTTCAGGCCAGCACTTTTATCAAACATATGAAGTTTGGTGCAGATTGGCCTAGGTATGTTTGAGTTAGTGAAAGATATGATATATCCTGCTGCCAACAGGTGGCGCTATGATAATATCTGAATATTGTCCTTTAGGTATCTTCAGGCCAGGACTCTTACCAAACCTGTGTAGTTTGAGGCAGATCGGACATTTTATGGCTGAGTTATAACAACTTCTATGTCCATGGCGAAACATCAAACTTTGTCACGCCGCCACAGACACGCCCTTTAACGAAAACTCAAGATCTTCGCAATTTAACATCTCTAAGGCCTCTAGATCAGAATGACCAAATATAATGTTGATATCATTAAATCTCTAGGAGGAGTTTGATACAAGTCATTTCCTGTTGCCAACAGGTGGCGCTGTGATTATAATAGAATATTGGCCTTCAGATGTGTTCAGGCCAGGACTCTTATCGAATATGTGAAGTTTGAGGCAAATCGGACATTTTATGGCTGAGTTATAACAAGTTTTATATCCATGGCGAGACCTCGAAATTTGTCAGGCTGCCACGGACACGCCCTTTACCGAAAACTCAAGATCTTCACAATTTAATATCGCTAAGGCCTTTATATTAGACTGGCCTATTTTGGTATTGATCTGTATAAATCTCTAGGAGGAGTTGGTTGAAGAGTACAGCATGACACTTCCTGTTGCCTGCAGGTGGCGCTATGACTATAACTGAATATGGGCATGTAGATGTCTTCAGGTCAGGAGTGTTATCACACATGTGAAGTTTGGGACAGATCGGACATTTTATGGCTAAGTTATAGCAACTTCCTTTTTCATGGCGAAACATCGAAATTTGCGAGGCCGCCACGGACACGCCCTCTGATGAAAACTCTAGATCTTCACAATTTAACGTCACAAAGGGCTTTAGATTAGACTCACCAAATTTGCTGTTGATCGGAATAAATCTCTAGGAGGAGTTCGTTCAAGTACGACGCCTGAAAATGGCAAAAATGACACAAATTTTGTTGAGAATATTAATATTAACCGACTTCCTGTTGGGTTCCGGATTTTGCTCCAAGAGGCTTTTTTGTAGGTATTGGTGTGTTACATGTGTGTACCGATTTCTGTGTATGTACGTGAATCACAGCTGAAAGCGCACACCGCTGAACTTCTAAAGGTGGCGCTGTCGAGCCATTTTGCCACACCCACTTCTGAAACCCATATCAGACGTAAATTTTCGCCAGGTTTGATGTGTGTGCAAAGTTTTGTGAGTTTTCGGGCATGTTTAGGTCCTCTAAAATGCGATTCATTTTGGAGAAGAATAATAATAATAATTAAAGCTGCGAGCAGCGATGAACGGGCCCTCGCACCCGGGCTCACCGCCGACCGGTGGCTTCAGGAAATCAGCAAACGGTGGGCAGTATGCTTTTAATACAGTAAATATAGAAAAAATATGTCATAAGTCATTTAAATGTGCCAAAATTGCTGCTGCCAGCTGGTGGCGCTATGCCTATAACTGATTATTGACATGTAGATGTGTTCAGGCCAGCACTATTATCAAACATATGAAGTTTGGTGCAGATTGACCTTGGTGTGTTTGAGTTAGTGAAATATATGAGATATCCTGCTGCCAACAGGTGGCGCTATGATAATATCTGAATATTGGTCTTTAGGTGTCTTCAGGCCAGGACTCTTACCAAACCTGTGAATTTTGTGGCAGATCAGACATTTTCAGGCTAAGTTATAACCACTTCTATGTCTATGCAGAAACATCAAATTTTGTCAGGCCACCACGGACATGCCCTTTAATGAAAACTCAAGATCTTCACAATTTAACATCTCTAAGGCCTCAAGATCAGACTGACCAAATATAATGTTGATTTAATTAAATGCAATCAATGCAAGGACTTCAGATAGATGCCAACTGTGAACCAGTATGCTACAAATAAGAACATGTAATTCATGATGATAGCAAAATGTTGTTATTGCTTCCTTTATATCCACCACTTCTGCTTAAATGTCATTGTTACCTATCTGTACAATTTTTGTATAATATATTTTTGTATAAAATCAATTGTTGTCATAACTAAGAATCAATAAGGAAGACGGTGCCCAGTTGGCACATGCATTCACAGTAACCATCTGCTAGTTTGGATTTTAAGTTTACAGAATTGAAAGGGTTACACTTTAAAATCAACACACAGACACATACACACAAAATATAAAATGTTGCCATCCAGTTTCATTTGTTAAAATTAACTATATCAGTTAACATGACCAATAAATAAATAGCATTTATTAATGTTAATTAATATTAAGCTAAAAAAAGTATTCATATAAAGTTTATGTACTGTGAATTAACATGAACATGAACACAGTTCATGTGGGTGTACAGCAATACACAATAAAGTGCTCTATAAACGCTTCATTCTTTCAAAATATCTTTAAAAATCAAGTTGAGTATTTTAACGGGGTGATACATATATATAACTGATCTTAAAATTATGGTTTTCAGATGTTTTGAAGAGATAACAGTAACGTTTGTTTTGTTGTCAAAGTTTGTCTTAATTTTTTATTATTATGATTTTATATTCAATAAATAACACTATGTAAATATTGTCTATCAATGAAGATAAATTGATCATGCTAAAAAGTTGTATTTTTTTAAATCTTTTGCTATGTGACTGAATAGGACAAGTTCATGGTACAGTTAAGTAAAAAATAAATAAAAAACAACAACTGCAAAAAATGAACAATGAAAGACTTAGTGACCCTTTATATTTTCTCAAAATATCAGACTCTCAAAGATCAGACATATTTATGTAATTACACTACATACAGTATGTGCATTTTGTTCAAAGATGGTCTGTAGGATGGCTCTCTACTCTGTCACCCTCTCTGCCTCTCACCCCTCCCCCCTGCAATAATGAGCTTCTCTGTGCCTGACTGAACGCACACACATACTGTAGAGACATTCACCAGAGTGACAGCAGGTTTCTGAGTTATTTTTTAAATTTTCTTTAATTCATAGAAGCTTGTATACATTTTTTATTTCCAGCACTTGCTCAGAATGATTAGATCTCTGTGTGAAAAAAGTTTTAAAGAGTTTGGATGCTGCACTTTAAAGATATAAAAATATATTTTACTATATCTTTAAAAAATCACCACGTCCACACCGTTCAAGATATCCAAAATCCGGTCGCAATTTAACATCTTCAGAATATTCTCTTTATGTTAAAAAAGTTTGGTGTGAACAGCTGGTTGTTCTTAGAAGTAGTGTGCATTTGTTTACAGCCTGATTTTTCCAAAAATCCACATTCAAATCAAAATAGCCGGCTTCCTGTTGGTCTCAGCTAATGAGTTTGATTTAGAAAGTTGTCCAAATTGATGAGATTAATATATGTACAGAGTTTAGTGACTGTAGGAAAAACTAACCCCCCAACTTTTGTCAAAAGATGGCGCTATAGAGTGCCTGCTCCACGCCCATTTATGACCTTTTGCCAGTGTCTAACTATCATAAATATTGATGTGTGTGTTGAGTTTCATGAAATTCTAAGCATGTTAACTGCCTCGAAAAGACAGGAATCTAATTTTAAAGTTTGACATGTTGCCATGGCAACAGCATTCGATTTATCATCGACCCCTTTACATATTCTTATCGGCCGTGTTTTGACATGATTTTGATGAAGTTTAAAGAAAATCGAGTAAAATTAAGAGGCTGATATCAAAGCATTTTGAAAATGACACACTTCCTGCTGCCAGTTGGTGGCGCTATAACTTTGACTCATAATAGTCACATTTATGGAATCGGCATCATACAACGAACAAACTGATGAAGTTTCATCAGAATCAGGCAATGTGGTCAACAGTTATTAGACACTTCCTGTTTCTCATTTCTCGCCATAACTTTGTCGCCTTGCCACGGCCAAACCGTTCGAGATATCAAAAATCTCCTCGCAATTTAGCGTCCCCAATGTCTTGAGATCATGCTGACCGAGTTTGGTGACAATCCCATGGAATTCCTGGGAGGAGTACGTTAAATTCCAGAGCATGCGCTTTTTAAACAGCCCTAAATATCTCACTTCCTGTTGCGTGGAGCCCATGACATAGAGTACAAAAGTTGTTTGGCTCAGTGAGATCTATATGTGTACCGAGTTTCATATCAATACATGCAAGTATGTGTGCACAGTACATCAAGTTTTCAAACTGTGTTCCAGGGGGCGCTGTAGAGGCCCTGAACCACGCCCGGGTCCCAGCCTCTTTGGCGTCCTGATGGCCGCAGATTCCGACGTGTGTGCAAATTTTCAAGAGTTTTTGAGTATGTTAAGGCCCCCAAAAGTGCCCGGAAGGTTGAAAAAAAGAAAAAAAAAAAAAAAAAAAAAATAATAACCCTTAGAAGAACAATAGGGCCTTCGCCCTTTTGGGCTCGGGCCCTAATTAAAGCTGCAAGCAGCGATGAACGGGCCCTCGCACACGGGCTCACCGCCGACCGGTGGCTTTAGGAACACAGCAAACGGTGGGCAGTATGCTTTTAATACAGTAAATGTAGGAAAAATAGATCAAAGTCACTTAAATGTGCCAAATTACCTGCTGCCAGCTGGTGGCGCTATGCATATAACTGATTATTGGCATGTAGATGTGTTCAGGCCACCACTTTCATCAATCATATGAAGTTTGGTGCAGATTGACCTTGGTATGTTTGAGTTAGTGAAAGATATGATATATCCTGCTGCCAACAGGTGGCACTATGATAATATCTGAATATTGGCCTTTAGGTGTCTTCAGGCCAGGACTCTTACCAAACCTCTGAAGTTTGAGGCAGATCGGACATTTTATGGCTGAGTTATAACAACTTATATGTCTATGGCGAAACATCAAACTTTGTCATGACGCCACAGACACGCCCTTTAACGAAAACTCAAGATCTTCACAATTTAACATCTCTAAAGCCTCTAGATCAGAATGGCCAAATATAATGTTGACATCATTAAATCTCTAGGAGGAGTTTGATACAAGTCATTTCCTGTTGCCAACAGGTGGCGCTGTGATTATAATATAAGATTGGCCTTCAGATGTGTTCAGGCCAGGACTCTTATCGAATATGTGAAGTTTGAGGCAAATCGGACATTTTATGGCTGAGTTATAACAAGTTTTATATCCATGGCGAGACCTCGAAATTTGTCAGGCCGCCACGGACACGCCCTTTACCGAAAACTCAAGATCTTCACAATTTAACATCGCTACGGCCTTTATATTAGACTGACCGATTTTGGTGTTGATCTGAATAAATCTCTAGGAGGAGTTGGTTGTAGAGTACAGCATGACACTTCCTGTTGCCTGCAGGTGGCGCTATGACTATAACTGAATATGGGCATCTAGATGTCTTCAGGTCAGGAGTGTTATCACACATGTGAAGTTTGGGACAGATAGGACATTGTATGCCTGAGTTATAGCAACTTCCTTTTTCATGGCGAAACATCGAAATTTGCGAGGCCACGACGGACACGCCCTCCGATGAAAACTCTAGATCTTCACAATTTAACGTCACAAAGGGCTTTAGACTAGACTCTGCAAATTTGGCGTTGATCCGAATAAATCTGTAGGAGGAGTTCGTTCAAGTACGACACCTGAAAAAGGCAAAAATGACACAAATTTTGCAGAGAATATTAATATTAACCGACTTCCTGTTGGGTTCCGGATTTTGTTCCAAGAGGCTTTTTTGTAGGTATTGGTGAGTTACATGTGTGTACCGATTTCGGTGCATGTACGTGAATCACAGCTGAAAGCGCACACCGCTGAACGTCTAAAGGTGGCGCTGTCGAGCCATTTTGCCACACCCACTTCTGAAACCCAAATCAGACGTGAATTTTCGCCAGGTTTGATGTGTGTGCAAAGTTTTGTGAGTTTTCGGGAATGTTTAGGTCCTCTAAAATGCGATTCACTTTGGAGAAGAAGAATAATAATAATTAAAGCTGCAAGCAGCGATGAACGGGCCCTCGCACACGGGCTCACCGCCGACCGGTGGCTTTAGGAAAACAGCAAATGGTGGGTAGTATGCTTTTAATACAGTAAATATAGGAGAAATATGTCAAAGTCACTTAAATGTGCCAAATTTCCTGCTGCCAGCTGGTGGCGCTATGCCTATAACTGATTATTGGCATGTAGATGTGTTCAGGCCAGCACTTTCATCAAACATATGAAGTTTGGTGCAGATTGACCTTGGTATGTTTGAGTTAGTGAAAGATATGATATATCCTGCTGCCAACAGGTGGCGCTAT
The DNA here is from genome assembly GCF_049309525.1 of Garra rufa. Taxonomy (NCBI): domain Eukaryota; kingdom Metazoa; phylum Chordata; class Actinopteri; order Cypriniformes; family Cyprinidae; genus Garra; species Garra rufa. The sequence goes on from NC_133363.1 coordinate 60,523,278, forward strand.
GATAATATCTGAATATTGGCCTTTAGGTGTCTTCAGGCCAGGACTCTTACCAAACCTGTGAAGTTTGAGGCAGATCGGACATTTTATGGCTTAGTTATAACAACTTCTATGTCCATGGCGAAACATCAAACTTTGTCACGCCGCCACAGACACGCCCTTTAACGAAAACTCAAGATCTTCGCAATTTAACATCTCTAAGACCTCTAGATCAGACTGACCAAATATAATGTTGATATCATTAAATCTCTAGGAGGAGTTTGATACAAGTCATTTCCTGTTGCCAACAGGTGGCGCTGTGATTATAATAGAATATTGGCCTTCAGATGTGTTCAGGCCAGGATTCTTATCGAATATGTGAAGTTTGAGGCAAATCGGACATTTTATGGCTGAGTTATAGCAAGTTTTATATCCATGGCGAGACCTCGAAATGTGTCAGGCCGCCACGGACACGCCCTTCAACGAAAACTCAAGATCTTCGCAATTTAACATCACTAAAGCCTTTTTATTAGACTGACCGATTTTAGTGTTGATCTGTATAAATCTCTAGGAGGAGTTTGATGTAGAGTACAGCATGACACTTCCTGTTGCCAGCAGGTGGCGCTATGACCATAACTGAATATGGGCATGTAGATGTCTTCAGGTCAGGAGTGTTATCACACATGTGAAGTTTGGGACAGATCGGATATTGTATGCCTGAGTTATAGCAACTTCCTTTTTCATGGCGAAACATCGAAATTTGCGAGGCCGCCACGGACACGCCCTCCGATGAAAACTCTAGATCTTCACAATTTACCGTCACAAAGGGCTTTAGATTAGACTCAGCAAATTTGGCGTTAATCCAAATAAATCTCTAGGAGGAGTTCGTTCAAGTACAAGGCCTGAAAATGGCAAAAATGACACAAAATTTGCTGAGAAAATTAAAAATAACCGACTTCCTGTTGGGTGTCAAATTTTGCTCCAAGAGGCTTTTTTGTTGGTATTGGTGTGTTACATGTGTGTACCGATTTTCGTGCATGTACGTGAATCACAGCTGAATGCGCACACCGCGGAACGTGTAAAGGTGGCGCTGTCGAGCCATTTTGCCACACCCACTTCTGCAACCCATATCAGACGTAAATTTTCGCCAGGTCTGATGTGTGTGCAAAGTTTCATGAGTTTTCGGGTATGTCTAAGCCCTCAAAAATGCGATTCATTTTGGAGAATAATAATAATAATAATAATAATAATAATAATTAAAGCTGCAAGCAGCGATGAACGGGCCCTCGCACACGGGCTCACCGCCGACCGGTGGCTTCAGGAACACAGCTAATGGTGGGCAGTATGCTTTTAATAGAGTAAAAATAGGAGAAATATGTCAAAGTCACTTAAAAGTGCCAAATTTCCTGCTGCCAGCTGGTGGCGCTATGCCTATAACTGATTATTGGCATTTAGATGTGTTCAGGCCAGCACTTTTATCAAACATATGAAGTTTGGTGCAGATTGGCCTTGGTATGTTTGAGTTAGTGAAAGATATGATATATCCTGCTGCCAACAGGTGGCGCTATGATAATATCTGAATATTGTCCTTTAGGTATCTTCAGGCCAGGACTCTTACCAAACCTGTGTAGTTTGAGGCAGATCGGACATTTTATGGCTGAGTTATAACAACTTCTATGTCCATGGCGAAACATCAAACTTTTTCACGCCGCCACAGACACGCCCTTTAACGAAAACTCAAGATCTTCGCAATTTAACATCTCTAAGGCCTCTAGATCAGAATGACCAAATATAATGTTGATATCATTAAATCTCTAGGAGGAGTTTGATACAAGTCATTTCCTGTTGCCAACAGGTGGCGCTGTGATTATAATACAATATTGGCCTTCAGATGTGTTCAGGCCAGGACTCTTATCAAATATGTGAAGTTTGAGGCAAATCGGACATTTTATGGCTGAGTTATAACAAGTTTTATATCCATGGCGAGACCTCGAAATTTGTCAGGCCGCCACGGACACGCCCTTTACCGAAAACTCAAGATCTTCACAATTTAACATCGCTAAGGCCTTAATATTAGACTGGCCTATTTTGGTATTGATCTGTATAAATTTCTTGGAGGAGTTGGTTGAAGAGTACAGCATGACACTTCCTGTTGCCTGCAGGTGGCGCTATGACTATAACTGAATATGGGCATGTAGATGTCTTCAGGTCAGGAGTGTTATCACACATGTGAAGTTTGGGACAGATCGGACATTTTATGGCTAAGTTATAGCAACTTCCTTTTTTATGGCGAAACATCGAAATTTGCGAGGCCGCCACGGACACGCCCTCCGATGAAAACTCTAGATCTTCGCAATTTAACATCACAAAGGGCTTTAGATTAGACTCAGCAAATTTGGCGTTGATCCGAATAAATCTCTATTAGGAGTTCGTTCAAGTACGAGGCCTGAAAATGGCAAAAATGACACAAAATTTGCTGAGAAAATTAAAAATAACCGACTTCCTGTTGGGTGTCAAATTTTGCTCCAAGAGGCTTTTTTGTAGGTATTGGTGTGTTACATGTGTGTACCGATTTCCGTGCATGTACGTGAATCACAGCTGAAAGCGCACACCGCTGAACGTCTAAAGGTGGCGCTGTCGAGCCATTTTGCCACACCCACTTCTGCAACCCATATCAGACGTAAATTTTCGCCAGGTCTGATGTGTGTGCGAAGTTTCATGAGTTTTCGGGTATGTCTAAGCCCTCAAAAATGCGATTCATTTTGGAGAATAATAATAATAATAATAATAATAAACGGAGCAATTCCAATAGGGTCCTCGCACTGTAGTGCTCGGGCCCTAATAATAATAATAATAATAATAATTAAAGCTGCAAGCAGCGATGAACGGGCCCTCGCACACGGGCTCACCGCCGACCGGTGGCTTCAGGAACACAGCTAATGGTGGGCAGTATGCTTTTAATAGAGTAAAAATAGGAGAAATATGTCAAAGTCACTTAAAAGTGCCAAATTTCCTGCTGCCAGCTGGTGGCGCTATGCCTATAACTGATTATTGGCATTTAGATGTGTTCAGGCCAGCACTTTTATCAAACATATGAAGTTTGGTGCAGATTGGCCTTGGTATGTTTGAGTTAGTGAAATATATGATATATCCTGCTGCCAACAGGTGGCGCTATGATAATATCTGAATATTGTCCTTTAGGTATCTTCAGGCCAGGACTCTTACCAAACCTGTGTAGTTTGAGGCAGATCGGACATTTTATGGCTGAGTTATAACAACTTCTATGTCCATGGCGAAACATCAAACTTTTTCACGCCGCCACAGACACGCCCTTTAACGAAAACTCAAGATCTTCGCAATTTAACATCTCTAAGGCCTCTAGATCAGAATGACCAAATATAATGTTGATATCATTAAATCTCTAGGAGGAGTTTGATACAAGTCATTTCCTGTTGCCAACAGGTGGCGCTGTGATTATAATACAATATTGGCCTTCAGATGTGTTCAGGCCAGGACTCTTATCGAATATGTGAAGTTTGAGGCAAATCGGACATTTTATGGCTGAGTTATAACAAGTTTTATATCCATGGCGAGACCTCGAAATTTGTCAGGCCGCCACGGACACGCCCTTTACCGAAAACTCAAGATCTTCACAATTTAACATCGCTAAGGCCTTTATATTAGACTGGCCTATTTTGGTATTGATCTGTATAAATTTCTTGGAGGAGTTGGTTGAAGAGTACAGCATGACACTTCCTGTTGCCTGCAGGTGGCGCTATGACTATAACTGAATATGGGCATGTAGATGTCTTCAGGTCAGGAGTGTTATCACACATGTGAAGTTTGGGACAGATCGGACATTTTATGGCTAAGTTATAGCAACTTCCTTTTTTATGGCGAAACATCGAAATTTGCGAGGCCGCCACGGACACGCCCTCCGATAAAAACTCTAGATCTTCGCAATTTAACGTCACAAAGGGCTTTAGATTAGACTCAGCAAATTTGGCGTTGATCCGAATAAATCTCTATTAGGAGTTCGTTCAAGTACGAGGCCTGAAAATGGCAAAAATGACACAAATTTTGCTGAGAAAATTAAAAATAACCGACTTCCTGTTGGGTGTCAAATTTTGCTCCAAGAGGCTTTTTTGTAGGTATTGGTGTGTTACATGTGTGTACCGATTTCCGTGCATGTACGTGAATCACAGCTGAAAGCGCACACCGCTGAACGTCTAAAGGTGGCGCTGTCGAGCCATTTTGCCACACCCACTTCTGCAACCCATATCAGACGTAAATTTTCGCCAGGTCTGATGTGTGTGCGAAGTTTCATGAGTTTTCGGGTATGTCTAAGCCCTCAAAAATGCGATTCATTTTGGAGAATAATAATAATAATAATTAAAGCTGCAAGCAGCGATGAACGGGCCCTCGCACACGGGCTCACCGCCGACCGGTGGCTTCAGGAACACAGCTAATGGTGGGCAGTATGCTTTTAATACAGTAAATGTAGGAAAAATACATCAAAGTCACTTAAATGTGCCAAACTTCCTGCTGCCAGCTGGTGGCGCTATGCCTATAACTGATTATTGACATGTAGATGTGTTCAGGCCAGCACTTTGATCAAACATATGAAGTTTGGTGCAGATTGACCTTGGTATGTGTGAGTTAGTGCAAGATATGATATATACTGCTGCCAATAGGTGGCGCTATAATAATATCTGTATATTGGCCTTTAGATGTCTTCAGGCCAGGACTTTTACCAAACATGTGAAGTTTGAGGCAGATCGGACATTTTATGGCTGAGTTATAACAACTTTTATGTCCATGGCGAAACATCAAACTTTGTCAGGCCGCCATGGACACGCCCTTTAACGAAAACTCAAGATCTTCACAATTTAACATCTCTAAGGCCTCGAGATCAGACTGACCAAATATAATGTTGATATCATTAAATCTCTAGGAGGAGTTTGGTACAAGTCATTTCCTATTGCCAACAGGTGGCGCTGTGATTATAATAGAATATAGGCCTTCAGATTGGTTCAGGCCAGGACTCTTATCGAACATGTAAAGTTTGAGGCAAATCGGACATTTTATGGCTGAGTTATAACAAGTTTTATATCCATGGCGAGACCACGAAATTTGCCAGGCCGCCACGGACACACCCTTCAACGAAAACTCAAGATCTTCGCAATTTAACATCGCTAAAGCCTTTTTATTAGACTGACCGATTTTGGTGTTGATCTGATTAAATCTTTTGGAGGAGTTTGTTGCAGAGTACAGCATGACACTTCCTGTTGCCAGCAGGTGGCGCTATGAGTATAACTGAATATGGACATATAGATGTCATCAGGTCAGGAGTGTTATCACACATGTGAAGTTTGGGGCAGATCGGGCATTTTATGCCTGAGTTATAGCAACTTCCTTTTTCATGGCGAAGCATCGAAATTTGCCAGGCCGCCACGGACACGCCCTCCGATGAAAACTCTAGATCTTCGCAATTTAACGTCACAAAGGGCTTTAGATTAGACTCACCAAATTTGCCGTTGATCCGAATAAATCTCTAGGAGGAGTTCGTTCAAGTATGACGCCTGAAAATGGCAAAAATTACACAAATTTTGCTAAGAAAATTAAAAATAACCGACTTCCTGTTGGGTGTCAAATTTTGCTCCAAGAGGCTTTTTTGTAGGTATTGGTGAGCTACATGTGTGTACCGATTTTCGTGCATGTACGTGAATCACAACTGAAAGCGCACACCGCGGAACGTGTAAAGGTGGCGCTATCGAGCCATTTTGCCACACCCACTTCTGCAACCCATATCAGACGTAAATTTTCGCCAGGTCTGATGTGTGTGCGAAGTTTCATGAGTTTTCGGGTATGTCTAAGCCCTCAAAAATGCGATTCATTTTGGAGAATAATAATAATAATAATTAAAGCTGCAAGCAGCGATGAACGGGCCCTCGCACACGGGCTCACCGCCGACCGGTGGCTTTAGGAACACAGCAAATGGTGGGTAGTATGCTTTTAATACAGTAAAAATAGGAGAAACATGTCAAAGTCACTTAAATGTGCCAAATTTCCTGCTGCCAGCTGGTGGCGCTATGCCTATAACTGATTATTGGCATGTAGATGTGTTCAGGCCACCACTTTCATCAAACATATGAAGTTTGGTGCAGATTGACCTTGGTATGTTTGAGTTAGTGAAAGATATGATATATCTTGCTGCCAACAGGTGGCGCTATGATAATATCTGAATATTGGCCTTTAGGTGTCTTCAGGCCAGGACTCTCACCAAACCTGTGAAGTTTGAGGCAGATCGGACATTTTATGGCTGAGTTATAACAACTTCTATGTCCATGGCGAAACATCAAACTTTGTCACGCCGCCACAGACACGCCCTTTAACGAAAACTCAAGATCTTCGCAATTTAACATCTCTAAGGCCTCTAGATCAGACTGAGCAAATATAATGTTGATATCATTAAATCTCTAGGAGGAGTTTGATACAAGTCATTTCCTGTTGCCAACAGGTGGCGCTGTGATTATAATAGAATATTGGCCTTCAGATTTGTTCAGGCCACGACTCTTATCTAATATGTGAAGTTTGAGGCAAATCGGACATTTTATGGCTGAGTTATAACAAGTTTTATATCCATGGCGAGACCTCGAAATTTGTCAGGCCGCCACGGACACGCCCTTTACCGAAAACTCAAGATCTTCACAATTTAACATCGCTACGGCCTTTATATTAGACTGACCGATTTTGGTGTTGATCTGAATAAATCTCTAGGAGGAGTTGGTTGTAGAGTACAGCATGACACTTCCTGTTGCCTGCAGGTGGCGCTATGACTACAACTGAATCTGGGCATGTAGATGTCTTCAGGTCAGGAGTGTTATCACACATGTGAAGTTTGGGACAGATAGGACATTGTATGCCTGAGTTATAGCAACTTCCTTTTTCATGGCGAAACATCGAAATTTGCGAGGCCGCCACGGACACGCCCTCCGATGAAAACTCTAGATCTTCACAATTTAACGTCACAAAGGGCTTTAGACTAGACTCAGCAAATTTGGCGTTGATCTGAATAAATCTGTAGGAGGAGTTCGTTCAAGTACGACACCTGAAAAAGGCAAAAATGACACAAATTTTGTTGAGAATATTAATATTAACCGACTTCCTGTTGGGTTCCGGATTTTGCTCCAAGAGGCTTTTTTGTAGGTTTTGGTGTGTTACATGTGTGTACCGATTTCCGTGCATGTACGTGAATCACAGCTGAAAGCGCACACCGCTGAACGTCTAAAGGTGGCGCTGTCGAGCCATTTTGCCACACCCACTTCTGAAACCCAAATCAGACGTAAATTTTCGCCAGGTTTGATGTGTGTGCAAAGTTTTGTGAGTTTTCGGGAATGTTTAGGTCCTCTAAAATGCGATTCACTTTGGAGAAGAAGAAGAATAATAATAATAATAATAATAATAAACGGAGCAGATTCAATAGGGTCCTCACACCATCGGTGCTCGGGCCCTAATAATAAACGAAGCAGATCCAATAGGGTCCTCACACCATCGGTGCTCGGGCCCTAATAATTAAAGCTGCAAGCAGCGATGAACGGGCCCTCGCACACGGGCTCACCGCCGACCGGTGGCTTTAGGAACACAGCAAACGGTGGGCAGTATGCTTTTAATACAGTAAATGTAGGAAAAATAGATCAAAGTCACTTAAATGTGCCAAACTTCCTGCTGCCAGCTGGTGGCGCTATGCCTATAACTGATTATTGGCATGTAGATGTGTTCAGGCCAGCACTTTGATCAAACATATGAAGTTTGGTGCAGATTGACCTTGGTATGTGTGAGTTAGTGCAAGATATGATATATCCTGCTGCCAATAGGTGGCGCTATAATAATATCTGTATATTGGCCTTTAGATGTCTTCAGGCCAGGACTCTTACCAAACATGTGAAGTTTGAGGCAGATCGGACATTTTATGGCTGAGTTATAACAACTTTTATGTCCATGGCGAAACATCAAACTTTGTCAGGCCGCCACGGACACGCCCTTTAACGAAAACTCAAGATCTTCACAATTTAACATCTCTAAGGCCTCGAGATCAGACTGACCAAATATAATGTTGATATCATTAAATCTCTAGGAGGAGTTTGGTACAAGTCATTTCCTATTGCCAACAGATGGCGCTGTGATTATAATAGAATATAGGCCTTCAGATTGGTTCAGGCCAGGACTCTTATCGAACATGTGAAGTTTGAGGCAAATCGGACATTTTATGGCTGAGTTATAACAAGTTTTATATCCATGGCGAGACCACGAAATTTGCCAGGTCGCCACGGACACACCCTTCAACGAAAACTCAAGATCTTCGCAATTTAACATCATTAAGGCCTTTATATTAGACTGACAGATTTTGGTGTTGATCTGATTAAATCTTTTGGAGGAGTTTGTTGCAGAGTACAGCATGACACTTCCTGGTGCCAGCAGGTGGCGCTATGAGTAAAACTGAATATGGGCATGTAGATGTCATCAGGTCAGGAGTGTTATCACACATGTGAAGTTTGGGGCAGATCGGGCATTTTATGCCTGAGTTATAGCAACTTCCTTTTTCATGGCGAAGCATCGAAATTTGCCAGGCCGCCACGGACACGCCCTCCGATGAAAACTCTAGATCTTCGCAATTTAACGTCACAAAGGGCTTTAGATTAGACTCACCAAATTTGCCGTTGATCCGAATAAATCTCTAGGAGGAGTTCGTTCAAGTATGACGCCTGAAAATGGCAAAAATTACACAAATTTTGCTAAGAAAATTAAAAATAACCGACTTCCTGTTGGGTGTCAAATTTTGCTCCAAGAGGCTTTTTTGTAGGTATTGGTGAGCTAGATGTGTGTACCGATTTTCGTGCATGTACGTGAATCACAACTGAAAGCGCACACCGCGGAACGTGTAAAGGTGGCGCTATCGAGCCATTTTGCCACACCCACTTCTGCAACCCATATCAGACGTAAATTTTCGCCAGGTCTGATGTGTGTGCGAAGTTTCATGAGTTTTCGGGTATGTCTAAGCCCTCAAAAATGCGATTCATTTTGGAGAAGAATAATAATAATAATAATTAAAGCTGCAAGCAGCGATGAACGGGCCCTCGCACACGGGCTCACCGCCGACCGGTGGCTTTAGGAACACAGCAAATGGAGGGTAGTATGCTTTTAATACAGTAAAAATATGAGAAATATGTCAAAGTCACTTAAATGTGCCAAATTCCCTGCTGCCAGCTGGTGGCGCTATGCCTATAACTGATTATTGGCATGTAGATGTGTTCAGGCTGGCACTTTCATCAAACATATGAAGTTTGGTGCAGATTGACCTTGGTATGTTTGAGTTAGTGAAAGATATGATATATCCTGATGCCAACAGGTGGCGCTATGATAATATCTGAATATTGGCCTTTAGGTGTCTTCAGGCCAGGACTCTTACCAAACCTGTGAAGTTTGAGGCAGATCGGACATTTTATGGCTGAGTTATAACAACTTCTATGTCCATGGCGAAACATCAAACTTTGTCACGCCGCCACAGACACGCCCTTTAACGAAAACTCAAGATCTTCGCAATTTAACATCTCTAAGACCTCTAGATCAGACTGACCAAATATAATGTTGATATCATTAAATCTCTAGGAGGAGTTTGATACAAGTCATTTCCTGTTGCCAACAGGTGGCGCTGTGATTATAATAGAATATTGGCCTTCAGATGTGTTCAGGCCAGGACTTTAATCGAACATGTGAAGTTTGAGGCAAATCGGACATTTTATGGCTGAGTTATAACAAGTTTTATATCCATGGCGAGACCTCGAAATTTGTCAGGCCGCCACGGACACGCCCTTCAACGAAAACTCAAGATCTTCACAATTTAACATCACTAAGGCCTTTATATTAGACTGACCGATTTTGGTGTTGATCTGTATAAATCTCTAGGAGGAGTTGGTTGTAGAGTACTGCATGACACTTCCTGTTGCCTGCAGGTGGCGCTATGACTATAACTGAATATGGATATGTAGATGTCATCAGGTCAGGAGTGTTATCACACATGTGAAGTTTGGGACAGATTGGACATTTTATGCCTAAGTTATAGCAACTTCCTTTTTCATGGCGAAACATCGAAATTTGCGAGGCCGCCACGGACACGCCCTCCGATGAAAACTCTAGATCTTCACAATTTAGCGTCACAAAGGGCTTTAGATTAGACTCTGAAAATTTGGCGTTGATCCGAATAAATCTCTAGGAGGAGTTCGTTCAAGTACGAGGCCTGAAAATGGCAAAAATGACACAAAATTTGCTGAGAAAATTAAAAATAACCGACTTCCTGTTGGGTGTCAAATTTTGCTCCAAGAGGCTTTTTTGTAGGTATTGGTGTGTTACATGTGTGTACCGATTTTCGTGCATGTACGTGAATCACAGCTGAATGCGCACACCGCGGAACGTGTAAAGGTGGCGCTGTCGAGCCATTTTGCCACACCCACTTCTGCAACCCATATCAGACGTAAATTTTCGCCAGGTCTGATGTGTGTGCGAAGTTTCATGAGTTTTCGGGTATGTCTAAGCCCTCAAAAATGCGATTCATTTTGGAGAAGAATAATAATAATAATAATTAAAGCTGCAAGCAGCGATGGTAGGGCCCTCGCACTCGGCCTCACCGCCGATCGGTGGCGAATGGTGGGCACTATGCTATTAACACAGAAAATGTAGGAGGAATATGTCAAAGTCATTGATATGTGCCAATCTTCCTTCTGCCAGCTGGTGGCGCTATGCCTATAACTGAATATTGGCATGCAGATGTGTTCAGGCCAATGCTTTTATCAAACATATGAAGTTTGGTGAAGCTTGAACATGGCATGCTTGAGTGTAAGTCATGACATATCCTGCTGCCAACAGGTGGCGCTATTACGAAACATTGGCTTTTAGATGTCTTCAGGCCAGGACTATTGGCAAACATATCAAGTTTGGTGCAAATTGTACATTGCATGCTTAAGTTAGTGTAAAACAAGTAATTTGCTGTTGCCAGCTGGTGGCGCTATGACTATAACTAAATACTGGCATGTAAATGTATTCAGGCCAGGACTCTTATCAAACATATTAAGTTTGGGGCTGATTGGACATTGCATGCCTGAGTTACAGTAACTTCCTGTTTCATTGCATTAAGAGTATGCTTTAGCACTTAGCTAAATGTTGCTAACATGTTTCTAGCATGTTGCTACCCTATTTAACACTTGTTGATATTTTTAAGATGTTGCTTGGCATCCACAACAGTATTAAACATGTGACTTCCTGTTGCCAGTAGGTGGCACTATGACTATAACTGAATATGGGCATGGGCTTGTGTTCAGACCAGGACTCTTATCAAACATATTAAGCTTGGGTCAGATTGGACATTGTATGCATGAGTTACACTTATTTTTCTTTGTATTAATATCATGCTTTAGCTCTTAGCTAAGTGTTGCTAGCATGTTTTAACATGATTCTAGCATGATGCTAGCCTATTTAAAAATTGCTAACGCTTTTTAATATGTTGCTAGGAGTCCGTAACACCTTTAAACGACACTTCCTGTTGTCAGAAGGTGGCACTGTGACTATAACTGAATATGGGCATGTATATATCTTCAGGCCACGAGTCTTATCAAACATGTGAAGTTTGGGTTGATTGGACATTGCATGCCTGAGTTACAGTAACTTCCTGTTTTATGTCTTTAACAACATGCTTTAGCACTAAGTAAGTGTTGCTAGCATGTTTGAGTACGTTTTAAACTAGTTTAGCACTCAATGGCTTTTTTAGTGTGTTGCTAATAGTGTGTCACAGTGTTAAACATGTCACTTCCTGTTGACAGTAGGTGGCGCTATAACTATAACTGAATATTGGCATGTAGACATCTTCAGGCCAGGACTGTTATCAAACATGTGAAGTTTGGGGCTGATTGGACATTGCATGCCTGAGTTACAGTAACTTCCTGTTTCTTTGCATTAAGAGCATGCTTTAGCACTTAGCTAAATGTTGCTAACATGTTATAGCATGTTTCTAGCATGTTGCTACCCTATTTAACAGTTGTTGAATTTTTTTTAAATGTTGTTAATCATCCACAACAGTATTAAACATGTGGCTTCCTGTTACCAGCTGGTGGCGCTATGACTATAACTGAATACAGGCATGGGCGTGTGATTAGGCCAGGATTCTTATCAAACATGTTTAGTTTGGGGCTGATTGGACATGGTATGCCTGAGTTAGAGTAACTTCCTGTTTTATTGTATAATTAGCATGCTTTAGCATATTAGCTAAGTGTTGCTAGCATGCTTTATTATTTTTGTAGCATCTTGAATATTAAGTTTGGGTCAGATTCAACAGTATATACATGAGTTACAGCAATTTCCTTTTGTATTTGTATTGATAGCATGCTTTAGCTCTTAGCTAAGTGTTGCTAGCATGTTTTAGCATGTTTGTAGCATGTTGCTAGCCTATTTAAGACTTGTTAACGCTTTTCAATATGTTGCTAAGAGTCCGTAACAGTGTTAAACATGTCATTTCCTGTTGTCAGCAGGTGGCGCTATGACTATAACTGAATATGGGCACTGACGTGTGTTCAGGACCGGACTGTCATCAAACATGTGAAGTTTGAGTCAGATCGGACATTGTATGCCTGAGTTATAGCAACTTCCTTTTTCATGGCGAAACATCAAAGTTTGTCAGGCCGCCACGGACACGCCCTTCGACGAAAACTCTAAAGCTTCGCAATTTAACATCGCAAAGGCCTTATGATGACACTCAGCAAATTTGAAGATGATCGGATAAAAACTGTAGGAGGAGTTCGTTAAAGTACGAGGCCTGAAAATGGCAAAAACTGCACAAAAATCGTACAGGAAATTCAATATAACGGACTTCCTGTTGGGTTTCGGATGTTGCACCAGGAGACTTTTTTGTAGGTATTGGTGTGTTACATATGTGTACCAAGTTTCGTACATGTACGAGAAACGTAGCTCGAGGCGCACTCCGTTGAAATTTTATAGGTGGCGCTATCGAGCCATTTTGCCACACCCACTTTTGAAAACCATATCAGATGTAAATTTTCGCCAGGTCTGATGCGTGTGCAAAGTTTTGTGAGTTTTCGGGCATGTTTAGGCCCTCAAAAAGACTTTTCATTTTGGAGAAGAAGAAGAAGAATAATAATAAACGGAGCAATTCCAATAGGGTCCTCGCACTGTAGTGCTCGGGCCCTAATAATAATAATAATAATAATAATAATAATAAACGAAGCAGATCCAATAGGGTCCTCACACCATCGGTGCTCGGGCCCTAATAATAATAAACGAAGCAGATCCAATAGGGTCCTCACACCATCGGTGCTCGGGCCCTAATAATAAACGAAGCAGATCCAATAGGGTCCTCACACCATCGGTGCTCGGGCCCTAATAAACGGAGCAGATTCAATAGGGTCCTCACACCATCGGTGCTCGGGCCCTAATAAGGAAAAGTTTTATTAATTTACTATCTAAAATAGTTACTTTTACTGACTTACATTGTTACTTATTTTGATATTAAAATTTAATTAAACAGCAACAATGAAAACAACCAGCTGGGTTAGTTGATTACCTTATAAGCCCATAGATATCGCCAGCGAAAATCATTTATTGAAAAAATCTTGGAAAAGCTAGATGAGATTAGGACAACATTTCCATTTGTAGGAATATTACTTTAATAACCTTTGATTGGTAATGTGCTTTCAAGGTGGGGAATATCAAGTCTTGGTGGAATGGCAGCAGCTCAACACCTGCAAACAGTTCGACAGCGAATCAAAACCAGGCGGAGCCATCAGAGAGTACTAAACAAAGTATGGCAAGCATCCAGCTTATCTAGTCCATCCACTTACTGTACTTCATTATGTTTAGTGCATACACAATCACGTTAGGAGACATTTGTGCTCATTATCTTAAACACCTTTTGCTCTTTTGAATAGCATATAGTGTATATCATCGTTACTGTGATTTAGATCCTGAAACTGCAATATAATATTGAACTTAGTTAACACGGAATCATAACTATTAACTTTTTTAACACATTTTCATGGTCTTACTGTGCACAATTCATCAGTCAAACAAGTTTGGCTCATTAATTTGCTCTTTTCAGATGACATCCCAGTCACAAAGCCTTCTCAGACATTGGTGTCTGAGGTCCAGGAGGAAAGCTGTCCTGCACAAACCACTGTAAACTCTTATTCAGGTTATACTGGTATGCAATGCTTACTTTATACCTCTAATTCTATACTATCAATTTCCAATAGATAAAATCAACTCTAGGTTTTCTGATCTTGATGTTGTGTAATCATTGTTTTGCTTTCTTATTTCAGCTCATCCACACATGCCATTACAGTACTCCAGCTCATTCACTGACCCTGAGGAAACTGCAAAAGTGGACAGGATCAACCTCATTGTAAAATGTGCCGGAAAGACAAAGGAAGTCGACATGTTCCCAATGGAAAGCATCTCTGTTTTACTAAAGCAGGCATGTGACTGGGCAGGGAAGAAACCAGAGAAAATGTCTCTGGTTTATGAAGGTAAACAGCATTCATTTGTAATGAGTCATGTAATGGATTGGAAGTATGAAGACTATGAACTACAAAAGCAACAATTAACAACTTTTATGTATTTCGATGAGTGGGCATACAATTCATTAATTGCTAACCTTATGTATTATCAGGAGATCGTCTGGATGTAAACAAAACAGTGAACTGGTATGGACTACGAGGAGGAACCACTGTACATTTGGTTCATGCCTAGGAATCATGTCTCAGGAAAACGTTTCTGTTTAAAATGAAGAAAAAGAACACTACATACGATATTGTTCAAATAATTGTATTATTATTTAAAGGTCCACTGAAGTGCCCTGAAACATGCAGCGTTTACCAAGCACGATAACGATAACTATAAAGACAACATTCTAAAAATCGTTTAAATTTAAGAGAATAGCAGTGTTCACACTATAACGATAACGATACAGGGCAACGATATTGTTGGGATCACTTTCAGAACGATTTTTTTTTACAGCTGATAAACAATAAAACACTGACAGCTTCAAACTTCATTCAAATGTAAAGGGCTTGCGCATTTGAAATAGCAGGCAACATTGTAGAGAAGTAAACAGACATTGCACGGCAAACAGTAAAACAAATAAGTGCTAGTACTAGTTTGGACAACATTGTCTTGCCTCCTTTGAAGTTGCAGTAGAAAAGATATTGTTTTTATCCAACTACATTACGTTAGAGATCAAATAGTTTACTAGATTCATTGTTTAGATGCGCTCGAAACCTGCGTTCACGGGTGTGGACGCAAATATAGTTATCGTTATCGTTCTTGGTGTGAATGGGCGTTTATCTTACGTGGTGACGCAATTTTAACTGAAACAGGAACATATCGTGCAGCCCCGTCCACTTCTTTTAAATAGCCAGTGGCATTCCATTTATATCTGCTGGGGCCAGAGCCGTCGAGCTCAGTAAAACCGCATTTGTAAGCTTCTGACAGCCACAGTCTGATAAATGACCCCGTAGATTCAATATGAAACTCTTACTAAAACAAAATAGTTATCATAATCATGCTGAGGTCGTGTAGTTTATACCAGAGCAGACTGTGCGCTGCCGCTGTTCACGTGACACAATGTGAACCCAGTTCTCATTTGTCCCAATGGAAAGCAACATACAGAAAACACTAACACTGTGAACAACTGATCTATCATGAATGAATGAATGATGCATTTATATAGCACATTAATTGTGTATTGCCAAGCGCTTTACAGTCATATGGGGGGATCTCTCCTCAACCACCACCAGTGTGCAGCATCTACTTGCATCATCTCAGCTGTAGCTTCAGCATCTATTATAGTGTAGGGGGTGGGACGCTACGGACTTTAGAGAGCATTTGATTGAACAGAACGTTTGATTAGAAGCGGAAGTGCAGCGTGATATCAAAATCTCTGATTCATATTGGTGAAAGTGACGAGACTAAAATTTTTGAATGCTCATATCTTGTAAACACGTATTTTGTCGTTGTTTTAAAGCACACTAGCTTATAGATAATCTTAAATCTAACATATTCATACAAAAAGCCAAAAAACGTTATTTTTGTTTTCATGGGGACTTTAAAGCAGCGTTTAAAAGTATTTCATTGTTGTTTTCGTTGTCGTTTGATGTTGTAACATCAAATTAAACTCATGTTTACACTGTAACACTAAAATAAAACTGACTTCATTCAAGAGCAACAATGACTCATTCAGTTCATTCAGTATTTTTACTTTTACATTGGAACACTTCATGGCTAAGAACAGTTATTGATTATTATACAGAGATCTGGGACTTACCCTGGACGAAAAGTAAAAAAAAAATGTGAACAAGGACATTTTAATATTTTATTAGCGTAAAGGTCTGGCAATGACATCTAAATAACCCTCAAAGAAAACACGAAGTCTGAGTGAGTGAATATGGAGAGTTTTCACAACCCATCATCAATTGGCCATATTGGCTGCACTGAATGCAAACAATGCCGCTAAACTGAACAAAAAATGTTGAAAATGTTCAATTATTGTCATTGGGCTGTATAATCGGTCGGATTGGGAAAAAACATTGAGTACGTTGGACTGCCAAAAGTTATAAAAAAAAATGAAGGAAAAGAGTGCAAAAACTATCAGATTCTCTACAAAAGGCATTCGTAATGGGCCAAACTAAACCAGGATTTCCAGGGCAAGAATCTTGATAGCATTCATGTTTGTTCTTATCATTTCCGGTCAGGTAGGTGAAATATTAGGCTAAAATCTTAATTAATACTGCTTGTGTGTATCTTTACCACCTATTGACTTTAGTTTGTTAAAATATTACTAAACTTTTCAGCTAAGTCCTTCTTGACATGATTTAGCAGCTTCTGCACATTTTTTCCATGCATTAGACTGCATAAATTAGCAGAACAACGTATTTAGTAGTATATTAATGTGCAATCCATGCTGTTGCAGGTCCATCACAGCTCATAGGATGTCATTACTGGGATTGATGTAAACTGGAAAAATGTATGGGGCTCGAACCCATGACCCTGAGATTAAAGGGATACAGACCTTCATCTTCAGAGCTTTCTGAGCCTCCATAGACAGCAAGAATAATACCATGGCCAAAGCCCAGAAAGGTAGTAATAAGGACATTGTTAAAATAGTCCATGTGACAGTGGTTCAACTATTATTTTATGGAGCAATCAGAATACTTTTTTTGTGCGCAAAGAAAACTAAAATAACGACTCCAACAATTCAACAATGTTTTCTTTCCCAGGACAGTCCTCTACTATTAGAGAGTATAACGCATACACGTTTATTGCTTTGCTTGTAAACAAGACAAAGCGCATACATGCTTTATGTCAGCAGCACTGTAGGAGAACTGTCCAGGGAGAGAAGAAATTGCTGTCTATGAAGAATCAGACAGCTCTGAGATTTCATCAAAATATTTTATTTTGGGTTCTGAAAAATGAATGAAAGGAAAGTCTTATGGGTTTTGAATGACATAAAAGTGTGCAATGACAACATTTTCATAGACAGCATTTTTAAGCCACAGATGATTAAAAAAGTCAGTATATGCAGCAGGCAAAGAACCGGATATAGGAGCCACAAACTCAGACAATTTGAAAACAATACACAGAGAACAAAGTGAAAGTATTTGAATGCGAAAAGCAAGACCAGTTACCCCTTGGTTAACTGCTTGGTCAGACTAGTTCTTAAAGGGGTCATCCGGTGCCACATGCACTTTTACAAGCAGTTTGAACTGAAATGTGTGTTAGGAGTGTGTGTGCACAACCACCCTAGAATGACAAAGATCCGCCCAGTAGTTTTCTTTTAATTTAGTAAAATAATTTGCCCCTTCTAATATCAAGCCTTTCTCAGATGCCTGTCGTTGTGGCGTCCCACCGACAGAGGCCGCTCCCACGACAGTTGATAGGCAGAAGTGTTTTAGTATAGATCCGTCCCGAGTGAGAAGCAAACTGTCGGCCATTGTTTCGACGTTGGAGCAGAATGTTGCCTAAGCCAGTGTGGAGTACAGTTGCAAGTGTACAGTTGGGTGTAACAGCAAACACAGCAGCTGTCATTTTCTACCGACCGCGGGTGTCATCTTGTTCCGGGTCCGACTCTGGTTCAAACTGATATAGTTGCACAGATGTGTTTTCAAAGCCCCCTGCGACCATTATTTGCCCAAATAAACCCTCAACTGTTGTCTAGGCAACGCCCCTTGTGCGATGTAATGACACGCCCCACAGAACTGAAGGGCGGGGTGAGCAGAGGTTCATATCATTTAAAGGGCCATGTACTGATATCGCTTGCTGAGAAAAGAGCCATTTTTCACCAGGTAAAATGAGTGTTTTTTTACACTACCATAGAGAATTTTTAATCAAAGTATATTACAGACTTTTTATTAGGACCCTAAAGCATCATATTAACTTGTGAAAAATGGGCATCCGATGACCCCTTTAAGACACAGTCTAGTAACCGGCATCTGAGGTGTTTTCTCAGCTAAATCTGAGGTGATTTCCAAAGAGCTCTCAGGGGTCAAACAATCTCATCAACACACTTTCAGTTCAGTTGTTTTGGAGTTTTTCCTTTGTTTTAAAAACCAGTTAGGGTTGTGCGATATGACGATTTTTGATCGTGGATGATAAAAATGTCCCCAATCTGCTTTGGAATAAATACTGTAGTAGTACGGTGTGCCTCCGTCTCAATACTATAATACAACATGACATACATTCACTCACGGGACACTGCACCCATTCGCAATTACAAAAGTACATCATTTGTACATAATGTTAATTCATCTGCGCGCTGTTCAGGCATGCAGTAAACCTGAAGAGCGCGTGTTAAAAGCCCGTCAAACAGCGCCTGATGATTACTGGACTAAGCTATCTTTGGCGTCTTGTTCGCTAATACAGTCAACAACACGCAAGGGTTACATATAAACAGTTGGTTATGTCTAAAGTGAAAGTAAACAGTTGAGAGAAAAACGGCTGCGGACTGTATATTAGATGCGTGCAGCTCTTAAAACAACAGAACTAAACATGCTGCCAATAGTACGGTGGCCGAGAGAGCTCAACGCGCTGCAACTTAAGAAAACACATGCAAACCAAATAGCAACCTCCCGCTCTCTCTATTGAAACCAACACGGAAGTGAATTAAACTGCAATTCATCAACTGGCCGCTAGAGACTGGCTGCAAAAGGGAGTCAATCCCATTGACTCCCCATGTTAAAATGCCCAACTTTACAGCAGAAAAAAGTATGTTTACAGCCTGGTTCAAAAAATGGTTTTGGTCTATATAGCTAGTTTTGCCCTTCATGTCAACTGTGAGGGGGGTGAATTTTTTTATAACTCATCCGTTTAAGTTATATTATGCCTTAAAGTTCAGCATAATTAAGGGCGTGGCCACTTGAGTGACAGGGGGATTGCCGCTGCTGTCACCACTGTCGCGCTAGGCGTGCGTGGTTTCAGCAACCAGCTCCACCCACGTCCCGCCTTTTTGCCCATTTTTACTATTGATTTTAACTATTGACCCAAAAATGTAGTCACTCACATGTTCACAAATCTCTATTAATTTTTTTCTTGTACCGAACAAAAATGAAGACAGCTGGTCCCCACTGACTTTGGTAGTAGGAAAAAACTAATCAAATACTATGGAAGTAACTGTGGACCAGCAAATTTGTGATTACCCACATAATTCAATTCAAAATAAGTTTTATGTTCAACATGTTTTATGTTTGGAAAAAAAATTGAGAGTGATAGAAAGCTAATAAATCAAAACACAAAGGAAAGTCACTCACTGCTCTTCACTGAAGAACTTTAATACAGTTGCTTTAATAAGAGTACTGTATAATTTATGTATATTGTGTATAGAGTGTTTTGTTGTTATATTTGTTGATTAAATTTCTTAAATGAAACCTACTGTACCTGAAAATTAAAGTACTGATTATTTTGTTTGTTTATTATTTGTAACATGTAGCAAATAACAAAGATAAAATAATGAATAAAGATTTTTATCTTCACCCACTTTGGCCTAAATATCTACTTTTTATTTTATATGTTGTTACCTTGTAAGGTTTTGGTTTTAAAATAGGGAAATTCGTTTGGCTGCACTGCTCAGACAACTTGTAAAATAGTAAAACCAATGACAAAGAGTCATGCTAAAATCGTGATTTAAAAAAAAATGTTATGTGATTTTTACCATATCGCCCACCCCTATAACCAGTGTATTTTAATAATGCATAAATGTGAGTGACAGGGCATCTCCATGTAGCACACATCAAGAAAACTTTGAAACAGGAATTAATGATTTACCCAAATGAAGTACCTTGTTTATTATGGTGACATATTGTAAGTATTTTAAAGTCCATAGAAATCTTAACATATAAAAAGGTTTCGCCCCCTTTCAGTTTGAAAAACCAACACATGGTTGGACAACATTTCTTCAGCATATAAAAAAGAAGGTGGACATATTTCCATTGGAATGAATCTATGTTTTGCTAGGAAACATGTTAAAAGAAAGAAAAGTGGGTGGCTGCTATGAGATCAAGATAAGAGAAAGATAATAAAAGTAGGCTGTATGTGTGGTTATATATTCAACAGGAGTAAATCATGTGAGCATTATAAGCCAATAGTGGAAACTATTGACTAGACATGGCCATGTTATACAGCTACTTCACTGCTCTGGTAAGTTCCTTTAATTTAATCTTGAAAATGTGCAGTATTCTTTGTACTCGATTTAACCATGGCAAGCTGAAAGCTAAAAGCATTATCAGATCAACTACAAATGTTACATTTCATTTTTTACTTACAAAAGTGATAACACCTTTACTGAAGTAGTAGTAGAAGTGGTAACACTTTAGATTAGGGAACACATATTAACTATTAACTTAGATTTTTCCCGTAAGATGAGACACTGCAGGTGAATAGGGTAAAAAATAACTGATAGTTATTACCTTACATACCCAGTTGATTGATTACTTTGATAATTGCAAACATTTTTTGTATTACAAGTTTTTTAAAATGTTAGGTTTAAATATGCAAATGAGGCATTATTTAATGAAATATACACTAATTTGAATACATTTCTAGTACAAAAAAACTAGTTCTAAAAACAAATTTATAACATATTTGTCACAGTCATGTCAGTTTATGTATTTGGTTTCTCCCATTGTCTCCCCCTGTCGATCTATCTATTTGGTTTAGCCCATCATTACTGTGATTCCCTGCACCTGTCCTTGTTATTAGCACACCCTTTAAAAGTCAGTCTCTGTTTTCAGTTCATTGTCGGTCTTTAAACGTTGTACTTTGTGTGTGGATGTTTCTCTGTGTTCCTGCCTGTTCACCTAAAGATTATATTAAATATAGTGTTTGTTTTGTATCCCGTCTCTCGTCTCGTCCGTCCAGCACGCAAACCATAACAGAAAAGACCGACCAATACAGTTTACCCGGCGGTTTCCCCTGCGTTTGTTTTTTGTCCTTTTTTCTCAGTGTTTTGTTTTTTGAAGTATTTTTTCACAATGGATCTTACTGTTCTCCTCATCCTCCTGAGGCAGGGGGAACGCTCTCTTGAGGACCACACCCGTGACTATCTCCTCCTGGCGGAAAACTCCCACTTTCCGGATAGCAGCCTCTGTAAGTTCTTCTACATTGGACTTAATACCACCACCAAGGCGCTGCTATCCGGGGAGGGTCCTCAAGAGAGCTTGCCGGATTACATCGAGTGGGTGCTGACGTCCTGTGGATCATCATGGACTATCGACATCATCGAGGAGGACGTCAGCCCCACTCCAGACCCAGAACCCAGCCAACCATCACCCCGACAAGCGGAGTTTGAGCCCGAGCCCACCGCAGATGAAGAGCCAGAGCCAAGAGCGACAGAGCCAGAGCCTGACACGTCTGACCAGGAGTGAGAGCCGGCTACGGATACCGCGACGGTGGAATGCTACGTGGAGAAAGAGAGGGCGATGGAGAGCCCTGCCCACTGCACCACTGCTGGGGGTGAGCTTAAGCAACATTCTGGGGATTTAATTGACTTTCTCTGAAGTATCCATCTGTTATGATTTACCTGTCTGCCTGGAATTCCCACCCATCCACCCTCTTCTGTCTACATCCATGTCTGTCTGGCCACCGCTGTCCCCTGACAGCCCCTCAGCCCACCACCTGTGCAGTGGGCTTGCTGCGGGGTTACCAGTTTCCACCGGTGTTATGGCTGGAGGATGCCTCAGCTCCGCCTCCAGCCTCAGAGTCCAGAACTCCGCCTCGGCCCTCTGACCCTGCGGCTCCACCACGGCTCTCAGCGCCCTCGTCTCCAGCGTACCCGTCGATCCACCAGCTCCACCGGGCTCCCTCGTCTTTCCGGCTCCGCCCTGGTCAGTCGTCACCCCTTTTTGTTTTGTATTTCGTCTCTCGTCTCGTCCGTCCAGCACGCAACCATAACAATATTAGACTCAAATGCTTTTACAGAGGGAATTTTTGGTATCTCATTGTCACTGTAATTCAGAAAAACAGTCAGAAAAAAATGTATTTTTAATAAAATGTTGTATAAAATCAAACAAATTATATATGAACAAATCCCTAAGTAAAAACCGTCAGACTATAGACAGGAATAAAAATGTAAAGTTTGGTGTGTGTGTGTAAGTGTTACTCAAGTGAGATCTCCTGAGGAACAATTCCATTCATTCTCTATTATAGGAGAGGAGGAATTGTATAAACTTGTTAAATCATCTAAACCCACAACATGTATGTTAGACCCTATTCCATCTAAGCTACTAAAGGAGGTACTTCCAGAAGTCATAGATCCTCTTCTGAATATTATTAATTCGTCACTATCATTAGGATATGTCCCCAAAACCTTCAAAATAGCTGTTATTAAGCCACTCATTAAAAAACCACAACTTGACCCCTATGAATTAATTAACTACAGACCAATTTCGAATCTCCCTTTTTTGTCAAAGATACTAGAAAAGGTAGTATCCTCACAATTATGCTCCTTCTTAGAGAAAAATGGTATCTGTGAGGATTTCCAGTCAGGTTTTAGACCATATCATAGTACTGAGACTGCTCTAATTAGAGTAACAAATGACCTGCTATTGTCAAGCGATCGTGGTTGCATCTCTCTATTAGTGCTACTGGATCTTAGTGCTGCATTTGATACTATTGACCACAACATTCTTTTAAATAGACTTGAAAATTATGTAGGCATTAGTGGTAGTGCACTGGCATGGTTCAAATCGTACTTATCTGACCGTCATCAGTTTGTGGCAATAAATGAAGAGGTATTATTTAAATCGCAAGTGCAGTATGGAGTACCTCAAGGCTCAGTGCTAGGGCCATTACTTTTTACGCTTTACATGTTACCCTTGGGAGATATCATCAGGAAACATGGTGTTAGCTTTCATTGTTACGCTGATGATACTCAGCTCTATATTTCTTCGCAGCCCGGCAAAACATATCCATTCGAAAAACTAACAGAATGCATAGCTGATATTAAAAACTGGATGGCGAATAACTTCTTACTGTTAAATTCTGAAAAAAC
Organism: Garra rufa; assembly: GCF_049309525.1. NCBI lineage: Eukaryota > Metazoa > Chordata > Actinopteri > Cypriniformes > Cyprinidae > Garra > Garra rufa. The sequence continues at coordinate 60,546,853 of NC_133363.1, forward strand.
AGAGGTATTAATTATTGGACCTAAAACCTCCACAAGTAATAACCTAAAACACAGTCTAATACTAGATGGCTGCTCTGTAAATTCGTCGTCATCAGTTAGGAACCTAGGCGTCCTATTCGATAGCAATCTCTCCTTTGAAAGCCACATTTCTAGCATCTGCAAAACCGCATTTTTCCATCTTAAAAATATATCGAAATTACGACCTATGCTATCAATGTCAAATGCTGAAACATTAATTCATGCGTTCATGACCTCAAGGATAGATTATTGTAATGCTTTATTGGGTGGTTGTTCTGCACGCTTAATAAACAAACTCCAGCTGGTCCAAAATGCAGCAGCTAGAGTTCTTACTAGAACCAGAAAGTATGACCATATTAGCCCGGTTCTGTCAGCACTGCATTGGCTCCCTATAAAACATCGTATAGATTTTAAAATCTTGCTAATTACTTATAAAGCCCTCAATGGTTTAGCTCCTCAGTACTTGAACAAGCTCCTATCGTATTATAGTCCTTCACGTCCGCTGCGTTCTCAAAATTCTGGCAATTTGATAATACCTAGAATATCAAAATCAACTGCCGGCGGCAGATCATTTTCTTATCTAGCGCCTAAACTCTGGAACAATCTACCTAACACTGTTCGGGAGGCAGACACACTCTGTCCGTTTAAATCTAGATTAAAGACACATCTCTTTAACCTGGCTTACACATAAAATCATTAACACATTTCTATAATTCAAATCCGTTAAAGGATTGTTAGGCTGCATTAATTAGGTCAACCGGAACCGAAAACACCTTCCATAACACCTGATGCACTCGTTGCATCGCTAATATTAGTCTGTTTCATTCTTATTCCGAAGTCACCATAGCCACCAGACCCAGCCTGTATCCAGATCAGATGGTCACTCCAGTCCCCCGGATCCAGTCCGTACCCAGCTTAGATCATGGATCACCACCTGGAGATGACTTCAATAGCCGTGGATGTCAACCAGATGAGCTCCAAGGCGGATCATCAATAAAGACCTCGCCAACCTTGACGGCCATCGGCGCTACACCACAGGATCCTGATGAGTTCTCTACAATCAGACATTGGTACAAACTGTTGTTTGGTCTGGCCAGAGGAGAACTGGTCCCCCGACTGAGCCTGGTTTCTCCCAAGGTTTTTTTTTTCTCCATCTCTGTCACCTGTGGAGTTTTGGTTCCTTGCCGCTGTCGCCTCTGGCTTGCTTAGTTGGGGACGCTTTCCAGCGATATCGTATACTATTTGAACTGAACTGACGATGATATCACTGCATTCATTGATGAACTGCCTTTAACTGAAAATTGATTGTTACAATAATGCGTTACTTACACACTATTGTGCTATTTAAATACTGTGCAGTTGCTTTGACACAATCTGTATTGTAAAAGGCGCTATATAAATAAAGGTGACTTGACTTGACTTGACGTGAGATGGTTCAGTGTAGGAGAAAAAAATGCATTTTAAAAACGGGCTTTAAAAACATGTATTGTAATTGAAATCTACTGACACAAATAGATGAAGTGCTATAAAAGAAACACTTAACAGTGTATTTTGGGTGTTTTCTCTCCACTAGTCTGAAAAAAAAAACACTTTATGAAACACCAAAAAGCCCAAAATCCATATTTAAACCTCTGTGTCTAACAAACAGACGCAATATAACCAGTTTGGTTAGGTGACGTTTGACATATAATCTGTTGGGGAAATCATTTATTGAAATTGTTTTTTGAAAAGCCTAGACTAGATGAGATTGATTTGTAATGTTCTTTGAAGGTGGAGAATCTCTACTCAATCTTCTGGTGGAATAGCAGCAGTTCAACACCTTCCAACAGTTCGACAGCGAATCAAAACCAGGCAGAGCCATCAGAAAGTTCAAACCAAAGTATGGCAAACATCCAGCTTATCTAGGTCATCCACTTATACTATAGCTCATTGTGTTTAGTGCTTGTTTTGTGCATACACAATCACATGTAAGAAGACCTTTGTTCTCATTATCTTAAACACCTTTTGATCATTTGATTTTGAATAGTAGTGTATGAAATCGTTCTATAATTTATTGCTGTCAACACTGTGATTTAGATTCCGAAACCTCAATATAATTTTGAAGTTAGTCAACATGGAATTGTTTTTTGGCTATTTACTTTCTTAATACACACTATGGATGTTTTGTGCACAGCTCATCAGTGTATTTTAACTATAAACTCACATTCAGGTTATTCTAGTATGAAAGGCCAACTCAATCAATTCCCAATGGATCGAGTTTTTGTGATTTTTATGTGATTTTTATCATTGTTTATTTCAGATCATCTACACATCCCACCACCGTACTACCCTGATGAAACTGCCAAAGTAGACAGGGTCAACATCATTGTGAAATGTGCTGGAAAGACCATGGAAGTGGACATGTTTCCACTGGAAAGAATCTCTGTTTTAATAGAGGAGGCATGTGAACAGGCAGAGAAGAAACCAGAGAAAATGTCTCTGGTTTATGAAGGTAAACAGAGCATTCAATCATTGTTCTTGAGGTTGACCTGATGCAAACCACGTCATTTGTAATGAATCATGAAATGGATTGACATGGAGAAGGCACAACTAACAACTTTTATGTAGTTTGACGAGTGTGTCACTGTAAAATTTTCTCCAGATTCAACTTAAAAACTTCAGTTTAGCAGCTGCATTAACATGTTAAGTTAAATAAAATAAACTTAAAAGTACAAGTCATTTTAACTAATTTTATTGTTGTGAGTTGAAATGAATTGTTTTAAGTTGATTTAACTTAAAATTTTAGGGCAGCTGCTGAACTTAATTTTTTAAGTTGAAACTGGTGAAAACTTTTTACAGTGTACAAATCATTAATTTCTAACCTTATTTTCAGGAAATCTTCTGGATGTGAACAAGACAGTGAGTCAGTATGGACTACGAGGAGGAACCGTCGTACATTTGATTCATGCCTAGGAAAATGCTTCTGTTTAAAATACTAAAGGCTGAAATACACTATATGACTTTTAAAATCGGAACAGATTTTTTAAACAATAGGCATCATACACTTACCGACTTTGTCAACAATGACAGAGGAAAACTGGCCATCATACACTACAGGACTGAGGATCACACTAGCAGACTTCAGACTAGCAGACACTAGCAGAAGTCGTTCCGATCACAACAAACTCATGCAGAAGTGTGCCTTGTTGGAGACACATAATAAATGAAAACAATATGCATTCTAAAATCGAGTCTGTGACCATCATACACTATGCAATTTTCTATGGAATCTGTCATCTCAAATCTGCAGACTCGCTCTGACTTTTAGCAAATAGCCTCAACTTCTCCAGACTGCAAATCGGTGGAAAATCGAAGCAAAAATCGTGTAGTGTATTCCATGCTTAAGTCCGTTTAAAGTCTCAAATATATTGTAAAATAAAATTAAACGCATGTTAACGCTGTTACCTCTGTTTTTATTTTAATGACATTTTAATTTTTTTAACATATGAAACATATTGTGAAAACATTGTGTAAAATAAAACTGACTTCATTCAAGAGCAACAATGACTCACATGAGTTCATTCAGTATTTTTATATTGGGACGCTTCATGGGTGAGATCAATCGATTATTATACCGAGATCTGGGACCGACTGGGAGCCAAAAAGTTTGAAAATGTAAACAAAGACATTTTAACATTACAGTATATTAGCATAAAGGTCTACCAGTGGCTTCTAAATAAGTCTGAGTGAATGAATATGGAGTGTTTTATTATTGTCATGTTTTAATTGGTTGGACCACGAAAAACAGGTGGAGTACTATAGATTGCCAAAAGTTATTACAAATAAAGGAAAAGAGTGCAAACATTTTTTTTGTCTTAGGAACAAAAGGCGCTTGTGGTTGGTCAAACTGAACCAGGATTTCCAGCATTCGTGTTTGTTCTTATTTCTGGTCGGGTAGGTGAACTATTAGACTAATATCTTAATTAATACTGCTCGTACATATCTTCACCACCTATTAACTTTAGTTTGTCAAAATATTGCGCCCTTTCCTACTTTCTAAGTCCTTCTCTATATGATTTAGCAGCTTCCACATTTTTTTTTTCTGTGGTTTAGACAGCATAAATTAGCAGAACAATGTATTCTGTAGCATGGGTCAGCGGTGACTATTTTAACCATTTATGCATTTTTCATGCTAGAAAAATGCATAACTGCTTTTTCGAGTAACAACCAAACAACGTTTACATGTATTATGTTATGATATATTCAGAGGGTGGGGAGGTGGGGGATTCTCCTGGTCTATTATGTCTCTGATTTGACTGAATTAATTTTTTTTTATAATTCCCAGTGAATAGGAGTTAAATCTTCCACCCAGGTGATACTACGACCATGCAAAATGCCAAAAATTATAATATTTTTCAAATATTGCCAAGTAATGTTTCAAACAACATTAAAATCAGAGAAGAAATCAGATTTTATTTATTTAATGTTATTTTATGTTTTTTCCCCTGATGCTTGTTATTATTTAAAAAAAAATATATACATTTAACATTTTTATATACTTTTTAAAAAACTTTTATTTACCACTTAGGCGTGTTGGCATTAACGTATATCTTCAACACTGTCTATGCTTTCAAAATTTGCTTTGCTTGAGAAAAAAATATAATATGGAAAAAAAAAAAAAATATATATATATATATATATATATATATAATTTTTTTTTGTCAAGTTAGTTAAGCATCAAACACAAAGTGATTTTCGGCAACTGATATCTGGCAGCAACAATGCTTAGTTTACCTCTGCATGAAATCAGGCGCGTGCCAGCAGAACACAGAGAACGCGTATTAATCAGTCATAGCAATACAACGGAGGCGAGAAAGCTGCGGACAATCCGTTTATCTGGAAGCTTCCGTAACTAACGTAGATTTACAAAAAAATGACCGGTTTTTGTCAAATAAATTATTTGACGTATTCCCAACTCTTTATTAAGCTTTAAGTTACATCTCAAATGACAAGGGATTAACTAAGTAAAAAGTAAGTAAAGTTGTTAAAAATGGATGAGGATTTATGTAAGTAAAGTTGTTGCTTTTTTTTTTGTTGTTGTTCTTTAACCATCTTTGGAGCTTCTGTTTTTGATGCCTGTTTTCTGTAATTATGTTGTTTACATGTTCTATAATTAAAAAAAAGTAAAGTTGTTAAAAATGAATGAGTTGGAATTTTGTTTTCTATTTTCCATTCTAGTACACGCCAATAGTGTTCGAATGTGGGTTGTAACCATAGGTTGTAACCGAGCATTTCACTGGTTAAACACACAGAACAGACACGCCCCCTTCACTGAACCCAACTAACTTGAGGGCAAGTTGTTCGTTCAGGTCGTCATGTGAGAACAAGGACAAGGAGAGAATAATGATGAACGTGTAAAGATGAGCGATAACCATTTTATTCAGCCTAATATGGTTATTTATAATTAAGTTCTTTTCAGAAGATGAATGAAAACATCTTGTTTGTTGTAATTTAGGCTATGTGAAAAACGCTTATGATTATGCTTACTCGTATTAAATGTGTATTCATGCAAAGAATAACGCGACGAATGAATGACAACTTGTAGGATTACCTGCAGAAATGATCACTGAAAGAAAGCGAGAATCAGTGAACGAATCATTTTGGTGAACTGACTCAAATGACTCGAGTTACTAAGAAGAATCAAAAGTCCCAACCACACACAACATTTGCAGGCGCTGTAAACATGCAGTTGTAGTGCAGCAACAGAAACCAAACCACGTGATTAACGCGGAAGTTAAGCCCTAAAGCGAATGTGAAGTCGAGCAGTCACTCGGAGTCGCAGATCAGCGCCTGGCTGGTTCTGACTAGAGGTTTGGGTTTTGCGGTGCTGCTTCTGGTTCATTTCTAGCAACCTGGGAGGTTCAACGCCCGACTCTAGACTGAAATCTACAACAGCAGAAGCTCATTGTCAGTCAGAATAGGTGAGTATTTCAAGCTATTTGCTTTTGAAAATGATCGATGTTACATAAGTTTGTGCACGGCTATTAGAAGAGGACTCGAGAAGATCCATGCATTGTGTCATTCTGTCTGTTTCTTTTAATCGGGTCTGCTTTAAACGCGTCTGAAGTCGGTATTTCATTGTTTCAGTGTCTGTGGAATACAGATCTACAGTCGCTCAAGTCTAACATCCCATTGATTGAACAGTCTGCAGGCATTGCTTTCTCAACACCTTGCAGGATTTGAAGGCTTCATCAATGCAAGCCTGAATGGCATTGACTGTAACGGAGATGGAAAAAGAGCTTTATAGGATGCATTTGAAATGAGAACATGTGCATGGGAGGTATATATCTGTCAATCCATGTCAGGGCTCATACTTCTCCAAGTCATTTGCCTCAGGAAAACCACAGTGTACAATTAGTGAAGAATGCATGACAACAAGCCACAGCAGATTCTCCTGGGGTTTCTATTTTTTTTTTTTTTTTCCAGATAGCGTGGCTTTCAGGATTAATATGCATTTTGAATTGTTTCAGTTCTAAAGGTTTATGACCTGAACATAAATGTACCTGTTTAATCAGTCTATATGAGACATTGACCCATTTTTATCTCCCCTTGTTCCATCTTAGTACAGACTGGAACTGGTTCATATCTGTTGCGCCACATTGGTTGTCACTTCAGCCAAAGAGTGTGATGTAGAGATGGAGGGAAATCTGTGTGGGTTGACAGATTTCTGGTCACGATGTAGTGGAGAAAAAAAGGAAATATTACATGAACAGCTGTGCATTATTTCTGTACTTCTCACTGTAAATTAATTCAATTATTTGTGGAAGTAAACGGGGAAATGTCGAACAGAGAAGGACAATGAAAGAGCGGGTTGTTCAGGGCACACCCGACCACAGCTGCAAGGGGTTTTTTACACTGTAAAATTTACACAATATTTTTCCCAACTGTCCTACCCACCCTGAGTCTTCACGCCTTAAGCTTTTGCCAGGCCTTTCATAGTGTATATAATATTAAAGTAAATGGACCTCAGGACACGGACAGCAGGTGTATTTGTGGAGTTTGAATTAGCAACCACATCTTTTAAATGTAGAATGTAGTTATTATACTTGGTGCACAAAAGGTTAGGTGTAGCATCTGATGCATAGATTTTGTTTACAAAATGGTTATTGCATTTAGTGCACAAAAACAGCTGTTGCATTTGGTGCACATACATTTTGTTGCATTTAGTGCTCGAAACATATACTGCAACTGGTGTACAAAAAGAGTTTTTGCATCTGGTGCACAAAAACATAAGTTACAGAATTTGGTGCACAAAAATTAGTTACTAGTGCACAAATTTGTTAAAGCATTTGATGCACAAATAAATGTTTATTGCATTTGGTGCACAAAAAAAATGGTTATTGCATTTAGTGCACAAAAAAGGCTGTTGCAATTGCTGCTCAAAAATATACTGCAACTAGTGTACATAAATAGTTTTTGCATTTGGTGCACAAAAATGTGTTATTAGTGCACAAAAATGTGTTATAGCATTTGATGCATAAAAAATGGTTATTGCATGGTGCACAAAAATGGCTGTTGCACGCCAAAATATGCTTATTACTCGCTCAAGCAGATTAGATGTAAGGGCGAACTCGTGAAGTTGCATTTAATGCTCAAAAAATATACTGCAACTGGTGTACAAAATAGTTTTGCATTTGGTGTTTAATTTGGCGCACAACAATTGGTTATTAGTGCACAACACATTTTTTATAGCATTTGATGCACAAATAAATGGTTATTGCATTTAGTGGTCAACAATTTTTTTTTTGCATTTGATGCACAAAAAAGTTATAGAATTTGGTCGCACAAACATTTGTTATTAGTGCACAAAAAATGTTATAGCATTTGATGCACAATGCTTTTAGTGCACAAAAATGGTTATAAGTGCACAAAATAGTTATAGAATTTGGTGCACAAAATTAGTTAGTGCACCAGAAATAGTTATAGCATTTGTTCAGAGAAAATAGTTACTGAATTTAGTGCACAGAAAATTAGCTGTTAAATTTAATGCACGTGATTTATATATGGGTGTTCACCAAATGCAATAACTAAATTTGTATATGTTCGGAAGAAAACGTGATGGTGTTAAGCTGTGCAGACCTCACTGATATAAATGGGTGTTGCTATGCAGTTGCTGGGTGGTTACTTGCTGGTCCAAATGAAAAGAGCCCATCCACAAGCCTCCATAATGTTCTTGTCTGTTAAATTATTTGCTAGATGAAATGTACAGTAAGTATGATTGCTTATAATTAAAACATGCTATGTAAGACTTACAGTTAAGGTTTTTTCAAATCACTAACCCTGAGCAAGGACAAAAGAAAGAATGGTTCTTCCTTAGAAAACACCACTTACGACTGTACAACTGCACATTTTCTGCACTTATATCTTTTATTATTAGCGCAGAGAGGCAGGAAAATAGCTACTATTGAGTGTTTTGTTGAAATCAGAATAGCTTGCTTTTATGTTTCTGTGCTGAATGTCTGCTATGATTATGATCTGAGCTCTCTGCCACTTAATTACGTCAGCAGGCTTTCTCCTCGCCGATGTGCATTTAACATCTGACACCCTGCTCTTGCAGTACTTCTGTAATTTGACAGTAGAGAGGATGGGCTTTACTGAACAATACTAGACCGGTTTGACTCTTGCAGTAGCTGCTGGTGATAGGCAATGTCTTGATGTATGAGTATGAATGTTTTTTTAGCTCCCTAGTGAATTAAAACGTCCCTCCATATTCGTTCATCCCAGTCGCAGCACTTCTCTAATGAGTTCCAGACAGATGAGATCAGTTAAAAGCACAGTCACCATTCAGAGGAGAGTGATAAAAAGACAAAGACTGAAACTTAAAAATGCTGACAGTTTAAACAGCACCTGAAAGTTGGAAGTCATTAAAGCACATCCGAAACTGCATGCATAACATCCCCTCTGCTGAGATGCCTTCATCTGGGTGGTGTTTGAGGTCTGGATTTGGGCCCCGAACGGTATAATCTTGGACTGAGTTTGGTCTCATGGGGTCTTGTTTTGGTCAGGGTCTCATTACTCAGTGTCTTGGTGTGGATCTGGGTCTCGGTTTATAGTCAGCAACAAGACCACAGTGTGTTTCCAGTGTACTAAAGCTCATAATGACCTCAAACACTTTCTGGCATGTTTTCTTTAACATTACAGAGAATTTGCAAGAATCTCACTGTATTATTTATCAGACCTTGAGGCTTGTTCCAAAAATTTTGTGAGCATTTGTTGCACAAAAAATTTAGTTATTGCATTGAGGGATGTAATGGTATTATCAATATAATGGTATCGCAATAGCAAAACTGTCTCGATATCATCATGGTCACAATGTTAAGATAAGTCTTCCGGCCAAAAAGTGTAGTTTTTGAAATATACTTAAACTTCTTATTCATAATACAGTATGAATTGCTGACAGCTAGCATTTTAAATGGGTAACTGCGACAGTATACCACAAATAAAAAGAGGGTTCAGTCCCCTTTAAAGTTTTTTTTTCTTAGTTAAGTTTTCTTTGTTAAGAACATTGGTTGGAGCTCCTAATTTTCATCTCTCAATGTGCATTAGATGTGTTTGTACATTAAAATATATAAAAAAGTTTCAAGTTTTTTCTATTGTTTGTCTTTATATCGAGATATTATCGTATCATGAAATTTTGATATAGATACATACCTTGCATTCAATCTACAAAAAATAGCTAATGCAAAAAAATGCATTTGTTGCAACGAAATAGTTATTTGGTGCACAAAAATCTGTTCTTGCACATTCACAAAAATATTGCATTTGATGCACATTAAATAGTTATTGCATCTGATGCAAAAAAATTGTTATTGCATTTGTTGCACAAAAAATGGGTTGTTGCATTGGTGCACATAAATAGTTATTGCATCTGATGCGCATAAAATGGTTATTGCATCTGATGCGCATAAAATAGTTATTGCATCTGATGCGCATATAATAGTTATTGCATCTGATGTGCATAAAATAGTTCTTTTAGGACCACTATCGTCAAAATGATAGACATTAGCATACAATTTTGATTTGCCGGGGTAGTTCTGTTCTGGCACAACTCCCTGCCCATTCATGCAGCATGTCATGAATGAGCAGGGAGAGCAGCAATAATAAACCCCCAGGGTAAACAGAACAGAACAAGCAGATATCATTAATGTACTTAATGATATTTTAAGTGTAACACATAGTTTGAGATAAAAGGAGACTGATTCAAGTGGAATCAGTAAGCCAGGTCCTGACTGTCGCAAAAGGAGGAGTTGGGGATGGAGGAGGGTGTTTGCTCCTGAGCAAGCGAAAAAGCTACTGAATAATACTAAATGCAGCTTTATATATAAATGCTGTGATAGGAGTAGCATTCCTATAGGTAGATGTGATCAGCTGAGAGTCAGCTGATGCGAGCTTGACTCACGTGACCTGCCAGAACTAACGCTAGAAGCTTAATTTATTGCATCTGATGCGCATAAAATAGTTATTGCATTTATTGCACCAAAATAGTTATTTGATGCACAAAAAATGGGTTGTTGCATTGGTGCACAAAAAATTGTTATTTGGTGCACAAAAATCTGTTCTTGCATTTGATGCACAAACAAGTATTGCATTTGATGCACATAAAATAGTTATTGCATTTATTGCACAATAATAGTTATTTGGTACACAAAAAATGGGTTGTTGAATTTGGTGCACAAAAATATTTACATTCTCTCGCAAAATATATTTTGCGAATGGAAAGTTTATGGGGGAAAGCAATAAAGATTCAATTCTTGACCATTTGTATAAGACTAAATATCTTTATTTTTAAAGTTGCACATCTTTTAATTTTGCTTGTAGCTCAAGTGGTCTTGTCTGGGGTTCGCAAGGGTTTCAACTTGACATCAGCTCTAATGAAAGACATTACATTGATGCATTAATCCAGCTCTCTTTCAGAGTGTTTTTTCTTCATAATTCACTGCACTGTGGGGTATCTGTCCTGTTGCATTATGGTCAGTACAGCTGGCTCAGTTCACTGTGTGTCATGGCAACATGCGGCAGATTTAACAAAAACAATGCAGGCCTCTTAACTGTGTTAAAAGTGTATGATATTCCCCCTCTCTACATAATTCTTCTTTTTTTCTATATCTGCTCTCTCTGTGTTTCTTACACTGTCAGCTTCTGTTTTATTGATTCCTTTTTTGTGGTTCTCTTTCTGTCTTTCTCAGGGTTGTTTTGCGGTCAGATGATATCTACGATGAGGTCGTAACAGAGGCTTTTCTCGAGTTCGGTCCTGATTGTTGCCAGAATGGCCACTGCTAAGAAAGGTACTGGTATCTCTTTCTTTTCCACCTTTCACTACCAGTATTTAATTTAGCAGTTTTGGATTTATAATTGTCAAAATATAAACTGTGGGTGTTTCCACTTCCTTTTTTGTGTAAATAAACTTGCTTCCTTTGCAGTCATACTTTATACACTGTACTATTTCAGAATACAGACATGAACATTATCATTAATTATCAGCGGTGGTTATATACTATTGTTCATATGCATTTACATTCATACTTTTTCAAAAGAAAGTAGGATTTTCAATATGGACAGATTTTTTTTGCAACAGAAATGTTCATGTCCTTCATTCTTTAGTCAAAAAGAAATCATGGTTTTTGAGGAAAACATTCCAGGATTTTTCTCCATATAGTGGACTTCAATGGTGGCGAAATAGCTTCAAAGATTCAAAGGACTCTAAACAATCACAGCCCGAGGAATAAGGGTCTTATCTAGCAAAACAATCTGTCATTTCTTAAAATAAAAATGTAACTAACCACACGAGACCTTTTCAACATGATTACATAATGCAAGAAGTCATATTGCACATTGCTGAGCAAGTGCAAGATGACCATTTGTGGTTAAATAGTATATAAATTATTATTATTATTATTATTATTATTATTTATTTTTTTTTGGAAAATGACCAATCGTTTCACTAGATAAGACCCTTTTTCCTCAGCTGGAATGGTGTAGAGCCCTTTGAAGCTGCATTGAAACTGCAATTTGGACCTTCAACACGTTGATCACCATTGAAGTCCACTATATGGAGAAAAATCTTGGAATATTTTCCTCAGAAACCTAAATATATTTTCAACTGAAAAAAAAAAAAAGACATGAACATCTTGGATGACATGGGGTAAGTAAATCATCAGAAAATTGTTGTTATGGAAATTTTTATTTTATTTTATTATTTTATTTTATTTTTATTTTCTGTGTAAGCACCTTGTTTGCTTTAGAAGCTTTGTTTTTTTTTAAAAAAAGCTGTTTGTTATTTATTGTTAATAATAATAATAATAATAATAATAATAATAATAATAATATTGTTGTTGTTAATAATAATATAATAAAAGTAATAATAATTTAATAGTAATATAATTTAATATTTTATAATATTTTTCCTGACCTATTGACTTACAGTATGTATGCCTTTATTATGATAATGATAATGATAATGATAATAATATTAACAATAATAATAATAATAAGATTTTCTGGTATTTTTATTATCTGTTTTATATTTTCCTTAAGCACCTAAAATTAGGATTAGGATAAATTAGGATAATTAGACAATTTTTTCCTTTAGTCTCAAAAAGTGACCTTATTATATTGTATTTTATAATTCTTGCTATTTTTTTCTGTGTAAGCACCTTGTTTGTTTTAGCAGCTTGGTTTAAAAATAAAGCTGTTTATTATTATTAATTATTATTATTATTATTGTTATTGATAATAATATAACAATAATAATAATAATGGTAATAATTTATTATTTTTCCTGACCTATTAACTTATGTATGCCTTATAATAATAATAATAATAATAATAATTTCTGGTATTTTAATGATCTGTTTTATATTAAGGATAAATTAGGATAAATGGTACTTTTTTTCCCAGTAGTTTACATTTAATTTTATTTTATTTGTGTCTGTGTTTGGACACAAAAGCCTTTTATGTAGTAAGGATGCATTAAATATTCAAAAGTGACAGTAAAGACTTTCAAAATGTTAAAAAAGGATCATTATTTATTATTTAAATGTGGTTATTTTAAACTTTAATTACATTTTATTATTTAAGTGGAAAATATTATTTTATTATTTTAAACGTTAATTAAAAATCCTGGTAAAAACTGTACTACAGTTTCCACTTAAATATGAAGCAAAACAACAATTTTCAACATTGATAATAATCAGAAATGTTTCTTGAGAATCAGCATATTAGAATGATTTCTGAAGGATCACGTGACACTGAAGACTGGAGTAATGATGCTGAAAATTCAGCTTTGCATCGCAGGAATAAATTACATTTTAACAGATATCCACATGGAAAACAGTTATTTGAAATTGTAATAATATTTCACAATATTACTGTATTTACTGTATTTTTAATCAAATAAATACATCCTTGATGAGCTAAAAACGGTTCACTATACAAACATAAAAAACATACTGACTTCTTTTTTCATAATAATCCCACCAGGCTGACTTTAAACTGCTTTTCAGAAATCTCAATCTGCTTATCACGAGTTTTGACAACCTGCTGCTTTTTCATTCTCAGGAATGAGACTCGGAGAGATTTTAATAAAGCTAAAACAATAATGAATTCTTGCTCAGTTGGTGGTGACTCAGCAGTTGCAAAACAAGTGGGCTGTTTCTTATTATCAGGAAATGTGCAAGAGCTTGTGTCTGTTTTCACATCTGTCTGAAAAGCCTTCGAAGAGCGGTCGGAAAAACTCCCAGTAGATAAAGTCTGTGTGCTGTCTTTCCGCTATTTATTGTGGTAATCAATCCGTCTCTCGCGACTCTAGTTATTGTCTGGAGGCACAAAGATGGCCTCCATTTTGTTTTTGTTTATGAATGCGATAAAGTTTCATTTTGGATGAAGGCAGAGGGTCTGTTGTCATGCTGCGTATTGTTGCAGCAGCTCCAGAACGTCTACGGTTTCTTCTGATCAGACAGCTGTGCGACGTTCACAAAGCATCTTGCCATCCCTGGCGTTTGTCATTGCGTATTAAAGTACCAAACTGACCCCAGAACAGCTTTTTGGAAACGCTCCTTTCCATAGGTCGGTTCTCAGGGGCCAGATTTCTCGTTGTTGCCATGGTTACGCTGTGAAGTTTTAGATGAGGTTCATAAAATGCTCTGCCTCTACAGTACCGCCGGGCATTCGTTTAATAGAGAGACCGTCCATCTCTGGTCCCAGCCAGAAAGCAGCATTTCTGATTTGTTTTAAGCAAAAAGAACAACGACACCATGAACAGCTCTGGATTCAGCTTTATCCACTCTGAACTAACAGAGATTGTGCACATGTGGACACACAAACATCTATTACTCCATTTTTTGTGATCCGAAACTTTGAATCTCTCTACCAGCTGGTGTTAAAGAAACACAGATGTATAAGATATGCATCTTAAATTGAGATCTTGTGTTACTCTTTAATTTTTCGGGATAGCTTTTATTTGATATGGTTTTTATTTTATAAATGTTTTTTAATTTTGTTTATAATTAAATTTTATTTTATTATATATATTCTATATACTTAATAATAATAATAATAATAATAATAATAATTTATTTAATGTGTTTTATATATTTTTCCTAGTAGTATCAATGAGAAAAAGTTACCATATTTTATTATTTAATTTTATTTCTGTTTTATTTCAATTTAATTAATTAAATGTAATTTTTTTATTTCTTATTTATTTTTATTTCTCCGTTTTTTTTAAATAAAGCTGTTTATTATTATTATTATTATTATTATTATTATTATTAATAATAATATTTTAATTATATTCTAAATTTTATATAGTAAAATTAGGATAATTGGACCATTTTATTTCATTTTATTTCTTGCATTGTTGAGAAAATTTTGTTATTAATATATTTTTAATAATGACCATATTATTATTATTTTTAGTAGTAGTAATAATAATAATAATTATAATCTTTTTCCTAACCTACTGAATCTTTATTATTATTATTATTAACTTATGTTTTAATTAGATGTTTTGTATTTTTCTTGTTTTCTGTATAAGCAGAATCTTGCTTTAAAAATAAGTTATTATTATTATTATTATTATTATTATTATGTTTTTATATTATTGTTTTCCTCTGTAAGCTTGCTTTAAAAATAATATATTATTAATATTTAACTTAAGTTAAGTTTATTATTATTATTATTTCATGTTTTTGCCAACAATAATCTGGCACTGGTAAAACATGTACTATATATTTATTATTATTTATTATGTTGTTTTGACATTGCATATCAGGATGGTCACTAGTGAAATATCTGCATTCTCAAGCACCATCAGTCCAGCAGCCTTTCCAGGCATTTTTTTCGGGTATTTAGGGCTCAGGCGAGTGTCTTAAAGACCTCAAAATCATGGACATAAATACATAAATTGTTCAGGCCCTTCTGGTATAGCGATAAATAACAGTTATAGTCTGTTCAATGCTGTGTTCAGAGGTCATAAAATACTACACACGTGTCCAGTTTAATCGTAGATCTCCGCTCCAGGACAGGGAGGATTTTAATGCTGTACAGATGCCTTTGTGCTGGTCATCCAGACCATGAGACGCTGGTTGGCAGGTCTATCCGTCACGCGTGAGATTGTTTATAGTGCTGTACATTGGGCAAACAGCTGGAGTCCCATAACCTCTGTAATGAGGCCAATAATGTAGACACTCCTGCTACAAATGCCATCCCATCCCAGCTTGCATTACATTGTGTGTAATTTCATCTCTGTGCCACATGACCTAGAGCTGCAGGCGAACAGGTTCACCACTGACCCTCCAAACTCACATCGCACTCATATTGGCAATATATCTTCTATTTTGCATGTGCTAATCTAGTTTATGATTTAAACTTGGCATGGCATTGCAGAGTGCAAATATAATTGGCTCTTATGTGACATTCTTTATTAAGAAGCTTTAGATGAAAGCATCTGCTAAATGCATAAATGCAATGTTTATTGATGCTAGTTTGAGTCTGAATGTGAAGTGTCTTGGCAATCGTCTCTTCTTTATTTTTTTTATTACTCTTGCTCCTCTAACAAGATGTTCTTTGAATTTCAAATGTCATTTATTTTTATTCATAGCGCAGGGATCTAAAGAGTCCCTGATGTAATCTGCTCTCTCTGCCAATGGTCGCTCATTTTATGTGATGGGTCCCCGGGGCCAATGTTGCGCCCTGGATTAGCAGACTTTATTTGAACCACATAGTTTGACTGGCATGTGTGATAAGACATTATAACTATCTTATTGTGCCACTATTATTGTTGCTCATACTTTGGACATCCTGCACTGCACTGTGCAATCATGTGGTTTTTTGGCAAGTTGTTACTATTTAAAGGAGCCCCTTTTTAATATATGTGACCATGGACCACAAAACCAATTTTTCAAAACTGAGATTTATACATCATCTGACATCTGAATAAAGAGGCTTTCCATTGATTTATGGTCTGTTAGGATAGGGCAATATTTGGCTGAGATACAACTATTTGAAAACATGAAATCTGAAGGTCCAAAAAAAAAAAAAAAAAAATTAGAAAATAAAGTTGCCCAAATGAAGTTTTTAGCAATGCATATTACTTATCTAAAATTAAGTTTTCATATATTTATGGTAGGAAATTTACAAAATATCTTCATGGAACATGATCTTAACTTAATATCCTACTTAAAAATTATTTTTGGCATAAAAGAAACATTTATAATTCTGACCCATACAATGTATTTTTGACTATTGCTACAAATATACTCGTGCTACTTAAGACTGGTTTTGTGGTTCAGGGTCACATATGTAATATAAGTCTCAGGTGTCCCCAGAATGTGTCTGTGAAGTTTCAGCTCAAAATACCCCACAGATCATTTATTATATCATTTTGAAAATGTCCATTTTGAGTAGAAGCAGAAACACTGTTTTCGTGCAAATGAGCTGCTGCTCCTCACCCCCTTTTCCAGAATAGGGCGGTGCCTATACAGCTCCTACCTCAGATACTCTGTTACAAGTTTGATTTCGATTATCATTGCTCTAAAATCATGCGTTTTAAACCATATTAGTTTAAACCTCTGAGATATGCTTCTCTGAGCACACACATCTGAAGCACGAGCACAGAAAGTGGCTGTCATATGGCATATGAGTACTAAACTAAGTTCTCTTTCATGTCTTATTGCACTTAAACTATCAAACAAGTTTATGTTAAAAACTCACAAGTTACAAAAACAGTCGGTTATGTCTTTGAAAGTAAACAGTTGGAAATTAAATTGCTTGTTTATATTAGATCTGTATGGCAGCAGCGTAAGTAAATAAAATTTTATTTACAGTCAAGCCCGAAATTAGTCATACCCCTGGCAAATTCTGACTTAAAGTTACTTTTATTTAACCAGCAAGTTTTTTTTATTAGAAATGACACAGATGTCTTCCAGAAGATAATGTATGATGTACAGTCGTGGCCAAAAGTTTTGAGAATGACACAAATATTAGTTTTCACAAAGTTTGCTGCTAAACTGCTTTTAGATCTTTGTTTCAGTTGTTTCTGTGATGTACTGAAATATAATTACAAGCACTTCATACGTTTCAAAGGCTTTTATCGACAATTACATGACATTTATGCAAAGAGTCAGTATTTGCAGTGTTGGCCCTTCTTTTTCAGGACCTCTGCAATTCGACTGGGCATGCTCTCAATCAACTTCTGGGCCAAATCCTGTCTGATAGCAACCCATTCTTTCATAATCACTTCTTGGAGTTTGTCAGAATTAGTGGGTTTTTGTTTGTCCACCCGCCTCTTGAGGATTGACCACAAGTTCTCAATGGGATTAAGATCTGGGGAGTTTCCAGGCCATGGACCCAAAATTTCAACGTTTTGGTCCCCGAGCCACTTAGTTATCACTTTTGCCTTATGGCACGGTGCTCCATCGTGCTGGAAAATGCATTGTTCTTCACCAAACTGTTGTTGGATTGTTGGAAGAAGTTGCTGTTGGAGGGTGTTTTGGTACCATTCTTTATTCATGGCTGTGTTTTTGGGCAAAATTGTGAGTGAGCCCACTCCCTTGGATGAGAAGCAACCCCACACATGAATGGTCTCAGGATGCTTTACCGTTGGCATGACACAGGACTGATGGTAGCGCTCACCTTTTCTTCTCCGGACAAGCCTTTTTCCAGATGCCCCAAACAATCGGAAAGAGGCTTCATCGGAGAATATGACTTTGCCCCAGTCCTCAGCAGTCCATTCGCCATACTTTTTGCAGAAGATCAATCTGTCCCTGATGTTTTTTTTTTGGAGAGAAGTGGCTTCTTTGCTGTCCTTCTTGACACCAGGCCATCTTCCAAAAGTCTTGGCCTCACTGTGCGTCAGATGCGCTCACACCTGCCTGCTGCCATTCCTGAGCAAGCTCTGCACTGGTGGCACTCCGATCCCGCAGCTGAATCCTCTTTAGGAGACGATCCTGGCGCTTGCTGGACTTTCTTGGGCGCCCTGAAGCACCCAATTCTTATGAATAATGCCTCATTTGCATATTTAATTCTAACATTTTAGAGAACTTGTAAAACAAAAAATGTTTGCAATTGTCAATATAATCAATTAACTGGCCAAGTAAGGTCATAACTGTTTTTTTTTTTTACCCTATTCACCTGCAGTGTCTCGCCACAGATTTTCAAGACATGTCTTCTTAGAATCATATATAGATACTAGAATATCTTAGAGTTTTTATTTTGAAAGGCAATAAACCTGTGGCTCAAACACCATCCACTTGTTTTAACAAGGTTAGCATGAGCAATCAGTGTGAATGTTTTCTTCAGAAAATAATCTTAATTACTTGCTTTTTCCATTTAGATTCAAAGTAGAAGAAAAAGTTCACACAACAAGGGAAATTAATTGCAATAACTTATCTCTATAATGCAATAAATGCAGTTTTTTTTGCACAGGTTATGAACAGACATGGAGGATTTCAGAGTGAAAATGAAGGACAAATCCACACAGCTGATGTTCATTACGGTGGACTCTGTGCTCAGTTGGTCCAGATGTTAGCGGTTAGATACTGTTTACAAGTTTGGGGTCAGCAAGATTCAGCAAGGATGCATTAAATCGATTAAAAGTGACAGTGTAGACATGTAACAAAAATTTCTGATTCAAATAAATGCTGTTCTTTTGAACTTTCTATTCACCAAAGAATCTTGGAAATATAAGTGTATTACAGTTTCCACAAAAACATCAACGGTTTTTAACATTGATAATAATCAGAAATGTTTCTTGAGCAGCAAATAAGCATATTATTAGAATGATTTCTGAAGGATCATGTGGTGCTAAAGACTGGAGTAATGATGCTGAAAACTCAGCTTTGCCTCACAGGAATAAATTACACTTTCAAATGTATATTCAAACACAGAAGTTATTTTAAATTGTAATAATATTTAAAATTTGTACAGTATTTTTCAAATAAATGCAGCACTGGTGAGCAGAAAAGAATACTCTCAAAAACTTTTGAATGGTAGTATATGTGCATTAAGAGCTGCACTCTCTTAATATGTGGTTTCTCTAATATAGACGTACACTGATCCTGCACCACAAATGGATTTTAAATGAAGAATTGGCATTGATCATGCACTTTAGTTCAAGACCCTGTTTGATCTGTGTCTGAGAAATGTGCCCCTGAGGGCCTGATTACATGCTTTATTAAATCAGACTGTTAAAGAGCAGAGCCTGGAAGAACATTTCTAGAGATTTTCTTTCTTTTCTTTTTTCCTAGTTTTGATATTTTTAGAGCTGGTGCTTCAATTAGCACTTTGAAAGTGCTGTAGGTGTTAGACGGCTTGCATAGTAAAAGCTTCCCGGACAAGTTGCATCTTTTAATAAATAATTCCACTTTTAAAAGGCTCCTATATTCTTGTTCCATTTTGTTGCGCTCTATCTAACTGCATCTTACATAAACATCCCCTAAAACTACGTCAAGTGAACCTGAAACCAATTTTTCAGTCCCTAATAAATTCTGTGGGAAAGGAAGACTGAGATAAACTTGAAACTAAAAACAAAAACAGCCATATTAGTTTTGTTAGGCTCAAAAAATACTCTGTATGTGCCAGGCATTCATATCTGCATACTTGTGTCATAATGTCATTTCCTGTACACAATTTGTAGTCTCTTTTTAGGTGCTTGTTTGATCCAAATCTTAAAGAAATAGTTCAGCAAAAAGTGAAATTTTGCTCCTAAATGTTGGTGAAAGTGAGGACTGTTGCAACACTTTTTGCATTTCCTTTAGTTTCTCAGAGACTGTTTGTATTAGAAAGCCGAAATTTTAATACAATAAAGCCGCATCTGTCCGCTACTCGCCCATATTGCTGCAACATGTGTACATATTATAATATACGAACACTTTACACTTAAATAGACAAAGTGAAATGTTGCAACTGTCCCCACAATAGGGGACAGTTGCAACATTCGATAAAATGTAATGAAATCATTCTTAAATATAATTTCGCAGTTTCTTTATTTTATTTGTTCACAGTCACGGTCTTCAATAAGGTAAATTGGCTGTAAAAACAAACAAAGAATAGTAAATTAAAAACATTGCTAAGTAACAAGTAGATTTTTGACCTATTCACTTAAAAAAGGAGAGATAACTAACTATTAAAGGGGTTCATTAGTATTATCATTATAAAATTACAATTATGTAATGTTATGGCAAGCTTTTAAATCAATATTGTGGTAAGGGACAGCATGTTGGGATGGTCCCTACAGTGAAAAATTGGTATATTAGCTTGACAACATATCATTGGCACACGCTAGCTATGCCTATTAGAAACTAAGAACGCACAGATTAAAATGTTATGTTTTTACGTTTCGTCACACAAACAACTTAGACACTATGACCAAAACTCTCATCTTTAAAAAAATTACTTTTTTACCAAAGAAAATTATTTTGGGTAGAAGGAATGATCACATGTGACTGATTTCTTCCAGGAAGTATGAGGGGCCAATAAAGCATGTGCAGTATGAATATTATCACTGTATCTTATTCCTGCTTGAAGAAATAAGCAATGTTGCAACTGCCACACATTGCAACTGTCCCCACTCTCCCCTACTACTCACTCTCAGGCCATCCAAGATGTAGTTGCATTTGTTTCTTCATCAGAGTGAGAGTCCAAACATCTGATGAAAACATCACAGTAATCCGCACCACTCCAGTCCATCAATTAACATCTTGAGAAGTAAAAAGCTGTGTTTGTATGAAACAAATTCATCATAAGTATGTTTTTAACTTCAATCTGTTGCTTCTGGCCAAAATAGACCATAATCCATTATAACTCTTCATCTGTTAAAAAAAAAAAAAAAAAAAAAAAAAAGGTTCATCTCCTGTTGTGAATTATTGTGAAGTTTTTATCAGCTCTCATTCTGACGGCACCCATTCACTGCAGAGGATCCATTGGTGAGCAAGTGATGTAATGCTACATTTATCCAAATCTATTCTGATGAAGAAACGAACACATCTTGGATGGCCTGAGGGTCAATAAATTAAGCTAATTTTCATTTTTGGCTGAACTATTCCTTTGTAATAAAAACAGATTTTTTTTTCAAGACCTTGAAGGCATTGGGGTTGTTGTACACATCAGCTTTATTCTTACTGATCCAAGTGATCTGGTTTTGTATTCATCTACTGCAGTTTTTCCTTTTAAACTGCAGCTGGGAAATTCAGTGCACAACCAGATTTATTTAAGCCCACTTATGCTGTAACATTCCTTGACTAAAGTGATGAAAAGATCTCTGATATTAGACTGAAGGTCTTTCAGGGTTCTCAGGTGTCAGATGGCAAGTTTGATTTGAATAATTTCAACTTAAAAGCTTCTTGCTGAACATTTTCATTCAGCGACTTCAATCTGAATGTCTATAAACCTGTGGCCGGTGTGTAATTAGCGCAGCTGTAAGTGATTTGCTTTTGTTTCTCCTGCAGCGGCGTCTAAGACGGGGGGTGTTCGCTTCGCTGAGGAACCTGCTGTGGCCACCGCCGCTCACTCTCATGTGCATTTTGACGAGAAACTGCACGACTCCGTCGTCATGGTGATACCCGAGTCAAACGGGAACTTCCTGGTTAAGGTGAGAGCGGGTTTTATAGTTGCGGTTATTCATTAGCTTCAGTTGAAGGTCTTCAGTCATGAATATGAGTTCAAATTATTGGAAGAACATTGATTTTATTGTTCAGCTCACATCAAAGCTTCAGCTTCTTTCCTTTGGTCAGCGTGTTCAACTTGACTTCTAGCCTTGTTATTATGCGAAAAGACAGTGACAGAACTCATGCCAGACGCCTTTCCAGCTGTATCTGGGATTTGAAGAGGAAAAACAGGATCAGGAAATGACACAAGCCAGATTTCAACTGCAGAACCTACAAATGAGCAGCACAGGTCAATGTCAGAGTGTGTGCAATGACCGTTAGGCCACGGCTGTGATCAGACAGGTTTTTATTTATTTATTTTATTCGTTGCTTGTCTGATCTTTAGGTGCAGCTCACTGTCATCAAGGTTGGGTCTCGCTAAGGCAAGTTATTTGAATAAATTCCTCCTAATTCTATGTATTAAACTGCTGTGCAACCAATTTTGAAATGTGTCAAGATGAATGATACTTAAAATCATGCAGCTTGCTCAAGAGAGATGTAGAATATAGTGTTGTAGAATGATGGAACGGTGGATAGAACAGTGGATGGATTGAACAATGGATGGATGGAACGATGGATGGATAGAACAACATATAAATGATGGAGGATAGAATGATGGATGAATAGAAGAATGAATAAATAATACATGTTAGAACGATGGATGAATGATGGGTGGTTAGAACCATGGATGTTGGATGGATGGATGGAATGACAAGAGAATGGTAGAACAATGGATGAATGATGGATATTTAGAACGATGGACAAATGGATGGAAGGAACGATAAATGGATGGATAGAATGATGATAAAATGATGGATGGATAGATGGATAGAATGACAGATGAATGATGGTGGATAGAACAACAGATGGATAACAATAAATTGTTAGAACTACTTATTGATGTTAAGAACCATAGATGATGATTGGTTGGATGAATGGATGGAATAACAAAGGGATGGGTAGAATGATGGATAGTAAAAACACTGGATGGATGGAATGATGGATGGATGATGGTTGGTTGGTTGGTTGGATGAATGAATGGAAAAACAGGGATGGGTAGAATTTTGGATGAATGATGATGTTAGAACGATGGATAGAAGGATAAATGGACAGATGGATGGAACGAAGTATGAATGATAGATGGATAGAACAATGAATGAATGATACCTGAAGGATGGATGATGGATAGAACAATGGATTGTTAGATGTTTAGAACGATGGATGGATGGATAGAATGGGAGATGAATAATGGAGGATAGAACAACAGATGGATAGAATGATAAATGAAGAGACATTTTAAGACGATAGATGGTTCGAATGACTTATGATTGGATGATGGATAGAATGATGGATGGTTGGATAAATGGATGGATGGAATAACAGGTAGAATGAAAGAACAGCAGATGGATATAATGACAGATGAATTATGGAGGATCATGGAGATCGATGGACGGATAGAACAATGAATGAATGAATGATACATGTTAGAATGATAAATGTTAGAATGACTGTGGAAGGATGATGGACAGAATGATGCATGGATGATCAAGGTTAGAACCATGGATGGATGATGGATGGTTAGAACCATGGATGGATGGATGATGGATGGTTAGAACCATGGATGGATGGATGATGGATGGTTAGAACCATGGATGGATGGATGGATGGATGGATGATGGATGGTTAGAACCATGGATGGATGGATGATGGATGGTTAGAACCATGGATGGATGGATGATGGATGATGGATGGTTAGAACCATGGATGGATGGATGGATGGATGGATGATGGATGGTTAGAACCATGGATGGATGGATGATGGATGGTTAGAACCATGGATGGATGGATGATGGATGATGGATGGTTAGAACCATGGATGGATGGATGATGGATGATGGATGGTTAGAACCATGGATGGATGGATGGATGGATGGATGGATGATGGCTGGTTAGAACCATGGATGAATGATGGCTGGTTAGAACCATGGATGGATGGATGATGGATGGTTAGAACCATGGATGGATGGATGATGGATGGTTAGAACCATGGATGGATGGATGATGGATGGTTAGAACCATGGATGGATGGATGATGGATGGTTAGAACCATGGATGGATGGATGATGGATGGTTAGAACCATGGATGGATGGATGATGGATGGTTAGAACCATGGATGGATGATGGCTGGTTAGAACCATGGATGGATGGATGATGGATGGTTAGAACCATGGATGGATGATGGCTGGTTAGAACCATGGATGGATGGATGATGGATGGTTAGAACCATGGATGGATGGATGATGGATGGTTAGAACCATGGATGGATGGATGGATGATGGATGGTTAGAACCATGGATGGATGGATGATGGATGGTTAGAACCATGGATGGATGATGGATGGTTAGAACCATGGATGGATGGATGGATGGATGATGGATGGTTAGAACCATGGATGGATGATGGATGGTTAGAACCATGGATGGATGGATGATGGATGGTTAGAACCATGGATGGATGATGGATGGTTAAAACCATGGATGGATGGATGGATGATGGATGGTTAGAACCATGGATGGATGGATGATGGATGGTTAGAACCATGGATGAATGATGAATGGTTAGAACCATGGATGGATGGATCTATGTTAAAATGGTGGATGGATGAATGATGGATATATTATGAATGTTTGAACAATGGATGGATGGAATGATGGAAGGATGGGTAGAATGATGGATGAATGATAGATTGTTAGATTGATGAATGGATAGAACAACGGATAGATGAATGGAAGGAATGGTATAATGATGCATGGGTAGTAGATGGGTAGAATGACGGATGAATCATGGAGGATAGAACAACAAATGCATAGAATGATAGATATTAGAACAATGGATGGATGCATAGAACGTTAAATTGATGCATGGATGGAATAACAGAAGCATGGACAAAACGATGGATGGATGAATGGTTAGAATAAGAAGTTTATGTGCTTATATTTTTGTTTTTTAATGGAGTATTTTCCTGTTTGTTTTTGGAAGAAAAATCTCTAATTATTTTGTGTTTGGAATGTTATCGTTAAGATTAAGTGTTTTTTTTTTTTCATTAAAAAGGAATGTGTATTATGAAAGTAAACATGGTGTATTCTGATATCATGTTGACTCTTAACATGTTTGAAATAGTTTACTGAAGTCTCACAAGTTGCTTGTTGTTGTGAGAACAGTGACTTTTTGCACATATTCAAACACACAGAGACTCAGTGTTTGTGTTCCTCCTACTCACGAATATCTAAGAGACAAGATACACAAGCACACATCATGCTTGCGTTCACCCCGCAGTGTCATATTCTCGGACTCTTTTCATTGCAGATGTCTCTCTCAAACTGCCCTGTTACTGCCCCTTGTTGCCATGGAGACCAGCTGCAGCGCTGTCGAGCAATATATAAACACCTGTACCTCTGGACTGAGCCTGGTCTCTTTGATTATCGCATTTTGATGAGGACTCTGGTCAGATAAGAGGTTTTTTGATTCTGTCATCTTTCAGTGAGACCCAGATGCAGTTTGACAGTTTCCTGGCTTGAGTTCTGTCAGTCTTTCCCACTTTTCCAGTTCCCCTTGTGTTTTTTTTTTTTCAGTTAAAAATATCATCCGGATTTCCTTCCTTGGTTAGTCAGATCTTCAAGTAATAAACATTTAAATCTGACAGAATTTTTTGGAGGCTGTGAAACAGTTTCATCCAGTTACATCAGTGGATCATATACAAAAGTGGGGTTTTGGACAATATTGACATGAATCCTTTTTAATTTACTCCAAGCCTCCTAAAGGATTTCCCAAAGATGATTCGCACAGGTTGGACACTTCTTACAGACATTACGGTCCAGTTCCTCCCATAGTAGCTCAATTGGGTTGAGGTCGGGTGATTGAGGAGGCCATTTCATGACAGACATGATGCTAGCTGACCGTTTCTTCTCCAAATAGGATGTGCACACTTTGGAAGTTTGCACCAATAAATGATAATAAATTTGCCAGGGGTGTTTCCAAACTTTTGGAGGGCAGTGTAATAGATTACAAAACACGTCTTTCATGTAAGATCTCATTGATTTACATTACATTTACATTGATTTACCTGGCTAACGCCAAATCACGTCATGATAATGTCATGATTCGTGGTCTGGGAACCACATGTTCATTTTCTCATATTTGAGGCGTGGTTTACGAATGCCCAGAGCCGTTTATTGGGCGCTACGAATGTCTATCAAATGCACCTGTGCGTAGCTTATAGCCAATGGTTTCAATTATACCGGATGACATATTGCCTTAGCCACTAACGGGGCTAGTTTATATATGAGGCTTTTGCCAAAGACTGTTGGTAGCAAGGCAAAAACATCCTTCTTGGTTATGAAATGGTTTAACGCCAAAAGTTGCTCTTTTTTCAAAATAAACTTGCGTTTTAAACTACTTAGAACACCATCTAAGGCTGCATCCAAAGATAACTTTGCGTCTGCTGCCATGCTGGATCCATAGTTATAAACAAACTGCTTCGGTGCGTCGCATAGAAGGCGTCATCGTCTTGCTGCTCCCTCCCCGTTCTGTGATTGGTTCCCTATCTGAGGTGAAAATATGGTCCATGGACTCCAGGCTGCCTAGCAGCGTGAATAAAATTGCGCTGCGCGCAAGGCAGCATGGGACAACAGGCTAACAGGTTATCATTTCATCTTTTTTTTTTTTTTTTTGGACTAAAATCAGAATCTGCACCAAATTGCATTATTTTTGCTAATTTTGGACCTCTGGATAATTTTTCCCTCCTTGAGTATGGGCTCCATATTCTCACAATATCATACTATGTGAGTCATAAAAGCCTGGTGTATCAAATATGATATTTAACAAAAAATACACATGCATTTTTTTGTTCCATTAAAAAAAAAACAGAATTTTCTCGCTATTATTTCATATGTCAGGCTTTAGTGGGTTAAGTCAACTATGATTTGAAAAAAATATCCTTTGGCTCTAAATTCATTGAACGAAGTTGAACTATGATTTCATTATTCATTAGTCAAGGCTGATTTCGTTAACAATATCAGCTATCCATGAAGCAATCAACTATGATTCATCAATGAAAGTCAAATAGATTAGCTAAATAAGTAGACTGTAATTCATACGATGATTTCATCACTCAAGATAAGATTTAATAAACATTACCATCATTTATCACAGTAACCTATGATCTCAGATCAAGTGCAAACAACAGTTTGACTCAACAACAGGAGACATCATAAACCTGCTAACCTCTATGCTTCTCTCGATCTCTTCAGGTGGGCTTCCTGAAAACACAGCACCGATATGAGATCGTGTTCACGCTGCCTGAGATGCCAGAGCTCGGGAAAGATGTGTGTCCAGCCCCCATCCCCAATCCACACCTCCGTATCACTAACATAACGCCGTCCTCAGACGGTACGTCCCATCACTCAACGTTTACCTCTCTGACCCAATACAGCAGAACACATTGATGAAGAAAGTGAATTCCCAAATGTTTTTGTCAAAAATAAAAGTTCATTATTGGTGTTGATGGTCCCATGAAGAATCATGAACAATCTGGAACGTATTCCATTCCACAAAAGGTTCTTTAGATGATACAGAATGCTAATATACTTATATGACCGAGCTTTACGTTCCCTTAAGAATAAAACTAATCAGAGGCATACAGCATGTTCCAGTGAAGGGCTCTCAGAACCGGTTTCCACCAGTTATTTCAATGAGTTTATTTAATGTGAAAGTATGAACAAGTGCTCTATGAGGGGAGTGTGATCACCGGTTTTTAAAAGAATATTCAACGTGTGAATGTGAATCGTCACATAGTGCTATTGAATAGGTAAATCACTGAATGCTGTGGATCTGCTGGTGACAAACACTTTCTGTATTGACAGTAACTGAAATAAACCGATGCTCTTTTGAGAGTAATGGCGTGATCAATTAAACAAATAGATACATAAATGGCAGGCCTATTAATTTATTTACAGATATTAAAACAAAACATTTATTCAACGCGCAGCTGACTATAACTTATCTGATAAAGGTTAAGTGCATCCTTTTTCAGTGAATACGTTCTCATATTGCAGTTTAACATACAGAGAATGTGTTTGAAAATGTGAGTCACATGGCATTTGATCGGTTATCTATATTGGAGATACTCGGATGTAAACAACAGCATGGATTGCATGGTTATTGTACTACTGAATTTGTTTTTCTGCTAATTTGTGGTGCCTAAACCACGGAAAAAAATGTGTGGAAGCTGTTAAATCATATAGAGAAGGAATTAGTAAGCAGGAAAGGATGCAATATTTTGACAAACTAAAATTAATAGGTGGCAAAGATATGTACAAGCAGTATTCATTTAGATATTAGCCTAATATTTCACCTACCCGACCGGAAATGATAACAACAAACGCGAATGTTGTCAAGATTCTTGCCCTGAAAATCCTGGCTCAGTTTGGCAAACAACAAATGCCTTTTGTTCCTCAGACAGTCTTTTGCACTTTTCTCCTTGATTTGTTATATCTTTTGGCAGTCTAGTACTCCAAATGTTTTTCCCCATCTGACAGATTAGTACAGCCCAAAACATGACAATATTTGACCATTTTCAGCAGCAATAATCAGCAAAGTTTGAGAGTTTTGTTCGGTTCAGTGGCATTGTTTACGTCCTCAAGATGCATTTTTAGAAGTTGAACTTGTGTCTTCAGGAAATTAAGCGCTGAGATGCAAGCTCATAATGTAAGCAAATTTTAACTAGCTCATATTTATAATCATATTTATGACGAGAAACAATGGGAAAGCTGCACAGTAAAAGGAGAAAAGCATTCTTTGGGAATGGCCATTTAAACCATTTGGTAAGTTGTTTAAAGGGTTACTCCACCCCAAAATAAAAATTGTCATTAATCCCAAGTCTAGTACTCCAAATGTTTTTTACCTGGTCTGACCAATTGATACAGCCCAAAACATGACAATATTTGACCATTTTCAGCAAAGTTAGCAAATTCTGTTCGATTCAGCGGCATTTTTTGTCGTTCTTCAGATGCATTTTAAGTTGAAGTTGTGTCTTAATGAAATGCAGCGCTGAGATGTGAGCTCAACGTATGCATATTTTATCTAATATACGTGAAACAATGGGAAAGCTGCACAGTAGAAAGAGAAAAGCGTTCTTTGGGAATGGCCATTTAAACCATTTGGTAAGTTGTTTAAAGGGTTACTCCACCCCAAAATAAAAATTGTCATTAATCCCAAGTCTAGTACTCCAAATGTTTTTTACCTGGTCTGACCAATTGATACAGCCCAAAACATGACAATATTTGACCATTTTCAGCAAAGTTTGCAAATTCTGTTCGATTCAGCTGCATTTTAAGTTGAAGTTGTGTCTTAATGAAATGCAGCGCTGAGATGTGAGCTCAACGTATGCATATTTTATCTAGCATACATTTATGACGTGAAACAATGGGAAAGCTGCACAGTAGAAAGAGAAAAGCGTTCTTTGGGAATGGCCATTTAAACCATTTGGTATGTTTACTTGCTTAGTGTTTGTTTTTAATCACCTACACCCATTTCACTTCAAACACATAAAAGCTTTGTTCATCTTTAAAACACAATTTAAGATATTTTGAATAAAAACCGGAAGCTTTGTGGCTGTCCCACGAAACTGTCAAGGCCCAGAAAAGTATGAAAGACGTCGTCAAAATAGTCCATCTGCCATCAGTGCTTCAACCGTGATTTTACGAAGCTATGAGAATTTTTGTATGTAAAGAAAATGAAAACAGTTACGTTAACAATTTGTCTCCTACGCGTCACCATAGCACCATTTTGGAGAGTATCCCCCGGACACAAACAGCATACACTGTCAGCTGCGTCACGCTGATACGCTGTTTTCATGCTAATCAAAGTGTAAATAAGCGTATCCATTTGTTGCTGCTGACACAGAACAGTGTACGCTGTTTGTGTCCGGTGGATAAGTAAAATAACACTACGGTGATGCAGTGGAGACAAATTGTTGAATAAAGTCATTATTTTTGTTTTCTTTGCGTACAAAAAGCATTCTCGTAGCTTCGTAAATTATGGTTGAACCACTGATGGCAGATGGACTATTTTGATGACATCTTTCATACTTTTCTGGGCCTTAACAGTGTTATTTACTTGGCAGTCAATGGGACAGCCACAAAGCTCCCGGTTTTCATCTAAAACATCTTAAATTGTGTTCCGAAGACAAACTAAGCTTTTATGGGTTTGGAACGACATGGGTGATTAATGACAACATTTTCATTTTGGGGTGGAGTAACTGTTTAAATACTGTGTTTACATACTTTAAGTGAGCCTGTGGCATTCTGACTCAGTGGCATTAGTTTTGAGATTATAATGCCACTCGTGGTGCTGAAATTACAGCCCATAAAGTGCAGCTTTAAGGCATTTGACATTTTATTTACAGATCTGAAAACAATGCATTGATGCTTTATTTAACGTGCAGCTGAGTGGTTTATAAAATGCGTTCTGTCAGACATCTAGTGAATTCAAAGGGGAATTGTATCATTTTGAAAGTAGTTTAAAATGCAGAGAATGTGTTTCAAAACATGAGAGTTTTGGGATGTGTTTTCAAAGGTTAAACTTATTGTCGTGTTCAAAAAACGGCACTCATGCGCGAGACATGATCACTGCATTAATGATATTCTTGTAGGGCAAATTTAAGCGTAGTAGAAAGAACGCAAAAAGGTGTTCTTTCTGAACAACCGCTAAACCATTAAAAAGTTTAAATACTGCGTTGACATACTTTGAGCGTACCAACATGTCAACTTCTGGCTCAGTACAGTTAGTTTGGAAACCAGCCTATACCCGTTTGTGATAATGCCACTCCTGTTTAACACTGTAAAGCTGCTTTGAAACAATTTGTATTGTATACAGTGCTATATAAATAAAGGTGACTTGACTGACATGTGAGGTTTAAGGCTTTTTCCATTGCTGTGACAGATTGCGTGATCATACCCATAAAAGGATAAATATAGATATCCTAAATTGGAGTGACCTACAAACATTTTGTCTGAGATTAAGGCACGCTACTTGAACAGTGTCTGCGGATAATTGAAATGAGTTTGCTTTATTTTTTTGGACACAATGTCTGTCTTTAGGAGGTGTGAGGGTGACGTGTGAATATATGGCCCATCAGGAGGGAGTGATGTGCGAGGAGGTGCACATTCTTAGCGAGAGCAAAGAGGACGCAAGTGTGAAGGTCAAAGTTCATGCTCGTGTCATGGGTGAGTGAAAATATTTTCTATAATGTAATGTCCATGGCTAATGTTTCTGAGAGTTTCTGACATTTTGGACACTAGTTAAGGCAGACTGATAATGCGAGGTTGTTTGCTGCCCTCTTCTGGTGTTCTTATGTGAACACTGATTAAAAAAAAAATTCAGGTGCTGTAAAAGTTCATCTTAACTGACAGCATGTGTGGCATGGTTATCACACAAAAATAATTAAAACTTGTCTCATGTTTTATTTGTTGGTAATCAGAATTATGCCACAAATGCTTTCAACTTATCTTGTACCGACCCTGGTGTTTTAAAAGTTGCAAGAATAGTTTACCCTAAAATGAAAACTTGCTCATCAGTGGATCCTATGCATGTTAATGGGTGCCGTCAGAATGAGATTCCAAACAGCTGATAAAAACATCACAATAATCCACAAGTAATCCACACCACTCCAGTCCATCAATTAACATCTTGTGAAGTAAGAAGATGCATGTTTGTAAGAAATCATTAAGATGTTTTTTAACTTTAAACTGTTGCTTCTAGTTTTAATATTACTCCGTAATCCATAATGTTTCCTCAGGAGAAAAATATGGACAGATCAAGCACCGTTTATGAAAGAAAAAAGTTCTGAACAAATATGTGGGTGGATCTTGACAAAAGGACTTTTTCATTGGAGGAAGCATTATCATGGTTATTTTAGCTAAAGGCAATGGTTTAAAGTTAAAAACACCTCAACAATGAAAGATTGTCTTACAAACACACAGCTTTTCACTTCACAAGATGTAAACTGATGGATGAGTGATGTGGATTGCTTGTGGATTATTGCGATGTTTTTTATCATCTTGTTTGGACTTTCAATCTGACGGCACCCATTCACTGCAGTGAGTACATTTTCAGCAAACTAGTCCTTTAAAACAGCCTGTTCCGTGCCTGGTAATAGAGTTTAACTCGTAAATGTCTCTTTTTCTCTGTCAGACCGTCATCACGGGACTCCCATGCTGCTGGAAGGCGTGCGCTGCATAGGAGCAGAGCTTGAGTACGACTCTGAGCAAAGTGACTGGCAAGGCTTCGACTAAACGCCTGAACCTCACAGACTTCTCAATCAGTGCCACATATCTCGTGTCGGCAGCGACAGAATATTCCATATTCTGGAACCCTATTGTCAATGTCACTGCTTTCTGCTCGCAGCGTTTGGAAAACAAACTGTGGTTACTAGCTTGTTTGTACTGTTACAATGGAATGCAGGAATGATCTGTCGTTTACTGTAGCTCTATGTGATTTGTCGTTTTTCAGGTTCGGATTAAAAAACAACAATCAAATAGTGTGTGTTTGCTCTAACTGAATTCCAGTGTTATGACTGAATGTTTCTCTTAAATGAGGACAAATATAATATGCTCTTATGTCTGTGTTTCTGCACTTTCTTGCTCCAATCTGATGTGATTCTAACGATTTTTAAGTAATTCTATGAGTGATGCTTGTGCTCACTGTGAATCAGCCTCTTATTTATACCAGTAGGAGGCGCTGCTGACCACAAAATCAATTTTATATGGTTCACCATCAACTTTGTTTATGGCTTGGCTTTAAAGTTTGAACGTTTTGATTCATCTACTGAAATGAATTTGATAATAATTCACTCAAAATCATTTTAGATCCAACAAATGTTGCTAAATGAGTTTTTGTCTGCCCTGATAGATTTTTAATGGGATCATCACTTTAAGGGCTGTTTATTCATCTTTTGTGTGTAACATTGGTTTGGTTTGTCAAGCCAAAGTGCCTGAAATCATATACATTGTTTGTTTATTTGATTGATTGCCAGCATGTAAATCGAGCCATTAAACATTGAATGTTGGCAGCCTTACTCCAGCATAGTATTGTATGTCTATTCTTAAAATCCATTTAAGTGCATTTTATCTTTGTAGAAGTTCACGTCTTTTCAAATGGAAATTCAAAATAATTTCTCCCTGAGCAAATAATATTGGCAGTTTTCACTGTTGACAGCTTGTTTGTCGTTTTGCCTCACTGTCATTTTTTTTACTCTCAAACAAATAAAATTTACTTGTTGATTCAAAATGCTTTTCTAATCATTTGTGTTATAAAACAGTTGTACATCATTGCATTGAACAGCCACTAGAGGTCAGTGTATTCTAAAATAATAAACATTCAGGAATATTAAGGGTTGGATTGATGAATGTACAATAAAATGCTTGGAAAAAAGAAAACATGAATATATAAAAATGTTATGTCCACTCATGCATTTTCCTATAAGGGAACGACGGGTGTCTGCAAAAGATTAAATAATTTATTCTCCTGAAAAAAGGAGAGATTGTTTAAGATTGTTTACTTTTGTTTTTCCATGTGATAGTGATCTGACAGGTGAGAAGTCATATAATTATAATTTTGTTACATAATTATACATTATTTCTGAAGAAATCATTTAAATCATTTTTAAATTAATTCTGCAATGTAGCATCATTTGCATAATATATAGTATAAAATGAAAAATGTAAATGCATCATGCATTCCTCATTTTTTTAACCGTGCTATGCAAATCTGACACTCAAATATACAAGGAAAATACACGTGTATTTGTAAAAAGACTGCATTGTCTTCGGTCTCGTGTTCTATCTCATTTCCACTTAATTAATGCGAAAGTGCGCTCCATATTTTATAGTGAGCCCAAATCGGCAAGTCAAGGTTTGTGTTTTGTGTGTCAGTCATTCATTGTCACGATCTCCTCCTCAGGGCAAAGTATTGTCTCTATGCCTGAGTGTCACTACCTTTGTGTGTCACTGTGACATCTGACACTGATGGACTGAAGCAGAAAACTCTGCTTAAAGCCAAATGAACACTCCTATAATCCTAGTTTTATGAAGATGTGGCAGCTTCCTCACCATCTTCACAGATGGTGAAAGCATGCGATGCAGCTGCTCCACAGCAGGTTTAAGTGAGCTGCCAGCAACTCTTGAGCACTATTATTTTTTTATACGGCATTACTCAAGTTTCCATTAATAAATGGCACGCAAAACTGCTGCTAAAAAATATGACTTACAAAATAGTAAATAACACTTATTTAATTAACTATTCTTAGTCACGAAAAGTCTTAAATGTGTTTGCGAAAATAAGATTGCAAAAACAGCGTCGGGTAATTTCGGGTTAAATTCACATCGATCTTATTTTCATTATAACTGATTTATAAATGGCCGTATTACTATGATCCATTTTACGTTTTATTTCGATGAAATACATTAATGTGTTTTTTCCTACTTACCAAGACGCCTTAAATTGTTACAAGTTTATTGCAGCTTCCGTATTGCGTTTAAGTTTCCTATTGCATTTGTCGTTGTTTTCAGGGTTGCATTATTGTTCACTTGGAAGATCATTTGTGACCCTGGACCACAAAACCAGTCCTAAGGGTCCATTTTTCGATTTATATAAGCTGAATAAATAAGCTTTCCATTGATTTTAGTTAGGATAGGACAACATTTGGCAACACCTATTTGAAAATCTGGAATCTGAGGGTGCAAAAAATCTAAATATTGAGAAAAATCACCTTTAAAGTTGTCCAAATTACGTTGTTTGCGATGCATATTACCAATCAAAAATTAAGTTTTGATATATTTACGGCAGAAAATGTACAAAATATCTTCATGGAACATGATCTTTACTTAATATCCTAATGATATTTGGCATAAAAGAAACATCGCCTACCCGTATTTAAGACTTTTTTTTTAATTATAACCTTAGAGTTTGGTTTCATAATTTCGTATCATCAACTAATAAAACTAATAAGGAAAAATATAAATAATACGTTGACAGTGAGTAGATTAAAGTCCACGTTTTTCCCACCAGTCTATCAGAATGAAAAACTGTTACCTTTTCATTTAACTCTAATTAAAAACAAATTAGATGCGGTTGCCTTAACTTAATGCACCTATTTATTCACATTAAATTATTTTTATGACATAAATCATATTAAGTCTCGTTCACCTTTACGCTACATCCTACATTCAAAATTTAGGTTACATTTGTGGTATTATTGTTTTTTTGTTTACCTAGCACCTTATACAAAAAAATAGGCAATACATTAAAACATACCAAGCCACTGTTTGTAGCAAACTGAACATTTGTTTTAATTGTCATATCTGAATTTATTGATTGATTAACGTAGGTGAGCATGGTCTAGGCTTAGTCGGTAAAAACCAAGGGGGAAGGGTCTGTTTATGGTATATCTGCTGTTTTGCAACATTTGCGTGTTGAAGGAAAGGGCCCGTGTGTGAGACTGTGGGGCCAGAGAGCAGTGGAGGCAATTAAACCTCTCTTGACTGTACTGTTGGTTTGAGGAAGTGACTGACAGCTCCATTCATCCCGTTCACGGTTTAATCTGTGCTGAGCAGCTGAATTCAATAATGAGCCATTTCGGCACTGAATGATAAACACTGCCGAAAGTGGCAAAACTGCAATTATGTCATTGCGGCCTTCGTAATGGGATTGCGCACTCAGATAAAAGATTCTAATTTTGTTGTTGTGTATTATGGCAGCGGTTCAATGATGAGATGAACACCTGCGGTTCGTGCACCGTGAGGTAAACACAAATAAACCTCTCGTTCATACTTAGGGGAGAGCGGGGCACAACCTAACACTTTTTGAATTTCGCGGTTTATGTAAATCCACTTGGGGTTCAGAGTACAATTTTTATCCACATTATTTGCACAGTTGTCTAGTACAAATATATCGCTTTGTGTCATATTTACAGTGTATACGTTTTACGTTATTTACCTCAAAAGAAAGGAAGTGAAACGTGACAACATGCCCCGTAGGTGGGGTACGTTGTAACATCTGAGGGGCACGTTGTAACACGACCATATGACAGCTTAAAATGTTATCTGATCGAATGAAACAAATATACACAAAAAACTAAAATATTTTGTCAGTAAAATACATGTGTTAACTTTTTCAAATGAAGTAATGACGTTTAAACAAAAAAAAAAATCTAATTTTGGAGTTTGACAATGAACACATCGCAACAATGCTTGGAATGGCTCTGACCGCCACACACAGCTGTACAGTAGTTCAAAACAATGTGGACAAATAGATGAAACACATTTAGACATTCAGAAAAACACTCCCCTCCTTCTACACACAGCTCTCATAGAACACCACACACATAAACCAGCCAAAATGTTTTACATTTCTTGAAATAATAACTTCTGAACATTAAACATTGATTGTCATCCTTTATTCACCTGTTTCTTGTGGTTTCTTATCAAAGTCAATAGTGTAAATTGCATCGTTAATGTCATAGAATAGCATAGTTTAATAACAGCGGGGCATATTGTAGCAGTGTTACAACGTTCCCCATCTGCGAGACTGGAATATAATACAGGTTAGTGTCTTCTGCTGGTTTGCAAAGCATTAATAAACCATCTAAACTGATCAATAGTAAATTGGAGATTAAAATAATAGCAGTTTCGTCTCATTTTAAATGAGTACAAAAAACTAAAATGAAAAGTTTACTTCAGCCAGAAATGTACTTTTACTATGGTAAAAAAAAATATTCAGCGATATCTTCAAAAGGCTTTAGAATTTTGGCGCTCTTTTTTTCTCTGCATAGTGTTGCTATGGCAACTAGTAAATACCGTAAATTTGGTTATGCTAGCATGTGTGGAAATATTTGAACCACGTGTGTTACAATTAACCCCGCGTTAGGTTGTGCCCCGCTCACCCCTACACAATAACGCACAGAATGCATACAATGCAGCTTACAAACCGAACCCCCTTGCCTTTAGTCAATTATTGAGGATGCACATTCAAAGGTTGTGCTGATTCTGAAGTTAGCCGAGCATTTGTTAATATTGAGTGTAAAGAACAGAGAGTAATGTGGAAAATCGCCATTAAAATATTTTTTTAACATAGTTTGAAAAGGACTATTGGACAGTTTATTCATCTTTCTCAGCACAATATGCCTATATATATATATATATATATATATATATATATATATATAAATCCCTTCGGTGTTTTCATCTTATTTGTAAATATAGCGTTCCAACGTTCCACCCGCATTAAGTTTAACAGGAATGCTAAGGGGTTAATAAGACTTTTAGAACGAATCGTTCCGGATTTGAATAGTTTGAGGCGCTTACTTTATAGGCTAATCACGACGCATCCGTTTAAATTCGCCTTGGCCGTTATTACGAAACTATACTGTGAGATAGGCTAAAAAGTGACATTTAATTGCAATTAAATCCACTTACCAAACGCAACAAACAAAGTCAAAAGACTTTAAAGACAGAGATCGTTTCATTCACATTTCGCTGAACGCTAACGGACGTTTAAACTAGCCTACCTCGTGCTTTTACTCGTCTCTGTTTACCAATCGATTGATGGATTACAGTCCGGAAGTGACGTCGCTGCTGTCAGTCAACGTAACAAATATATACTCTACTCTAGAAATTATGTGTTAATATGACAGCTATAGCCTTCAAAATGTGTTCCGAATATTCTAATCACACCCACATATTAGAATTTTATTGTCTATTATAGAATGTTCCTGAGTTGGTCCCACGTAAAAATGACCTCCCCCCTCCTCCCGAAGAAATCCTGAAATCCGCTGGCTTTTTCTCCAGAGCTTCTACAGAGCCCAGAGCAGATACAAAAACACACCCAGTGTAGACAACGAGTAAATCGACTATATAAGTCATAAAGGGAAAAAAAAGGAAGTTTGCGCTGCTCGGATCCATGTTTGTTGTGTGGAATTAGTTATACGTGGTTAAGCAGTGAAGCGCCTCCCAGTGCCTCGGTCATAGACCTTGAAACCCAGCGCATATATGCAGAATGCATTTTGGGTTGAGCGCGATCCTATAGCTGAGGAGGGTCCTTCCACTTGCCCACAGGGCCCCCTCCACCTCAACCTTCCTTCCCTTCTTCAAACTGTTCCTCCTGCATGGACGCCCGATGCCGGAACATGCTAAAATATTTGGGCAGAAACTCGGTTCCATCGCTGGAGTCTGTGGCTGGATTCTAATTAAATTTTTTTTTTGTTGGGAATAATTCCCATTTCTGACAAGAAAGAATTTACGCTGACTATTTATTCAACAGCCCAAAAGAACTAAGTGAACACACAAAATAGTTAAATTGTTAGATGTTTGATCAAGCCACGAGTATGGGCGATGGAATCGCCGAGGACCGAAACCACTGTGGATCCAATTCGTTGTGCCGTGACCGCGGCAGAGACTCCAAAAGCCGGACGGAAGTGGGGAACCGGTCACCTGTGCAGAGTTCTACCGACACACCGGGGACTTCGGCGTCCACACCGACTTCATCTAGCGAGGATGGACAAGATAAACTTTTAGGAGTCGATCCGGACTACTGTCGAAGGATTTTGGTCAGAGGTGAGTGAGCAAATATATTTACCGTGAACGTTTTAGAGCAAAAAATATTCCCAGTCATACTGGCTCATTTTCTAATTGATTTAAAAATTCAGTCAACAAAAAATGAAAACAATAGTTTAGTAATATCTTAATCAGACTCTTTAATTTTCATTCAGTAAAAACAAAAATATTTTAGTAATAAATTCAACAGACTCCCTTCCATTTTCACGAAACAATTTTCTGTTTCGTATTTGGTGTATTTACTCGTAGTGATTATTATTATTATTATAAGCACACCAAAATATCTTTTTTATTTCACAATATTTACGAAAAGATCATTTATGGCAAACATTAATACAAAAAACGTATGCACAAAATGGGTAAGATCCCAAAAGACCACCACAAAATCTTAATGTGATGGCTGTTAAATACATTAAAATACATCAATATCTGACATTTCACAAATATTAAAAACATATTTTCAATTTAAAAAACAAATATAAAAACATAAATGAAAAATAAGTGTTTTCGAAAGGTGTGTATTTTTATATTGAGAAGTATTATGAGAGGGATTATGTATTTAATATCATACAAACTACAGCCATAAAACACGAGTGCTGAGATTAGTTTGTGAGTGTCCTTAAATGTCAGTGTTTTAGAGCCAAAAATAAAAAGCTAAAACAACACTAACATCAACATGCAAACATTATGCGTTGGAAGCAGTTATGTAAATTTCTGGAAAATATTTAAAAACGTAGATTATTTACGTATTTTTAAATAAAGGTTTTGTATTTGTATTTGTATTTTTTTTTCACCGTGCATATTATACATTTCTTATATTTACAGAGGTGAAGTCTTTTAAAACACATTAAAAAACCGAGAAAGGGGAATACCTGTTAATGCAAATGCCTTTTTAAAAAATCATAATTTAGAGAATACGTGATTTGTAAAATAATTTCTGGTAAACTGATATATTTAGGAGGTGCAAGTCCTTCACATTGGGATAAATACAACATTTAAATTACAATTCATGCATACATTTTTCGTATTCCTATTTTAGTTTTGAATACAATAAGAGGAGCCTAAATGTAGCAAAGATTAATTAAAAACGACACTAGTATTACTATAATAGTAGCCTACATATCAGTGCTAAATATTTGACTATTATCTGAATTGTTTGCACCATGTAGCTGTAATGACTTTGAACATTTTAAAATGAATTGGGCATCTGTAAAGCAAAGCGATATTGCGTTATATGTTTTCAGTATAATATTTTAAGTTTAACTTAGCTTAACTTGTAATATATACAACAGGGGAATTTTAAAATGACATACTCTAAAATCCCAAGACTTTTCATTCATTTTAAATGCCCTTCCACCACATGGTTTATGAAATTAAATGCACATAAACTGTCCGAGCACTGCTGCAATAGTGGCAGTGAATGGACGAGTTAGTAGTTGGGTTACGATTGGACGAGCTGTATGAGGATCTGAGTGGTTTTGCCTCTGTAAGCCCACAATCCCCGGTGTCACTATTTGTTTTTAAAGCTGACGATTGAATGCGCCCGAGTCCTCGTGAGAACAGGGGTCACTGAAAGGTCAGTAAGTCTGTGCCACTGGCCGATAGTCTCGCGTTGATTTGAAACGCCGAGGAAAAAAGCAATTAAACAAGGTTTCGCCATTAACATTCTACCGCTTTATATCAACAAATGCCATTAATCTCATTGTGATATTACAGCTCAACCAAGTGTGATTCTAAGATACTGAGCTTGGTTGCCAGGCAGAGGTTCATCTAGGCGGAGCTACAGACGTACAAAACGTCATGCCAAATATTAATACTTTATCACATCATTTTAACACATAGAGCTAATTAAACTCATATCTAATTGTTAATATAATAATAATAATAATAATAATAATAATAATAATAATAATAATAATAATAATAATTACCATCTTTGAAGTTCTGAAACAGTCAGTAAAGCTACGATTTAAGTATCTTTTTGTAGTCACAACCTGACAGATATATTTTATTTTCCCAAAATAGTGCATATTTTGGTTTGAGACTAAAGTCCTAGTATTGCTTTACTTTGACCTACTTATAAATGTTTTCTAAGGGCTAATGATGGTCACGCATCAGTCAACATGCAATCAAGTCACTATATTAAAATTGCAGTATATGTTGGTATATTCAGTTTCAACAAAAAGCCACTTTATTGTGTTTGTTTTCTGGAAAAATTTCTGGAATAAAAACTGGGAATACTCTTTCTCAAATTAATTAATCGATTCCAGAGTTTACTGGGCGTATCCTACACACAAAGACTCAAAACAACTTGGATATTTATTTTGGAAATGATATGAAAATTAAATGTATAGATGAAAAATATTCTAACACTGTTAAATAAAAATGGTGCATTTTAATTTATAGTTATTGCTTCCCATAATGTATTAACCTAGATATATCAAGACATTGTATTATGGTGTATAATATGAATATAATACCATATTTATCACCTTATTATCTGATATTATTATTTCTGATTTTGCATGTCGGCCAAGATATCAATAAAATATTGTATAATAGTCTTGATAACTATGTTTCATGCTGATAAAAATAATCTTTAAGTGACTGGAATCTAATACGTTCTTGTTACACTTCTTTAATCTGCATAGATGGATATAAACATAAATGTTGTACTGTAAATACTTGACTTGATCCAACAAACAGGCGAACAGCTTGCTTAGCTTTTTTCTGCTAAACATAACTCCAGTAGATCTCATTACCAATTCAAGGAAAATGTCAGTTTAAGGCTCTTCTTTGGCAACTAATTTGGAAACTTACGTGTTGTGTACTAGATTTTGCATGTTGTAATGGTAAAAATCAAATCTTTATTTAACTACTCTGACCGACATTAACAAACTATTTTTAACAATTGGGCCACTAAGCTAATTTCTATCTGGCACTATCAATAATAAAGCGTCGTTAGAACTCGTAAGCAATACATACATTTATATTGAGCTAAGTTGATAGTCTGTCAAATCCTCTCATTTTTTTCTGTGATGCAAAATGTACACATTTATTTTTAAATACGTTACATTATATTAATCATATATCATAATAATGTAAGAGAATTTGCTTATTTCAAACAGTAAATCCTGTAACGTATGTGTGTCCTTAACAGACGCCAAAGGCACTATTCGCGAGATTGTACTGCCAAAAGGCCTCGATCTAGACCGGCCGAAGCGCACACGGACCTCGTTCACGGCGGAGCAGCTCTACCGGCTGGAGCTCGAGTTCCAGCGATGTCAGTATGTGGTCGGGCGCGAACGCACGGAGCTCGCCAGACAGCTCAATCTTTCAGAAACTCAGGTACGAAACGCATTCATGCTTGTTAGACATGCTAACAGTGAGCTTCGCTTTCGATCGAGGTGCTGCTTTTTAATGCAATACAAATACATATATTTTAATAGCCTATAAAATATTTTGTTGCATGCTTGGTGTACTTTTATTATTGGTGTTATTATATTATTATACGTTTTGTAGGCCACTACAGTGGTTTGCAATTTGATTGTGTCTTTGTAAATTCTCTAGAATTCTTCTTTAAGTGATATGTTTTGATTCGTATTTATTTCTTCGATTTTTCAAGTGTTCGATTTTTATTGTAGCACAGTGTCGTATAGCGCGGTACAGGAGATTAGATTCGATTAGATTAACTTTAGTGTATGTGAAATGCATCAATCTATTGAAAAATAAGTATTTACGTCAGATGTGCATTTTTAGAGTAAACAAAAATACTCTAACAAAAAAAAGCATTTCTTTTAGAGACTGCCTGTTATTTAAAATTGATTAATTGTTGTTGATTTTACAGTGTATTTGCAAGAAAACATATTTCCGGCTAATAAAATTAAAGAAATATTTTACATGACTGAATTAATTTAATGATAGTACCATGTAAAAATACGATGAATGCAAATAATAATAATTAAAAAAATGCAATAGCCCATCAAAATAAATACAGCCTAATGCAATATAAAAAACGTGTTTAACACAAAGAAGTTTGTAAAAAATAAAAATAAATAGATCTGTTTTTGTTGACTTGTTTTGTCGCTGAATCTAAAAAAAATAAATTTATCGATCACAAACGGAAAGTAAATATAAAAAGAACAATTAATGAATGAATGGACAAACAAATAAATAAATAAATAACTAGTTTTTATCAAAGCGGTCAATGGTTGGTCAGATGGTATAGCAAACTGGCACAAATGTAACGAGTGTATAGACGTCAAATCTTGCGCTAGAGTTGCCAATCTCCTGTCTGCAAATGCTGAATGTCAGCCTCCATTGTTATGAACACAATACTCATAATTAGTATTCGCACAGTGGGCGTTAGTGGGCGGAGCATTTTTTTATCCAGACGTGGAAAAAAAAGGGGGCCCCAGTTGTCCGGTCATCATTCATGCACTATGAACTGCGTCACTTCAGATTTATTGTATAATTTTATTTATTTTAAGTTGTCGGAGTTTTAAAAGTTTGATTTATTCGTAAGATTGAGATTGAGTCAAATGGTCATCCGAGTGATTAAAAAACGAATAACAACATTCCTAGAATAAAATCCATACGATTAAGCGACTAATCCGTTACTCGCGAATCCACCTTTTGGACATCCAATACAACTTTACCAGACGCGTATCTTCAAAATAGACTGCCACACAGAGATTAGACTATCCTGTATATTTACCTTATAAATCACCTCAATAAATCGTGTTTAGACGCACGGTATTATGTGGACATTCGTGATGGCTTCAAAGCTCAATTTTCAAAACGCACGCAATTCTAGTTCAATGCTGTATTTTTATAAATAGTAGACAATGATGCAGTAATTTCAAAGCAATTTCAATACATTATCTGCACAGACCATGGGTCTTAAATCGCCATAATGTTGCATCTGAAAAAGATGATTCAATGCAATGTAAATAATAAATTGGCATGGTACAGTTCAAACAAACCATGGTTTCATCACTTTGCTGGCAACCGTTTTGGAAAGGTTAATGGAGC
The DNA here is from genome assembly GCF_049309525.1 of Garra rufa. Taxonomy (NCBI): domain Eukaryota; kingdom Metazoa; phylum Chordata; class Actinopteri; order Cypriniformes; family Cyprinidae; genus Garra; species Garra rufa. Next base: position 60,590,754 of record NC_133363.1, read on the forward strand.
CATTTATGATGTTTGCAGTCAGGTTTTTAAACCTTACCTCTTAACAGTCTTTTTTACTTTGCTTGTAAACTGTTACCCAATTCATGAATTAATTAAACGAATAAATAATACACATATTCAAAATTCTTATGCTTCTGCACAGTGGCATAATATGCATTTACATCTGTTTTTCTAAAAAAAAAAAAAAAACATTGTAAATTATCTTATTAGTATGAATTTAGTTTGGTGGCAGGTCAGAAATGTGACACTAGGGGCGCAGTGCGGATGTCATCTATGTGAATTTGTTAAAAAAAAAGTGATATATTTTTCAAAATTTTCATATATTTTTCATACAAACACACGGAATTTAAAAGATCCATAATTATACCTGAAAGGTATTTGACTTATGGAGAAATACTTAGGGAGGCTGTGTGATCTGCTATAGACCATCTAAAACTACATTATATCATGCATTTTTTTTTTTTTTTAGCTCTAATTGATTCAGATTCTATTACATAAAATATTTGTATAACTACATAAATATATATAACTGCCTTTCAAAATGAACTAGGTCATTAAAACGGTGAAAAACTAAAGAAATATAGTGACCAGTTACATATATAAACTTCAAGCTTTAATCTCTATGATGAATAAAAAAAAAATTCGTGAATATGACGTGCGTCCACTAAAAACTGAATGCAATTAATCAAATCAGTCAAGAACTTAGATCAGCTTTGAACAGTCCATTTTACTGGCTCTGGCAAAATTACACACAGAAGCAAAATAATCGTATGTAATCTTTATATAGAATTCTTGTGCGCGGTAATATTCAGGCTATAAATTTCCTCATTGAAATCAAAACCTAAAGAAATGCGCTGAAAGCCACAGCAGGTCTGAAGAACTCGCGGTCAGGGTAAAAACGAGGCTTTAAATCGTGTCAAAAGTTTTGTTAAAGGAGCAACTTTATTTAAATGTGACGAATCAAATTACTGAATAAAGAGCCAAAAACCAGTTCATTAGAAAAAATATCAGCATATTCCGCTTTCATTAAGTTTTAATTGAATTTCAAAAAAAAAAAAAAATAGTCTGAATAAAATAATATATAGCCTACAGCTTATATCGTTTCTCTGAAATAATTTCGGCTGTATCTAGTAAAACTATGAACCTGCCGGTCACCAGAGCGTTAAAATTATGGCTTTGGAGACACTCAATAAATCACGTTCAATACAAAAAGCGTTTTAATGAAATTGCTTTTTAAAATTTACATAGGCTATATAACGCAGATTAAGTGCTAATACTTATTCATATTCATTTATGCTCATACAAATGATCTTGGTGCAGCAGCTTCCATTTGGACATGTGAAAAACGTGATTGCAAAATGTGCATTTCAGTTTACTCCACTGCAATATCAATCTATCTAAATAGCTATCTATTTATTACATTTCAGTTTTTTGTTTGTTTGTTTTTTTAAAGCAAAATAAGATTGAGCTAGTCTAAGGCAGCGTTTTGAGCCTTTGGATGTTCACGCGTTTGCATAAATATTTGCGCATTTTTTATACCCTTTGGCATCACAGTGGCATCTGTAGGTACAATATTGACTTCACACTATTCAATAATTTATTCTACAATTAGTCTATACAGTTTTATCGACATCAATTTAATCCTAAATAGCATGCTAATGATTTACAGTGATGCACAGAAATATGTAATCGTGCGCTCCTGAGTTTTGCACTTGTTTTGTATAACTGATGCATTTAACGAGAGGAAACTTGTCCTGTCAGGCGCGCACACGCGACTTGTTGCGCCTCAGTTGTGAAAACATTTGCAATGTCGAGGAAACTTGCAGAAATGCACTATAAATTCCGGAATGTAACACGACCAGATCTCTATAACACATCATGGTACTTTTCACAGTCTTTGAGTTTGTGCTTCTCTTCTGAGGGACTAAATGTGCGTAAGAAACTTTGTCATGACAGACATCATAAAAACGTCAATGGTCAAAACACTCAATCTATCGAAAATTAACTATGAAGGCTGTATTTGATTGTCTTGGCTTCAACCCCAATCAATGTGGTTCTAAATGGACTCAAGGACTCGTGACGACGCATTAAACTTCTTTTTGACGTTTTTCGAAAAGCCGCGATTTCTTACGTCAATTGCTGGTTTAATTCGAATGGAATAATTAAGTCCAGCCTTTATATTCAACGCAGAATTGATTTCGTTCTGTCATGAGGATTTCATAAGAATAAAGAAAGTGGCTAGTCTTGTGAAAGCAGAGATTAGAGCTTCAAATTAAATCGAATTTTGCCAGAAGTTCAGTTCCCTTCCCTCTTAAATTTAGTGAAAATATATAACGTTAATGAGAAGTATCTCAAAGAGGATATATAGATAGTTACATAGATAGAAATGAATGTTCAATTAGTATGTTGCATGAATATGATACCCATTCTGTACTATCATAGTATTTAGGTACCTGTTTATTGGTAACCACTCTTAGGGTCCCAACCATGGACTTTTAAGGAGTTTATTCAATTTTTAATTTTGATAAACTGCATCCATTGTCATGGATGAAGATGACCCACCTTGTAAGGGTTAAAAGCAGCTCAACTTTTTTCCCTGCAGCTTCTCAGAGGATCAGTTTAGTCTGTGTTGGATTATACGCATGGGGCAATTGACTGGCTTAATGTAAAGTATTTCAAAGTAATAGGAATTCCCAATTTGTTTACAATCAAAATATGGGTTTTTCCTCAGACCCCGTCCCCAGCAGGTGGCTCCCCGCTCCAGCGTAACACAGCAGGGATCCGAACCGCACATGACCGGGGTATTCAGGCCCCGCAGACTCATTGATCATGGAGCAGATCCGATGTCTGCTAGATATTTATTATCTGAGATACTGCTGTTAATTTGTATACGGGATCCTTTATTCAGGCTTTAGTATAAGTGTTAACCTTATTTCAATTGTGCTTTGATGGCTTGGCATGCCTGAATGAGAGCCCACAAAATAGAGGCTCGTGGAAAAAAAATATTAAAGAACAAGAACGGATTGAGCTGTGGCATTCTGACCCATCCGCTTAAAGCGTGAGGAAATAAACAGGTTGTTCGCAGCACTTTGTTTCCTTGTGTTTATTAAAGTGAGAGCTTTTTATTAGCCGAGTGAGTGACGGTTCACCTCAGCGCTTCTCTATTTGAGCACAATGAGTCTCTTCCATCAGTGTGACCTTAACATACATAAACAGAACGCAGGGTTTGACTTCAACCAAAGCCTTTCGATGAAAAGGCAGCACAGATTATGATTTATTAGGTTCTTGTAGCAAGTTTCAGAACGCAAATTTGTTTGACTGAATAAATATTTGGGTTTTGGGGTGAGGTTGATGTACAAACAAAGCTGGCAAACATTAAATTTGAATGTGCCTGAATTTGCAGGTCCTCGCGGTGATAAACAGCAGCTTTAATAGAATTAAATTGGCAGTTCTGAAAGCCTTGAGTGAGTCAGTGTGCGCAGTGTTTTTTATCAATACAGCCAGCAGCATGTTGCACAAAGTCTTGTGCTAACGATATAACAATACAATTTTTGTCATTTTTTTGACTCTTTTGAGCCTTTTGAGTTTCCCTTTACCTTGAAATTAGGGTTTACAGTAATATTTTGGGTGAAAAAACATCCTGTTTCACATTTGTGTGTTTGTCTTTACACTCTTAAAAATAAAGCTTCTTTATTGGCATTGATAGTGCTATTAAGAACTTTTAACATCCATGGAATCTTTCAATTCAATAAGATTCTATAGCTTTTTAGAATGTTCTTCAAACTAACAAAGATGTTTTTTCTAATGCACTGATATATAAAAAAAAAGCCTTCGGAACCTTTATTTTTAAAAATATGCCTTTAAATGAGGGTTTACAGTAATGTTTTATTTAGTGATACACTACCAGTCAAAAGTTTCTTTTTTATGTTTTTTTTTTTAAAGAAGTCTCTTCTGCTTACCAAGCCTGCATTTATTTAATCCAAAGTACAGCAAAAATAGTAAAATTTAGAAATATTTTAAATATTTAAAATGTTAAATATTTTTGAATATTTAAAAAAAGTAATTTATTCCTGATTTCAAAGCTGCTTTTTTAGCATCATCACTCCAGCCACATGTTCCTTCAGAAATCATTGTAATATTCTGATTTGCTGCTTAAAAAAATATTTATTATTATTATTATTGTTATTATGTTGAAAACAACTGAGTGGATTTTTTTTCAGGTTTTTTGATGAATAGATAGTTCAGAAAAACAGCATTCGTATAAAATAGAAATCTTTTGTAACTTTATAAATGTCTTTATCATCGAAGTATTCGTTTCTATAATTTCTTTCCTAAACAGCAAATTTAGCAATTTAGAATGATTTCTGAAGGATCACATGTAAATAATGTAAAGTAATAATGCTAAAAATTTTGCTTTGATCCAAGGAATAAATTACATTTTAAAACATACTCAAGTAGAAAACAGTTATTTTAAATGGTAAAAATATTTCACAATATTACTGTTCTTGCTGTATTTTGGATCAAATAAATGCAGGCTTGGTGAGCAGAAGAGACTTCTTTAAAAAACATATTACTGTTCAAAACCTTTTGACTGGTAGTCTATGTTAGATTATTTTAAGTGTGTTGAGGATGTTGTTGACTTCAACACTGACCATATCTTCCTCGCAGGTTTTGTGTTAACCAAGCAAAAGCCTTGTAATTTTTCGTTTCTTTGTCTTCCTAAATAAAATATTTCAGTCGTCAAGGACAGACGGACTCTTACTTGCCACATATAAAATGATTTCCATGTTGCTGCAAAGCATGGCAAGCAGACATACTCAAACATTCACAAACAAAAAGTCATGCTAATGAAACAAAAATAGCATTTTTGGGTGTTTTTCTCTTTTGTTAGAGTTGAACTTTCACTCATTTGAGCCTTTTGTGTTTTTCTCTTAAGGCTTTTAGTAATGTTTTGGGTGCAAAAACATCCTGTTTCACTTAGAAATACATTACATTAATTAAAGTGGGATGATGTTGACTGTCCATAGTCGTTCTTAGTGTTTTTATGTTAATCAAGCCAGAGCCTTGCAGTTTATCTTTTCTTTGTCTTTTTAAATGAAATATCTCAGTCAAGGACAGAAAGACTCTTACTTGCCACATGAAATGATTTTGCTTGGTTTTAAAATGGGAATGCATTGTTTGCTGAAGAATAGCCAATGCCAATCAGCATAATGTGGCAACTTTTTATTTTCTGTTTACACAGGAGAACGACCATGGAGTAATTACCTTAACTGTGTAGCCAATTCAGAGAATGCATTTGCATTTGATATTATTAAAAACACCTGAGAACGTATAGATGAGCGTTTATGAACTGAATGCAGCTTTTATTTGTCTGATTACGTGCTTAAATGTAACAACTGGTGGCTCTGCTGTGTGGTCTTTATTCTCAAGATCCCTGGGCTTCGCTTGACACATTGTACCATTCTTTTGTTGCTTTCAGTTCATCCGTGAGAAAGTCATGGATTTAATGGATGAAAGATTGTGTAAGAAGCAAGATTGAAGCAAGAACTTTAGAAGAAAAACTTTTCAGCAACATATTATCTGTATCCATAGATAGATAGATAGATCTTCTAGTTGCTTTTTACTCACTAGTAATCATGTCTTGCTGTATGTCCACTGCTGAGCTGGTGACCGAACGAACGCTTTCGCTGTTCATTGTTCTCTTCGACACCCAGACAGCATGTAAAATATCGTAACGTCTAGTGCGAAAAGGAGACATCCAGAAGAGGCAAACAAAGAAAGAAAGACACCAGTTCAGACAATCTAAGCACTTAAAGAGGCAGAGTTATAAGACAATGTTGGTAGGTCAGTTTCATTTTCATTTTACAGCTTATAGTTTGCTTTGCTGACAGCTGTTTATGAGAAAATAATTTTAGGAGCAGAGTCAAGACTTTAACCAGCATGCACTGGTCAAGCCTCAGAGGAGTGGAAAAGTTGATGAGATTGAAGGGCCTGCAGTGTTTGCTTGTAAGTCTGCGGTTTGTCATGCGTCGGGCAGATTGTAATACAATTATCTGATAGGATCAGAGAGAACAGAACACTCAACTCTGCTTGAAGAGCCCCAGATCTGACCACAGCCATTGGTAGCACAGGTATATTTGTAGCAATAGCCAACAATACATTCTATGGGTCAAATATTTTTTTAATGCCAAAAATCATTAGAATATTAACTAAGATCATGTTCCAAGAAGATATTTTGTAAATTTGCTACCGTAAATATATAAAAAATTATTTTTGATTAGTAATATGCATTGCTAAGAACTTAATTTGGACAACTTTAAAGGCAATTTTCTGAGTATTTAGATTTTTTTTTTTTTTTGCAGCCTTAGATTCCAGATTTTCAAATAGTTTTATCTCAGCCAAATATTGTCCTAACAAACCATCAACGGAAAGCTTATTTATTCAGCTTTCAGATGATATTGACCCTTATGACTGGATTTGTGGTCCAGGGTCACACACACACACACACACACATTATATATATATATATATATATATATATATATATATATATATATATATATATTTGTCAAGCACCACTAATAAATATGAACTAGACCTATCAGTGTATTAACTATTTTAAAAAGCATGAAAGCAAATATTATTGCATTTATTTGCTCCACCAGCCTAAAAAACAACAAAAACAAACAAAAAACATTGCGCTTCCATGACTTTCAAAAAGGAGAGATGAATTATGAGAGAGAAAAAGATGCTGAAAATTTAGTCCTTTTTGATTTTATTGAAATCATATTAGAAATTCTCCAACTTTGGCATCTTTTTTTTTTTTAATATAACAATATTATTATAGTCATTTAACAAAGTATGTATATTAAATTAAAAACAAATTAATTAATAACAATATTATTATATTAAAATATAGTATTTAAATTAATTATTTAAAGTAAAATGTAAATGAATACAACAATATTATTTTATTAATATAACAAAGTGTAGTGTTCAAATGTAAATAAAATATTTAAAATAAATTGATATAACATTATTATATTAACATGGAATAGTGTTTTGAATGTACATTAAATAATTAATAAAAAATAGCAATATTATTATATTTATATAATGAGTATAATGTTGAATTAAATAATTTTAAATAATTCAAATCTTTAAAAAAATATTTAAGGTGGAAATGTGTCATCACAGTGGAGACCCCTATTAGACTATGCTGTTGAAGGTCGACCACTAGAGGTGCTGTGGTTCAGCAGGGATGCCTTTTAATCCAATGGGAGGGCAAAATTTCTCAGTATCTGCCCACATACTGTAAGCCTAATTGCCTGATCACATATGCACATGGGCTGTGTCATCCAGTAGTGCTGGGGGAAGGGAACTAATAATAGTGCAAATGCTTTTGCTGTTAGGAGGATTATAGAGCCCTATCTACCAGCCCTCGGTAAGACAGCGTTGACCCTTGGCTGAACCTGTGTGAACATGTGCTTCGGTAATACTAGCAACAAGGGTCAGGGTACGAGGGAAAGAGGGTAAACAGGTGTAACTGATTAGGGTGATCAGGTAATGTGCAAAAAGTAAGGAAGAAAGAATTTTATATTTGCATATGCATGCATGCAAAATTGGACATTTTTCACCACTTTCCCCTTCTATATTACAATACAGGTGTTCTGTGTGTTACAGAATGTGTGTATAACATCTAACTGGACATAACAGCACAAGTATGTTCACTTCAAACCATATGTTGTGGCATATGCGCCAAGAGAGTTTCTAAAGACATCAACTCAGGCCTCGGCTAAATCAAAAATCCCTCAGTAGAGATGCATGAGATTAATGACCTACAAGCTCTTTAAAGAACAGAGGTCACAGAGGAGTCACCGAATAACCAGAAATCCTCATCGTGCTCCATGCTGCACGCCGTTATCACATGTGTGGGATCAGATAGTGGGCAGTTTAACGTCTGGACGGGGTCAACAACGGTGTCAAAAAGATCAGCAGATAGTCAGGTGCTCGTCTCACTCTTTTGCAACACTAGAATTCATTTTTCACTTCTTTGATTTTTCAATTTGATGTTCAGAGTTGTGCAAAATTCAGACTTGATGGATGGATATATATCTAGCATGAATCCAACCATCTATCCATCCACCCACCATTCTATCCATCCATCATTCTATTATCTATTTCTTCTTCCATTTTTCTGTCCATCATCCATCTCCATCTATTGTTCTATCCATCCATCCATCCATCGTTCTGTCATCTAACTATCCATCTTTCTATCATCAATTATTCTTTCCATCCTTCTATCTGTCATCCATCCATCAATTGTTCTATCCATCCTTCTATCATTCTGTCCATCCATCCTTCTATCATCTAACTGTCCATCTTTCTATCCATCCATCCATCAATTGTTCTATCCATCCTTCGATCTATCATCAACCCATCAATCCATCTATCAATTGTTGTGTTCATCCATCTTTCTATCATCTATCATCCATCCATCAGTTGTTCTAACCATCCATTCTTCTAACTGTCCATCTTTCTATCATCCATTTATCCATTGTCCTATCATCCTTCTATCAATCAAACCATCCATCCTTCTATCATCCATCCATCAGTTGTTCTAACCATCCATCCTTCTAACTGTCCATCTTTCTATCATCCATTGTTTTATCCATCCTTCTATCAATCAGTCCATCCATCCTTCTATCATCCATCCATCCTTCCATCCTTCTATCAAGGGGCAGCCGTGGCCTAATGGTTAGAGAGTCGGACTTGTAACCCAAGGTTGCAGGTTCGAGTCTCAGGTCCGGCAGGGATTGTAGGTGGGGGGAGTGAATGTACAGCACTCTCTCCACCCTCAATACCACGACTGAGGTGAGTCCCTTGAGCAAGGCACCGATCCCCCAACTGCTCCCCGGGCGCCGCAGCAATGGCTGCCCACTGCTCCGGGTGTGTGTTCACGGTGTGTGTGTGTTCACTACTGTGTGTGTGCACTTGGATGGGTTAAATGCAGAGCACAAATTCCTTGTATGGGTCACCATACTTGGCCTCACTTCACCCCCTTTCCTTCCCTTTCCTTTCCTTCCTATCATCTGTCTATCTTTCTATCCATCTATCCATCCATCAATTGTTGCATCCATCTATCCATCATCTATCAATTGTTCTATTCATCCTTCTATCATTAATCCATCCATTGTTTTATCTTTCTTTCTATCCATCCATCCATCATTCTCTCTTTGCATCCATCCATCGTTCTGTCATCTAACACTCCACCTTTTTATCCATCCATCATTCTATCATCTTTCTATCCATCCATCATCAATTGTTCTTTCCATCCTTCTATCATCCATTCATCAATCAATTGTTCTATACATCGTTCTATCATCCATCCATCCAGCCATCCATCAATTGTTCTATCATCTAACTGTCCATCTTTCTATCCATCCATCCTTCTATCATCTAACTGTCCATCTTTCTATCATCCATCTATCATCAATTGTTCTTTCCATCCTTCTGTCATCCATCAATTGTTCTATCCATCCATCCATCCATCCATCCATCCATCCATCCATCAATTGTTCTATCCATCGTTCTATCATTAATCCGTCCATCCATCCTTCTATCATCCATCCATCCATCCTTCTAACTCTCCATCTTTCTATCATCCATCACTTGTTCTATCCATCCTTCTATCTATCATCAACCCATCAATCCATCCATCAATTGTTGTATCCATCAATTTTTCTATCATCCATCCATCAGTTGTTTTATCCATCCAACCTTCCATCTAACTGTCCATCTTTCTACCATCCATCTATCCATCCACTTATCTATCATTCATCCATCCATCATCTATCAATTGTTCTATCATCAATCCATCTCTTTCCATCCATCAATCGTTCTGTCATCTAACTCTCCATCTTTTATCCATCCATCCTTCTATCATCCATCCATCATTCTATCATCTATCCTTCTATCCATCCATCTATCATCAATTGTTCTTTCCACCCTTTTATTTATCATCCATCCATCAATTGTTGTACCCATCTATCATCCATCCATCCATCAATTGTTCTATACATCATTCTCTATCATCAATCCATCCATCAATTGTTCTATCCATCCATCCTTCTATTATCCATCCATCCATCCATCGTTCTAGCATCTAACTGTCCATTGTTCTATCCATCCTTCTATCATCAATCCATCCATCAATTATTGTATCCATCCATCTTTCTATCATCTATCATCCATCCATCAATTGTTCTATCATCCATCGTTCTATCATCTAACTGTCCATCTTTCTATCATCCATCGCTCTATCCAACCATTCGATCTATCATCCATCCATCCATCCATCCATCCATCCATCAATTGTTCTATCCATCCTTATATCATCAATCCATCCATTGTTATCTAAATGTCCATCTTTCTATCCATCCATCCATCAATTGTTTTATCATCTAACTGTCCATCTTTCCATTCATCCATCTATCTATTAATTGTTCTATTCATCCATCTTTCTATCCATCCATCTGTCATCTGTCTATCTTTCTATCCATATATCATCCATCCATCCATCTATCATCTAATTGTCCATCTTTCTCTCCATCTCTCATCCATCCATCATTCTATCACAGTTTGTCTTGACAAACTTTGCTCTGGAAAGTAGAAATTTCTGTGTACGTCATTTGTAAAAATATATGTAAAAATGTAAAATGCATCAATTTATGTACAAATTATATAAGGAATGATTTACACAGAAGTTCATTTTCCTCATCTTTCCTGAACAAGCTCCACTAAACAGACTTACAACCTCATTTTTGTTCATGTCAAACTTAATATACCATTTACCCTGACTACAGTTCATGACATCATCATCATCATTCATAACCACATGCAAAAATCGACGACATAAACAGAGAAGATCATGGTGGAGAATTTAGGAGCTCCAATTACAGCAGCACTGATATCGTTTCAGTAGAATAGCATCTGATGAATTGATGTACTGGAGCTCGTTCTGCACCAGTGCATTGTGCTGATTCTGAGAGCGGAGTGGATTGGGACGCCGTGGGCCACGGAGCAAATCCAGGTCATGCAGATCCTGCGTTTAGTAATCTCTGCCCCAGCGGTGAACCCTCGATCTCATTAAACAGGATTTCATTCCAATTGTGTAGATGTACGATGGAAGAGATTTGCTTTCGTCTTCTCTTCCATATTTTCATATTTTTTCCTTTGCTTTCTGTAAAGTCGTACGGCTGAGTTTGTAATCTAAAAATCGGAAGCTCCGCCCACTACAGGACCTGTAAAAAAGGTGCTAATGCAAAATCTGAAGTATGCATATACAGTATAAAACAGCTTTAAATATTTTGAGCATGTAAATGAATACTTTGCATACTCTTGTAGACGTACTATTCATGAAAACAGCATCAGCATGCTCACGTAAGCTTGATGGGATCACTCCACAATCTCATTATCTTTACACTAATGGCCATGTTGAGTCCATGATCTCAGTGTTTGGCTCGGGTTTTATTCAACTGTTAGCGTCTTACTGGGTTTACGATGAAAATTAACTTCCGGATTATGTTTGTAAGCGCAAGAGCTGTCGTCATGGAGGTCAACACCAGACACCTAGCATACCGTCGTAAACAATACAGGTCCCAGGGTCATGCATTTTTAGAGACTCCTAATGAATGGAGTTTGTATCCATGTGAGAGGCTCAAATATCCCTTGAGTACTGACCCAAAACATCAAGGCATTTAAAGGTTGTATACATACATAGCCACTCAAACGTAAAACGTTTAATGCTTTTAAAAGACATTTCTGATCAAAAATACAGAATAAAACTGTAATATTGTGAAATATTATTTCAATTTAAAAGAACTGTTTTCTATGTGAATATATTTTGAAATGTAATTTATTCCTGTGATACAATGCTACATTTTCAGCATCATTACTCCAGTCTTCAGTGTCACATGATCCTTCAGAAATCATTCTAATATGCTGATTTATTATCAATGTGGCAAACAGTTGTGCTGCTTAATAATTTTTTGGAACCCGTCATACTTTTTTTAGGATTCTTTGATCAATAAAAGATTAAAAAGAACATGATTTATTTTAAATAGAAATGTTTTCTAACAATATACACTACTGTTGAAAAGTTTGGGTCAGTACATTTTTATTCTTTCTCTTTTTTTGAAAGAAATTAATACTTTTATTCACCAAGGATGTGTTAAATTAATAAAAAGTGATAGCATAGATTTACATTGTTAGAAAAGATTTATATTTTGAATAAATGCTGTTCTTTTTAACTTGTTATTCATCAAAGAATCCTGAAAAGAAGAATCACAGGTTCCAAAAAAATATTTGGCAGCACAACTGTTTCCAACATTGATAATTCTAATAATAAATCAGCATATTAGAATGATTTTTGAAGGATCATGTGACACTTAAGACTGGAGTAACTGATGAGAATTCATTATATAATTATATAAGTGTATTAAAATAAAAACCATTATTTTATTTATACATTTAATAGTAAAATACATAATAGAAGTAAAAAAGACTGCAAATATTGTTTCACACTGCCTCGAGCATCAAGTATTGCACAGATCACTAGCCATTATAGTCTTCCGGCAATTGTTCAGTATGTCCATGTGTCTAAAGCACTCGCAGCAAAGCTAAAATCCTTTTTTCTTGTGCACGGACATACCCACATACAGAGAAAAGCGTCAAAAGTGTCTCATAGAGCAGACAAGTGTGAAGTGCTCTGCTCGACGGGATCTGAACCTCAATCATCCCATGTTCTAGAGCCCTAAACATTAAGAGTGAGAAAATGAGTGTGAATGTGCATTTCTGAGAGCTCGCGATGTGTTGATGCGTTTGCGCGTATCTATAGTTGAAAATGGCGCTGTCTCCTCCTTTACAAAGCAGCAGGTGACGGGTAAAAACCCGGTCAGGGTGAAATGCATTTTTCATAGGGCTGATTTTCTCTATACTTATGAGTTGATCTCGACCCACCGTCGACCTCAGAATACACTCTCAATGAAGCAGCACTGTATCAATTAAACATGCAGGACAAGGACATGCAGAGTTCACTGCACTTTTTAACCTGAGTTCAGCGCACTTTTGAACATGCTTCATTGATCTTTGCTTATGAGGAAGCCACAAGGAGATGCCTTGGTGTGGCATCCCTGTTTCTGAAAAGACAAACCCTGTTTTTGTGGTAAACAGTAAGCTTGCTAAGGCACATTTTTCCAAACACCTAACCCCAAAATTAAACTTGACACATACAATGATTGACTCATACAGTACATGCTATAGATATGTTTCGTAATTGGTTCGTTTTTAAATTTTACGTTTATTCGTATCAAGACATTTTTTTGGACCCAAGGTCAGAGTATCCAATTTAGTTTTTTAAGAGTAGACGTGGCCATTTTTTATTTTTTTATTTGTGAGGCTTGTGATTTCACTCACTTCCAGTTATTTTACCTGTACAACAACAACAACTAATATTTCTTATCATATTTTTCAAATGTATTATCTTTTTACTATTCAATACACATTGTTATTCTTTTAGTTACAGAGGGATAACATTTTTTTGCTAAAATCCAGAAATTAGTTGCATTTTAGCACATCAGTTTTCATTGTCCCTAAAGTCAGTGTTTTTTTTTTAATGTTTTTTAGTTAAATGCTTGAAATAAGCTCTTTAGTGAACACAAGACATTTTTTACATTTTATTTTACACTGTATGTACCTATTTAGGTAATAGTCTATACACTATTGGTACTAATATGTACCTTAAAGATACTAATTAGCAATTACACTCAGAAAAAAGGCACAAAAGCGGTCGCTAAGGTGGTACCCTTTGTTAGGAAATTTGTTAGGGTATGTGATATTTATGTTTATGTATTGTATGAGTCCGTCTGTTTCTGATCGTAGCTGCATCTAAATTGCCCGTAAGGGATTTTAATAAAGTTTGACTTGACTTGACTTTCAAAATAGGGTAACCAGACATCCCGTTTTTCCCGGGACAGTCCCGTTCAGCTCTATTTTTAGTGTCCCGACTTATTTTGAAAAAATTTTAAATTTATTTCGGAATAGGGGATCAGAAAGAGTAGTAATAGGTAATAAAAGGTAACCAAGCTCATCGTAGAAAAAAATTACTATCCAGTCACAATTCGCAGTTAGGTGGAATCACGCTGACTGACACACCAGAAGCGGTCTCTCAGCCGCACGCGCGATCCCAGTTCTGTCTCAGACAGCGTGCGCTCAGTTCTCGCGCTTGCACAATTGTGTACAAAAAAAAAATGTCTATTGTGTGGAGTATCTCACGTAAATATATGTCAGTATATGTCCATGCATTTGGTTTAAAAGGGACAGCAGCCTAATTAAATAACTGTCTGTCATTAATGTTAATAAAACAACAAAAATGTATGCATGTTAAATAAATCTACTGTTTAATTAGTATCTCTATTGTGTTTGTCTTATTGTTTCTAATTATAGATAGACAGACAGACAGACAGACAGACAGATAGACAGATATATAGATAGATCAATAATAAGACATAAGTTTTTTTATACCATGGTCATATTTCCCACCCCTTGCCCACCCATCCTGTATTCCACCATGAGAACTCTGGTCACCCTATTTCACAAGGTACTAATATGTACCATTAAGGTACTAATATGTACACTTTAGGTACTAATATCATATGTACCTTAAATATGTTAATATACACCCCTTTTGGGGTAAAATAAGATGTACCTTGTGAAAAGGTACTGTTCCAGTGACCACTTTTGTACCTTTTTTCCTGAGAGTGTACATACAGAAGTTCCCCGGCATACAGAGGTTCCTCACGTCAAACTGCTAAACTAAAGCTTTCAGAATAAAAAAAAAAATAAAGACTTTAAAGAGTTGGAAGCCTAATGGTGGTGATGTTGAAGACCGTGGCGCTATTTGTTTATAGCCTAATTTAGCTTTCTGCCTATTGATGTAGGCTTCACATTGTGTTCATTTGTAAGGATTATCATGATGAACAAAACGTGTAAGAATCATAAAGTTCTGTTAGTCATAGAACTTATTTGCAGAAATCATCCAAAAGCCAATGAAAAAATCCTATTGGCTTTGTGTCGAGGAAACCAGGGTGAAGATAATGAATCAAAAGACTGTATTATATATTTTTTCTTACAACTTGCGCTCTCGTTTGGCAGGTGAAAGTGTGGTTTCAAAACCGCCGCACCAAACAGAAGAAGGACCAGACCAAGGACACCGACAAACGGTCGTCGTCCACCTCCGAATCGCTCGCCACGTGCAACATCCTGCGACTGCTTGAACAGGGGCGTCTTCTGTCAGTGCCTGCGCCTCCACCCAACCCACTGCTGACTCACCCGCACCCAGGCAACGGCTCGCTCCTGGGCAGCCCATCTGTATCCACTTCCTCCGGGGTGGGTAGCAGCACCACGCCTCCCGGGGCGGTGGCGGGCGGGACGTTCGGACTGTCGCTGTCTTCTTTAGGTGGCACCCCGCCCTCGCCACGCCTCGGGGTCCCACCGCCCTCCCTTTGCTTTACCATGCCCCTCCTGGGCGGCACCCATCACGAACTGCCATCGGGATACGGGTGCGGATCCTCAGCGTTTGAGCCCTACATGAGGATAGAGAGGAAGGACGGAGAGTTAAATGGGAAGAAGACGGTTTCCTAAAAACGTTCCCAACTTACTTCTACCTGTCTCAGGGGACTCACCTGTGCCGTGAACAACCGGATGGAAAGTGATTGAACGACGGCCTCTCTTGTGCTAGTGCCTACAACCAAACCGAGGCCGGTCGGACTCCATCGTTCCAGTGGAGGTGAGCGTTTGGGACGAAGCCTGTAATTAAGCATCGCTGTGTTCGGTGGATTTCGTCGTCCACGGGTTTCCTTCCATTTTTGCATTACGTGTGTGGTGAGGAACTTATTCTTTGTGAACGATGGAAATCGCTGTAAATGTAACTGTAACTGTAAAAGGCTAAATCATTTCTCAAGTTTGTTTCCAAATGGGTGTTAAAAAAGAGAAAAATGACGAAAAAATGATCAACATTGTGGTACGGTTTTATGCTGCTCTAAATTAATTGACTTTGGGGAGCTTCTTGTCGATATAAATGTGCGTCTGTGTGAAAGTATAAGAATGAGAGAATTAGGTGAGTGAACACCTACAGTAACAATAACAAGGCACTGACAACTTTTGTGGCATTTATTTCATACTGGACCTGGGAGCTAATGCAAGTTCAACGGGCTGAATAATTATTCCTATAACAGTGATGCAACATTAAATCTGAGCAAAATGACACAGGTCTTCAGCAAAAAGCTAAATTATAGTGTCTAAACTGCGTTTCTCCTCAAGGATACATTGTCACAATGCACAAAAATATGTCTCTTCTCTTGGTAACACGAAATTCTCAATTAAAAGCAATGCTTTCATTGGCTCAACAACAATATAAGGACCCATTTCATGGCATGGCGTAATCAATCTCTATAATTATTTCCTCTTTTGAAAAGTCATAGAAACCCTATCTTTTCGCTATTGGGGAAAACGAGAACACAAAAATTACACTTTTTATAGTTTCTGCTCACCACTATAGAAATTCACCAAACTATGGCGACTTCTGAGAACTTCAGAAACATGCTTCCTCTTGTCAGAGAGTTGCTTCCAAATCAACGCAAAGGGCTAATTATCGACTTCCAAGATTCTTCAGCACCTGGTTTTATTCTTTGAGATCTTAAACAATGCTTAATTATTAATTGAGCCTGCATAGGATCAGTTCCATAGTATGTGCACATCATTCAAACACTGACTGCAGTTTACATGCACTAACGCTTGCCATTTGCAGTACTACAGGTTTGGAGTCTGAATCAAAACAAACAGACACAAAAAGGTACTTTGATGGAAGGATTGTTACTATAGTAAGTATACTATGGTAGTACTTTTTTGTTTTGTGTGAAATTTTTTTCACCATCCCAAATGATGACCTTTGTCCTCCCTGTCAGTATTAGTTATGGATGGTAAGCATCTTGTCAGAGACGTTAGGTCAGTTTGGTGCTCTTGCACATGTTTTATATGACTGAAGAATTACAACCCACAATTAATCAGCATTTTTTTCATGATGCACTTTACGTTAATGGATTTTCCTAGTCTTCTTCACTCAAAACCTACCATGCATATCAGTAAGAATAGCATGCATTGGTTTTTCAAAAAATTCCCCAAACATTCAGTTTTTGTTTGTTGAAAGACAGCCAAAGACATCCACTGTAACTACTTCCCAACTTCTGATCTGATTCAATGAAGTCATGCACCAAAGCTAGGCTAACGCATGCAGACTCATGGAAATGATTCAGATTTAAAAGATGATTTTGTAGTCTGTGTCTTGTAAAAGCATTTCGCATGAAAACAATCCAATGCACCTATTCACACTGGGACGAAATTTGGTAGAAAACTTTTTTTTTTTGAGTCCTGTAAGTCAACAACCCACCAACAAATAAGATTTGGGGTCACAAAATACATGTATCTGTGCTGAGTGAAATCAATATTTTCTGGTTAAGTTGAAATCAGTTTTGTCAGACTTTTATTTTGCATTAAAGCATGTGAAGTGCTTTTTTGCTTTGCTCTAGAGTGAAGAGACATTTGCACTTGTTTGTTTTGCATTCACAGTGACAGCGATTTAAGTCACTGAAAGTGCTTATGATTTTAAAACTTATAAGTTGAACTCCATTTAACTTTGTTGCACAATAAATGCTGGCACTTACAGTATGCCGACCCTAAATTTTTAGCTCTCACTAAAAATGATTTCTGATCACTTGAAATTGCTGTCAGTGTGAACGCCCCATTATGTGAATAGGCATATCCATGATGATCAACCATATATGGAAGCTTATAAAAATGGCAATTGCAACTTTTAGCTCACAATTAAGAGTTTTTTTCCCCACAGTTGTGAGTTTATGTCTCAAAATTGACTTGTGAGTTTATATCTTGCAGTTCTGAGTTAATTTTGAGATGTACCCTTTTTTTCTAGCAATTGTAAATGATGAGTTGCAATTACCATTTTTACATATTTTAAGCAAAAATAAGCTTTCAAAGTAAGTTTTCTATTTTTATTCTCAAACAGTGTCCTAGGCCAGACAGTTAAAGGAATAGTTACACCCAAAATAAAAATTGTGTAATTAACAAAACCAGTATTGACTTCCATGGAATGGTGGAACTTCCAAAAAAAAGCAAAAGAGAAACATTAAAGCAATGACTAATATACTACAATTTAAATCTTCTGGGTGAGATTCAGAGCAACAACAATAGTAAGTTGCTTTTTGAAGCTTGAAAGCTCTATGTGCTTGCACAGAAAGAGCAAGAACATCTTTGCAACAATATGAGGATGAGTGAATGATGGCAGAAATGTCATTTTTGGGTTTACTAGTCCTTCAAGCTAAGGGATTTCACCCTATTGAGTTGCTGTGCCATTGCTGCCAGAAAAAGACATAGACATCTAGTATTTGATTTCAAATGGACTATAACTTGTGCATAATATTCTCATTGCAGTGGTGGAGCTGTTGTCGAACTCAGTTATTTTCTATAAGCGTCATGTATAACTCACTGCTGCATCATTCAGCCTGAAGCGCTGAGACAGAGACCCGCTCATTACGTTAGTGCATGCAGTTGAGGCTTACGAGACAAAAACACACTCGTACTCATCGCACACTGTTTGGTTCTCGGTGATATCTCTCAAACTGTTGATTACTGAGGGTAAAAACTAATGAAGCATCTCCTTTTGAATAAGCTGCAGAGTTGTAGATTAAGAAATTAACCTTTTTAAAAGGCATTGAAGAGAGTATTGAAGACCTTACCATCACTACAAAACTTTTCTACCCCTTTAATTATGAACCATAAGCCTGAAATATGTTTTCACAATATGTTGAACAAGCAAAGACAGTAGATATAAAAAACATTGACACAAATATGATTGTAAAATGTTGTTTCCGTTTACTGTGATTGTGTGGAAAGATTTTATTTTTTATCTCACTTCCATATTTCCTTCCATTGTTAAGGGTCAGTGCTCTTGTTCTGGCACAAAGATTATGTGTAAGTAAGCCATAAGCTTTTTGGCAGTACAGCATTTGTGTGACCGTGTCAAAAAACAAGAATAATTAAAAAAAAAATTACATAATGGCACCAGCTTCTCACAAATAAGAAAACACTTAAACAGTATGTAAATATATAAGTCTTTGCACAGTATTTTCATGTTGTATTATGTGATCTTAAGAAAAAAAAAAAAAGAATGAAAAAAATATAAATGCTTTACAATTCTTGGTCTCATTAACTATTTGCACTTATTTAAAGAAGTTTGTGTTCTGTGGCAAAAGAGCCTTTCTCATGGTTTGGCTAAAAAGCCAAGATATTGTACAATATGTACATGTGTTTTTATTCATATGCATATAAATATATGTCTATGTAATTTGCCTACTTGTGTGTCCTTTTTTTGACTCTCTCATATACACATGCATGCATACATACATGTTATTTATTATATAAGTTTAGACTGATCAAGTATTAAATTGTTCTTCTAGCCCTCCTTTCTTAAAAACTCCAGCTCTTTTTCTCTAGACCAGGGGGCGGCATGGTTATTTTTCAGGAAATGGTGGACAAGCGGACACAATATGTTTAACCACATGTTTAGTCCCCTCGATCTCCTCCCTGCACTGCTCTCCCTTTCAGAGTCTCGCCTGGACAATCAACTCCAGGGTGCCAATTAAAATGATTGGCGTCTTTTCTTCATGGGAGTGGATGGATGGAGGGAACGCGGACTGGAATGGGTGGCCTGGTGGTTTTAGTGTAGGTAAAAAAAAGGATTGGGTGAGGAACTCAAGTAATAGGAACAGCGTTAATTAAGACAGCCGTTCTCATCTGGTTTGGTTTCAGGACACAGACTGTATAGTGGGCATGAAGTGGCAACCTGATTTGTTTAAAGTAACACAGGTAAACAAAAAAAAATATTTTGCTGTTATATATATATGGACCATTCTGCAGAGTTGGTGCAAACCGCTGTCCCACAACCAAAAAACACATTTAAAAAGTATTTAAGTATTCAAATCTTAGATGTTTACTAAGATCCTTTTATTATCTATTGAAACCCACAAGAATATTTAAAATATTAGTAAGCTTTATATACATAAAATCATCATTTATAGGGTAGTTTTAATTGGGAGGTGGCTGTCCCGAACCCTAACCCTTAAATTTCAACTTATGAAAATGATATTGAAATAATTTTTGTATTTTTTTATAGTTGTTTTTAAAAATATATTTTTGATTCTTTTGAATATTTATTTTATATTTCCTTTGTAAATTAAAAAATGTGTGTCTCGCATTTTCATGTCATTACTGAAACAGTGTATGCTTTTTGTCCACTGGCTTGTTTCGGCAGTGACAAAAGGCAACACATAATCTTTTTTCTGGGGGTAATACACTAATTTTTAGTAATTTTTTTGGTATTTTACCTTGTTTTAGTAGTATTTTACTATGTCAGTTAACTTTGAAATCATTATGATTAACTTACTGCCTTTTACAAAGAAAATTAGCATTTAAAATACAACAAAATCTCATAAATTACACTTGAAATATTGTTAAAAAAGTAATAGTTATTGATGTATCTCTGAATAAAAAAAAATATAAAATAGCAAAAAAATATATATTTACAGTGCAAAACCTTAATAGGTCAATATAACCCTTCTAATTAAATTATTATTAATTTTGGCTTTTCGGTAGTGACAAATTTGGGGAGAGGACAAACATTCCAAAACTTTCTGAAAATACAATATGAGAATTCATTGCACAATTACTAGAAATTTGTACCTTTGATATTATACAAATTGCATACCAATTGCATACCAAAGACGTTTGACTTTGGACCAATTCTGTAGAATTGCCCATATATATATATTCATAAAATAACATCTATTTGAAATTGTTAAAGTATTTTTCAGTACAATTTTTGACTGTACACAAGGTAACTTGATTCCATCCTCAAAAACCTGTTGCCTCATCTCTCAAATCTCATTCTCCATTGAGCATATTCAAACCGGCGAGCCTTGTTCATTCACAACAGCATGTTTCCACAGCAAATAGCTTTGAAATGACACGAAGGTGAGTCAATAATGACAGAACTCTTATTTCTTTGGCTGAACTACCCCTTTAAGAAAATGGCATAATACTGCTGAACTTTTAAATCCAGAGCGTTTCAAAAGAAAAATGAAAGAGAACATAAAAACTTTGTATTTATCCGCACTCAATAGTACAGCTTGGCAACAATTCAAACGCCACCTTGACAAAAAAAAGAGCCCCATTAAAGCAACTCTATCCATCAGCAACTGCAATATTTTCCTTTTCAGTGTAAAAAGCCGTTTTGGCCTTCACGCCTTTAACCACGCATCGCTGTGCCGCCGTCACCCTCCCTTTTCCTGTGCGATTCTTTTCTCTCGCACTTCCTCCCTCCCGCTCCCTCTGCCCGTCTACGCTCCCTAGACCCTGTTCAGTGACCCTGCAGGAGGTTTCGTCACTAATTAGGGTCGCTAATTGGGGGGCAACGGGGCCGGGGTCCTCTCCACACCTGCACCAGTCATGTGACCCATGGAGAGGTGCGCGGGGTCAGAGGTCACGGGGAGGGGGGCACGGATCAGCTGTGAAGGTTCTGGATTAGCGAGAGGAGGGAGCGCTATAAGGGTTAATTACAGGAAGACCCCGGGTCCCGGCCAGCTCAGGAGAGCCTCCTAGCATGAGCCGATTTTTTCAGCTCGGGAAAGATGAAGGCTTCTTGTTTTGACAGACTTTGCGCAAGTGGCCCGACCCCGCCATGAAAGAATGATAGCACATTCCACAGAAAGAGAGGAGGAGGAGGAAGAAGGCACGGAATGAAGGAGAGAACGATCAGACGATCCCTTCAACAAACTCCTAACCCAAAGTATAAACTTCAGGACATGACTTGAACTGCTTCGTTTGTACTACATGAATGAAATCTCAAATCGTGGGTTTGGTTAAGAAAGGATTTGCTGTTGCATTTCTAAGCAGTAAGACGGTGTTCACATGGAAAATAAAAAGACCAATAAGGGGCACTAATCATATATGGCCTAACTGTATAGTGAAACCTTAACTGCATTCCATCACTCTGACAACTATTCTAAACAATTTAGAAACTTCATATTGATTAGAGGTCAACCAATAGTGGTTTTCAGTTAACAATAACTAGGTTGGACTGCACTGGCTGATAACCAAGCAGAGGATTGTGTCCTTGTTTCGTTTTATGGCTCATTTGGACACAAGAGATGTGTGTATGTGTTTAGTCTAGATTGAGTTGAAAGGTTTGGTCCCCTGTGAGATGAGCACCACTCCAAACCTGGAGCCCTTTCACAGAGAGCCAGAATGAGAAACAAACGTTTGGGTTTGAGAACATAGAACAGCTGCTCATTCAACAACAGATATTTCCTGAGAGCCGTAGAGAGAATGACGGCATTAAAGCGAAGAGCACCTTGGTGAAAAGAACGAGAGCGTCATTGTTTGTTCAGTAACACTAGAGAAACTAAAGCAGTTTCTGATATTGATGGCTCAGCGGAGACAAAGAATACGTTTTTGGCGGCCCTTAACAAAGTAGTCCAGACTATAATGAGTCTTTAACTAGGTACAATAACAGCTTTGTTGAGCTGCGTGAAGCGAACGCTGAAATATATATGTGAAATTTTATTGATTCATAACTGTTCAGTGAACTTAGTCTCAGATATTTTTTCGTAAACTCCTTAGGACAAATATATATAGATAGAAAATGTTGACGATTTTTCTTACCTATGGGAAAATTCACTTAATAAGATGGGAACAAATCAATTTTTGGTACAGTCATATACTATTTAGCCTGCAAAATATATCTATCTCTTATATATCTATCTCTTATGCCGTGTATTATATAAGCCTATAGACGTTTTTCCTGAAAGCGGAAGTAAGTCCGACTCTTAACTGAAAGAATGCTTTGCATTTCCGGTCTGCATTGTTTCTAGTCAAATTAGGGTATGTTCCGAGCTAATAAACTAATGTTAAACCTATTAAAATGTTTTTGAATAGCACATGGCTCCAAAGCGCCATCACTTGGCAATGTCCGCCAGTTGTCAGTGCCTCACTTTAATGAGTGTGTAGATGACAAGAAGCTGCGGACGTTAGCTACATTAAAAACAGAAGACGCTATTTGAATGGGTTCCTATGGAGACCGGAACAGAAAAGCATTCAATCAGTCGTTAGAATTCATAATGGCAGCGCTCATCGTTTACACAGGAAAAAGGTCTATACTGCTTCTCACATTCAGTCCACAATACTGCAATGATTTGTTAATTTTTAGAATAAAATAGATTGTGTTCTTGGCTTTCTGCAAGCGTTAACATCAGTGTGCTGAATAAAACGTTGATTGTCACCTTTTCTTTGAGAACAAGTCAATTCCTCACCTAAATCCACCCATTTTTTGAGACCCGATGACCCCAATTTTCACATGAAGTCCTACTATAAAAGCCAAGGACGCGTTTTCTCCATCTGTGCGATCTAGACTCCTCCACAGAGACCATGAATTTGCTTTGTGTCCTCTAACATTTGTTCAAAATCAATTAAACCTTGCGTCCCTGTATTCTTTCCAGCTTCTTTTGCACAGTGCAGTGTAATGCACTACTGAACCGCAGCCCTCACACAACATTACTTCAAAAGCCGGGATGTGATTTCATAGTGCAGTCTTCGCTTTACTACATTATAACAGTTCACTGTGATCAATGGTACTATGAACTGATGAATCATTACAAACAGATCAAACTGTTTTCTGTTAGAGTTGACCACTGAAAGGACACACCAAAGTCGTTCTGCCACCCATCTAATATCCATTTCAGTTAAACTTTTTAGAATCTGTGCATGAAATGTCTGTTTGATCAAGAAGTTTGTTTCTTAAACTACTACCAGGATGGCGCAGTGAACTTTGATTCTCAATTCTTAAATTTAAATTGAGGCAAGCAAACAGAACTGCAATTTGAATTTGAAACTAAGGAAATTAATTAGAATAAACTGAAATGCGAAGAAATTTTAACTAATTCATGACGAACTTTGAATGCTTGTTTTCACAAGCATGGATGGGGATGGATGGATGGACAAAATGGCAGATAGAACAACAGATAATGATAGCAGAATGACAGACAGAATGTCAGAACGATCGATAGAACGATCGATAGAACGATAGAACGATAGATAGATAGATAGATAGATAGATAGATAGATAGATAGATAGATAGATAGATAAACAGATAAAATGTTTAAATAATAGATAAAACGATAGAACGATAGATAGAATGATAGATAAATTGATTAAATGATTGAATGATATATAGAACGATAGATTGTTCAATCTACCACTCTCTTTTGTTCTCTCTATCATTCTATCTATTGTTCAATCGTACTATGGTTTTATCTACAGTTCAGTCTATCGTTCTATCTAGCGTTCTAGCATTTTATGTACAGTTTAATCATTCTATCGTTTTATCTATCGTTCTTTATATCATTCAATCTCTATCATTCTGTCTATCATTTTATTTTATCATTTTGTTGTTCTATCAGTCGTTCAATTGTTCCATCTATCGTTAAATCTATCATCCTATCGTTTTACCTGTCATTCAATCTATCATTCTATCTACCATCCAATCTATTGTTTTATCTATCATTCTTTCATTTTATCTATTGTTCTATCGTTCAATCGATTTATCGTTCCATCTATTGTTCTATTGTTTTATTTATCGTTCTATCGTTTTATCTTTTGTTCAAACATTTCATCGTTTTATCTATCGTTCTATCGTTCTATTCTTTTATTTATCGTTCCATCTATTGTTTTTTTGTTTTATCTATTGTTCTATCATTTAATCATTTTATCTATCATTCTATCCATCGTTCTATCCTTTTATCTATTGTTCTTTCTATGGTTCTATTGTTTTATCTATCTATCTATCTATCTATCTATCTATCTATCTATCTATCTATCTATCTATCTATCGTTCAATCTATCTATCTGTCGTTCTCTATCGTTCTATCCTTTTATCTATCGTTCTTTCTATGGTTCTATTGTTTTATCTATCGTTCAATCTATCTATCTGTCTATCTATCTGTCGTTCAATCTATCCATCTCTGTCGTTCAATCTATCTATCTGTCTATCTATCTATCTGTCGTTCAATCTATCCATCTCTGTCGTTCAATCTATCTATCTGTCTATCTATCTATCTGTCGTTCAATCTATCTATCTGTTGTTCTATCTGTCATTCTATCTATCTGTCATTCTATCTATCTATCTATCTATCTATCTATCTATCTATCTATCTATCTATCTATCTGTCGTTCTCTATCGTTCTATCCTTTTATCTATCGTTCTTTCTATGGTTCTATCGTTTTATCTATCGTTCAATCTATCTATCTATCTATCTATCTATCTATCTATCTATCTATCTATCTATCTATCTATCTATCTATCTATCTATCTATCTATCTATCTGTCATTCAATCTATCCATCTCTGTCGTTCAATCTATCTATTTGTTGTTCTATCTGTCATTCTATCCTTTTATCTATCGTTCTTTCTATGGTTCTATTGTTTTATCTATCGTTCAATCTATCGTTCAATCTAACTATCTATCTATCTATCTATCTGTCTATCTATCTGTCATTCAATCTATCCATCTCTGTCGTTCAATCTATCTATCTGTTGTTCTATCTGTCATTCTATCTATCTGTCATTCTATCTATCTATCTATCTATCTATCTGTCGTTCAATCCATCTCTGTCGTTCAATCTATCTATCTGTTGTTCTATCTATCTATCTATCTATCTATCTATCTATCTATCTGTCGTTCAATCTATCCATCTCTGTCGTTCAATCTATCTATCTGTTGTTCTATCTGTCATTCTATCTATCTGTCATTCTATCTATCTGTCATTCTATCTATCTATCTATCTATCTGTCGTTCAATCTATCCATCTCTGTCGTTCAATCTATCTATCTGTTGTTCTATCTGTCATTCTATCTATCTATCTATCTATCTATCTATCTATCTATCTATCTATCTATGTCATTTTTTTATCAATCTATCGTTTAATTTATCTATCGTTCTATCATCAGTCTATCGTTCAATCGATCTACTGTTCTATTATTTTGTTTTATCCATCTTTCTAGCTATTGTGCTCTCATTTTGTTTAGATAAATAGATAGATATAAACAATCTAAACAAAATGAGAACTATAGAATAATAGATCGATTGAACGATAGACTGAAGGATAGAACGACAGATAAATTAAATAGACTGATAGAAAAAAAAACAGAACGATAGAAAGATAGATAGATTGTTTCTATCTATGTTTCTATCTATCTATCTATCTATCTATCTATCTATCATTTTATCTACCGTTCTATTGTTCACTCTCTATTGTTCTGTCGTTTTTTTCTATTGCTCTATCTATCGTTTAATATATTGTTCTATCCTTCAGTCTATCTATCCATCAATCTATCAATCCATCAATCAATCAATCTATTGTTCTATTTTATCTGTCGTTCTACCATTTTATTGTTTTATCTAGATTTGTCTACATTATTGTCTGTCTGTCTATCTATCTAGGGATACATAGATTGAACAATAGATAGAATGATAAATAAAACAATAGATAGAATGATAGAAGGATAAGAGAACAAAAGATGGAACTATAGAACGATAGATAGATAAGAGTGTGATGGCAGTTTAATTATACGTCTGCTGTCAGAGAAGCACCTCATATCTTCTCTCTACCTGACCATTGACCCAGAGCGCATTGCCTGTGGCCTCATTAATAGCGAGAGGTCAAGCAGTTGCCCTGGAAAAACGTTCAGGTCACGGCCACCCATCCACACACCCACAACTACACACGGCTAATGCGTGCCACCACTACACTACCGGCCATAGAGCTACACGGAGGAACGGCTGAATGAAACCAAGGGAATAGACTGTATGTATATGTGAGTGAGCGAGAGAGAGAGAGAGAGGCAGCGGGAGGAGGGGGAGGTTGAGAAGAGCGCTTCTTTTGAACAAACGTGTGAACAAAAGCCTGCTCAAACTGTCGGCCCAGAGGCCTGGGGTGTTTACGGCTTCTGTATCTATAACCAACAAATCAAGGCTCCCCCCTTCTCCGCCGCCCCCTCAGCCGTTTCTCTTTATTGGGAACGACAAATTAGAGCTCCGTCCATCTGGGTGTTAGCACCAATTACGAGAGGAAGCTGTCAGGCCAGATTAGACCCTGTAGAGAAGGCGGGCATATGAACTGCTTTTATTAGAGGGAAAAAAGAAGGACAAGATGGGGAAAGTGTTGTGCAAATTTAAATTTTTTACTAAAACCAAAAGAGTTTTTGATTTAGCTTGTCTCACATTAATTCTACCACTTGTCTTAGACATAATTCAGCATAACTGAATACCAAATAGCTATGAAAAAGAAAGTGTCAAACTAAGTAAAAAGAACATTCAGAGAGTGATGCCATGGAAGGACCATTTTCGGTTTACCAAAGAACCTTTCAGTGAACTGTTCTTAGAATGTTTGAAGAAAACTTATTTCAATCTTAAAGAACTTTTGTGGAGTGGAAAGGTTATAAAGATGTTAAAGATGTCTTTTTTTGCTTGCCAGCAATTTTCTTTTTCGTCCGTCAGCCGCACTGAAGCGCCCATCATTAACTTTTTGCTCCGTCGGAATGTTTAAAGACCCGCGCAGCCCCCTCTCTCTCGCACTAATTTGCCAGGACCAGGTGTGCAGAGGCCGGGCGGAGGGGGCGTGCAGTGAACTAGAGGAAAGATTGCGAGAGTTTTTGGGCTCGAGGGAGGGAGGACAATGAAAGCCACACAATGGAGTCCGAAAATCATGCCAGGGAGCAGTGATGCGCATCCTTAGGCCGAGTTTGGGGGATGGAGTGGGCCAGAGCCAAAATTGTTTCATCATTATTTAAGCGTGTGAATACAACAAATAAAATTAACTTTGGTGCATAATGTGCACAACATAATTTGTGCAGTTGTGAGTGTAGGTAATTAGACATAGTATTTTTTTGCTTGATCGACAAAAACAAATGGATTTCTTTAAAATAATGCTGGGCAGTGATTAATTTTGAAAATATTTACATGCATTTACATGTATATATTTATATTCATATAATTTATAGTATATAATATATAACAGCACATTTTTCTTAAATATATACATGCATGTGTGTGTATTTTACATACATAAATATACACAGTACACACACATATAGTATATTACGTATACAAAAACCTTTATTTTGGATGTGATTAATCGCGATTAATCGTTACCCAGCACTACTTTAATTGTAAAAATCTAGTATGTGACACTGCATAATGTTTTTTTCCCTTTGCAAAGGCATTTCAGTTTTATATAAACAGATTCTGCTGTTTGCTGCACTAAAAACAGGGTTATTATTGTTATAAAACACTTTTGTTCCATTAAAATAAATATTAAGGGAAGTAAAATAAAAATATAGAATAAAAACAAATATAAAAATGAACAAAAATAAACTAAAAATAAGCAAAACATGACTAATACAAAATGTATCTATCTAATTGTAAAAGGTATTAACTAATAAAATGAAATTCCAAATTAAAAAAGAAAACTCAAAATATGAATATAAACTATAATAGCATCTCATATGACATGCAGTGTTATTTTACTATTTGGGATATACTATTATAGTTTTTATTCATATTTTGAAATAGTTTTCGACTTTATATTATAATTTTAGTTAAAGTCAGTGATTTTGTTGTGTTTTGTCATTTAGTTTTTTTTTTACTAAAATATGCTTTTTTTATACATTTTATTTTGGTTTTAGTTATTTTAGTACATCAAGGCAAAATAAATGAAAGCCTTGGCAACTCGACAATTTTTCATCCAATTATTTTGGATAATCTAGTTTTATTTAAAATATTTTTTATTAGTTTTTGTTTTAGTTCCTGTTTTAGTTATAACTCTAATAACCTGCTCATATTAAAATAACACTGAACAGAATCACCTTAACTTTAACCCTATTGTTCATTTAGGAGTCAAAAGTGAGCGAACACCTGAAATGTAACTTTTTTTTTTTCAGGAAAAATTATATTTTTTATTTTTTATTTTGAGAGAATATCATAATATTCATGCAATAATTATGATGCATTTTTTCCCATTGAAAATAATACAAAAACCTTTTCTAACATACTTCAGCTGTTTAATTTTTTTTTGATGAAAAAGTTCAAGAAGTCAAGAAGAAACTTTCTATATAGCATTACAAATGCATTGCAATAAGCTCTCTAAGGTATGTGTATGTATGCACATACACTTAAAGTCTTTGAATACTGAAAAGTATTAATAAAATCCATCTGGATCAGGATCCAGGATCCATCTGACCTCAGTATGTATCAGTCTATGCTCTCATCTTTCTCTACCCAAGTACATCCAGCCAAATCTTCATACTTCCACAACAAGATCAACAATTCTCCGGACGCACGCAACCTTTTCAAAACATTTAATACACTGCTTTGTCCCCCTCCACCACCTCCCACAACTTCTATAACAGATGATGACTTCGACACATTTTTTACAGACAAAACTACATCTATCAGTAATAACTTCTCAGCTCCACACATACAGGAACTAAAATTGACCACACTAATGACTGGAACTCCCCTCTTCTCCTTCTGTCCTTACTCGGAGGCAGAAGTAACCAAACTTTTCCTCTTCAGCCATCCGACGACATGTCCTTTAGATCCTATCCCCTCACACCTTCTCCAAGCAATCTCTCCTACAATCCTACTGGCGCTCACACACATCATCAACACATCTCTTCTCACAGGCACTTTTCCCACTACATTTAAGCAGGCCCGGGTAACCCCACTGCTCAAAAAACCTACACTTAACTCTTCACTCATAGACAACTACAGACCTGTCTCTCTCCTTCTATTCATAGTAAAAACACTGGAACAAGCTGTTTTCAACCAGCTATCCTTATTCCTCTCACAGAACAATCTACTGGATTCTAACCAATCAGGGTTCAGAAGTGGCCATTCAACTGAGACTGCGCTACTGTCTGTCACTGAAGCCTTGCGGACGGCAAAAGCTGACTCCAAATCATCAGTACTCATTTTGCTCGACCTATCTGCAGCTTTTGACACGGTGAATCACCAGATCCTCCTGTCCACCCTCTCATCGCTGGGCATCACAGGGACTTCACTTCGCTGGTTCAAATCCTACTTCTCTGGCAGGTCTTTCAGAGTGGCCTGGGGAGGGGAGGTATCCAAAACTCATCAACTGGTCACTGGGGTTCCTCAGGGATCAGTTCTTGGACCCCTCCTCTTCTCCATATCCACTACATCTCTGGGCCCCATCATACAGGCACATGTCTTCTCCTACCATTGCTATGCTGATGACACACAGCTCTATCTTTCATTCAAACCAGACGATCCATCGGTAGCTGCACGGATCTCAGGCTGCCTGGCGGATATCTCTGCATGGATGAAGGAGCACCATCTACAGCTCAATCTGGCAAAGACGGAACTGAACCTTACGGAACCTTATCTTTCCTGCCACTGCATCCTTACAGCATGACTTCTCCATCCAGTTAGGTTCATCAACAATTACCCCAACGACTTCAGCCAGAAATCTGGGTGTAATCTTTGACGACCAATTGACTTTTAAAGACCACATAGCTAAGACTGCTCGATCTTGCAGGTTTGCATTGCACAACATCAGAAAGATCAGGCCCTTCCTAACAGAGCATGCCGCACAACTCCTCGTCCAGGCCCTGGTCATTTCCAGGCTGGACTACTGCAATGCTCTTTTAGCTGGTCTTCCAGCATGTACAATCAGGCCTCTACAAATGATTCAGAATGCAGCAGCACGACTGGTCTTCAATGAGCTCAAAAAGGCCCATGTCACACCTCTCTTCATATCTCTGCACTGGCTACCGGTTACAGCACGCATCAAATTCAAGACACTGATGCTGGCATATAGGACAGCCACCGGCTCATCACCTGCCTACCTCTATTCACTACTACGCATCTACACTCCCTCCAGAAGTCTGAGATCCTCTTGTGAATAGACGCCTCATTGTACCACCACAGAGAGGTATTAAATCTCTGTCCAGAACATTGTCGTTCAACGTTCCTGCCTGGTGGAATGATCTTCCCACCCCTATCCGGAATGCAGACTCCTTAACAGCTTTCAAGCGACTGCTGAAAACCCATCTTTTTCGACACTATGTGACTCTATAAATAAAAATAAAAAAATAAAAAAATGTTCTCCTCTCTTCTTGATCCTCCCTTTCTAGCCTGTTCTCCTCTCTTTCTTGATCTTCCCCTTCTAGCCTGCATTCTTCTAACAACGCCTGATATATGGTATTTTTGAGCACTTCCTATGTTGATCGGCCTCCTTAAGATGAATCACTTGTTGTATTCCCAACTGTAAGTCGCTTTGGATAAAAGCGTCGACTAAATGAATAAATGTAATGTAAATGTAAAATAGCCACTCAACATCTGAGTGTATTTCGATGCTTATTAGAGTAACACATTTTCAGCTTAGCGATGTGCTCTTCAGACGTGGTATATGAACGGACGCAGCGAGAGGGGGCCGTACGGTGAGGCGGGGGAAGCACTAATAGGCCCTAATTGAATTGGATGTGCAGCGCAGACAGAGACTGTGGAAGTAATCTGCAGTGCCACAGCAAATAAAGCACGGCAGGCCTAGAGTGTCCGCCTTATGTGACAGACTGTAACGTAGCCTGCGAGAGGGCAACGGCCCCCTTTGTGCAAACCACAAAAAGAGGCAAGAAGGCCTGGCAGGGACTAACAGCCGAGAGCCGCCGCCTGGCCGCAGGGGGAAGGTGGGCGTCAGCACTCCAGGAGCACCATGGGAAGATTCAGGAAGTTGTGGAGGACTGAGAAAGAAGAGAAAATTAAGTACTAGGAATATGAGCAGTCAAAAACAAATAAGTGAATGCTTTTATTAGAGGGAAAAGGGAGAATAAGTAGGGAAAGTGTTATGCAAATTTAAATAGTTTGCTCTTTAAAAATATTTAAAAAACATCAGAACCATATTTTTGTTTTTGATTTAGCTGTGAATAAATCAGCCAACCGATAAATAAATAGTTTTTGACTGCATTATGACTAATATAACCTCACAGTTTCAAATAAATAACTAAATATTGAAATTAACTGCTTTTATTAGAGGAAAAACGAAGGACAAGTAGGGAAAAGTGTTGTGAAACTTCAGCTAGTCTTAATATTATACCATAAAATAGTTAAAGTAGTAACCAAATGACTTTATGATTTTGCAATAAATAAATAAATAAATAAATACACATTTATTTAGCCTATTTTTTGACAGTATTATGACTAATAAAATATCAGTTATAGATAAATAAATGAATGTTTATTTATTTTTTGACAGTGTTATGATTAATAAAATCTCAGTTTCAAATATAAAATTAAATATTAAAATAACTATTTATATAAAAATGAAGGACAAAAAGTGTTGTGAAACTTTCAATTAGTTAGTCTTAAAATTATACCAAAATATGGTTAAAAACAGTAACCAAACAAGTTTTTAATTTAGCAATAAATAAATAAACAAACAAACAAATGTTCATTTTTTAAGTGTTATGACTAATAAAATCTGTAATAAATAAATAAATGGCTTTCACTGGATAAAAAAGGACTAAAAGTTTTAAATGAACATAATTTATCTTAATTACACCAAAAGCTCAATCTGATTTTATTCATTATTGACTGCATTATGATTAAAAAAATCTCAGTTTTAAACATAAAAATAAATATTACAATTAATTGTTTTTATTAGAAGGAAAATGAAGGATAAGTAGGACAAAGTTTTCTGAAACTTTTAATTAGTTAGTCTTAAAATTATACCAAAATATAGTTATAAACAAATAAACAAACAAATAAATAAATGCATAGCTTTTATTGGACAAAAAAAGTACTTAAAGTGCCATGCAAATATCTATTATTTATCTTAAAATTACACTAAAAGCTTAATAAAATGATTTTATTAATTTTTTACTGCATTATGACTAATAAAATCTCACAGTATCAAATATAAAAATAAATATTAAAATTAACTGCTTTTATTAGAGGAAAAACTAAAGACGAGGAGGAAAAGGTGTTGTGAAAGTTAATTAGTTAGGCTTAAAATTATACCAATATATAGTTACAAATAAACAAACAAAGAAACACACAGAAAATAAATAAATAAATAAATGCATAGCTTTTATTTGACAAAAAAGGACTAAAAGTGTAATGCAAATATCTATTATTTATCTTACAATTACACCAAAAGCTTAATCAAATGATTTTAATTTCTGACTGCATTATGACTGATAAAATCTCAGTTTTAAATATAAAAATAAATAATAAAATTAATTGCTTTTATTAGAGAAAATAGGAGAGACAAGTAGGGAAAAGTGTTGTGAAACTTTCAATTAGTTAGTCTTAAAATTATACCAAAATATAGTTATAAATAAATAAATAAATAAATGCATAGCTTTCATTTGACACAAAAATGACTAAAAGTGTCATGCTAATTTCTTATAATTATCTTAAAATTACACAAAACCTTAATCAAATGATTTTATTAATTTTTGACTGCATTATGACTGATAAAATCTCAGTTTCGAAAATAAAAATAAATATTACAATTAACTGCTTTTATTAGAGGAAAAACAAAGGACAAGTAGGGAAAAGTGTTGTGAAACTTACAATTATTTAGTCTTAAAATTATACCAAAATAGTTTTAAAAAATAGCATTATGACTAATAAAGTTATATCTCAAGAGTTTTAAATAAATTTTATTCGAGGAAAAAGGATGGGCAAGTAGGGAAAAGTGTTGTAAACTTTCAATCAGTTAGTCTTAATATTTACCAAAAAATAGTTTTAAAAAAGTTTTAACCAAATGACTTCATGATTTAGCAAAAAATAAATAAATGTTTATTTGCCGGTTTATTTAACAGTTATACATAAATATCAGTTATAAATCAATAAAAATAAATATATTAATATATAAATTTTTTGACAGTGTTATAAAAAATAAATAAACAAATAAATAGTTTTCATTACACAAAAAAAATGACTAAAAGTGTCATGCAAATTTCTATTTATCTTAAAATTACACCAAAAGCTTAATCAAATTATTTTCTTTATTTGACTACACTAATAAAATGTAAGTTGTAAAGAAAGAAAGCATAACAGAAAGAAAGAAAGACAATTTTTTTGGACTGCACAGTGGAATAAGAAAATTTTTTAAATGTTTTAAAAGTCATTCAGAAAATGGCCATAAATTTCATCCTCCCTTTACTGAGCTCTGATTGGTGGGTTACACTAGTCACATGATCAGAATTTGGCAGTAGTAACAAAAATGCAGGTGGCTCTAGTGGGAGCCAGCAAAAAAACATGAAAAAGGGGCTGTGTGTGTGGCGTTTCCACATCCTCTCCAAATTCACTAAGCAACTTGTTCAGCAACACAACATGGCTCTTGTCAGGCTTTATAAAGCTGTTTCCGTCATTTAAAAGACAAACACACTCATGCAAACTGCATTAACACTGCCACTTGCATTTAATAGATTTTCCTACTACACAGTACATGCATTTATTTATTTATTTAGTAAAAAATAATAATGAACCAAATATACTGGTTTGTGAAACTTCACAAACTATAGATATTATGAAACCCAAGTCAGAAGTTGGGAACAAGCATCTAGCAATCACCTAGAAACCACATGGCACCAGTTTGACAATTACAGCAACACCTCCATAAAAAATGCCATAAAAAAAAAAACTCACATTGAAAGAAATGCACTCAGAAATTACTATTAAATCCCACAGTAATACAAAACAAAAACAAAGCGTGCACAAAAGAGATGCCTGCTGCAGTCTAGTTAGGTGCACATCTGAGAGTCGGTCGGTGAGTTGCTGGGTGTGAGAGCGCGTCGCGGAGCGGCAGAGGAGCGGCAGAGGAGAGGAAGAGGAACTCAGTGGGCAGCGCTGGACTCTCGCACGCAGATGTGTGATTATGCCGCACTACAACCCTGCCAAGACCTGCTGAGCAGGGTCCTGACCTTTACGGAATCAGTGGTCCTGCACGTCAGAACTAATGGAGGTTTGAGAGAGTCCCAACAGAGACTGGAGAGAGAGAGAGTCCCTTCATCTCACCAAACATCTGTGCATTGTAAGTTTAACCAATTAGAAGTGAGTCACAGGGGTGAAATCACTATCGGACATTTAACATTTTTTTGACTCTTTTTATTTGCAGCTAATTTCAAAGCTAAAAATGTATATTTAAAAAATCTACACAATTAATACACATTTTTCATAATTCTATGCAAAATGTAAGAAAATTACATTTGCATGTGTACAAAGAAAATAGTCTAAAACAACGCAACTAAATATTTGTTTCACACAATACATGTCTCATATTTTATCTGCATGTATTTAAACAAAAATACAGTAAAAACTGTAAAATTGTGAAATATTATTACAATTTGAAAGAACTGTTTTCTATTGTAATATATTTTAAAATGTAATTTATTCCTGTGATCAAAGCTGAACTTTCTGTATCAGTACTCCAGTCTTCAGTGTCACATGATCCTTCAGAAATTATTCTAATATGCCGATTTGCTGCTTAAGAAACATTTCTGATTATTATTATGTTAAAAACTGTAAAACTGTAATTTTATTTTCAGGGTTGTTTAATGAATAGAAAGTTCAAGGAAAAGCATTTATTTAAAATTGAATTTTTTTGCAACATTATGAATGCCTTTGTCAATTCAATGCATCCCTACTAAATAAAAATGTTATTAAAAAAAAAATAATAAAATTGTACTTTTTAACAGTGGCATACTGTATTAATTGGTCAATTTTACTTTAAAATGATTTTCAAAACTATAATTTATAGCTTTATTTCTAACTTTTTTAAAGAGAGATGAGAGAGAATGAGAAACTAAGATACTTTATCTATTCAAACGTCTGCGGATTGTCAGTTTAATCAATTAGAAGTAGGTTAAACTGTTTATTTGGCTAATTTTAAAGCTAAAACTTAATATATCAAAAATAGAAACAATTACATCAAATTTTCACACTTTTTTCACTATTACATGCATCATTTAACAAAATGACACTTTCATGTGTACAAAGAAAATAGTCTAAAATAACGCAACTAAATAATGAGAGGTAAAGATAAAATTGAAAATATTCTTACTTTTTGTTTGTTTCACACAATACACATCTCATATTTTATTCTATGTTTTTGAAGTCTCTTCTGCTCACCAAGGGTGCATTTATTTAAACAAAAACACAGAAAAAACTGTAAAATTGTGAAATATTATTACCATTTGAAAGAACTGTTTTCTTTTGCAATACATATTAAAATGTAATTTATTCCTGTGATCAAAGCAAAATTTTCAGCATCATTACTCCCGTCTTCAGTGTCACATGATCCTTCAGAAATCATTCTAATATGCTGATTTTCTGCTCAAGAAACATTTTTTGATTATTATTAATGTTGAAAACAGTTACATTAACAATACATTTTATTTTCAAGATTGTTTAATAAATTGAAAGTTCAAAAGAAAAGCATTTATTTAAAATATTAATCTTTTGTAACTTTACGAATGCCTTTGTCTGTCAATTCTATGCATCCCTACTAAATAAAAATGTTATTAAAAATAAATTAATTCATGAAAATTAAACTTTTTAACAGTGGTGTTCTGTATTAATTGGTAGACTTTACTTTAAAAATTATTTACAAAACTATAATTTACAGCTTTTGTATTTTTTAAACATTGCATGTGTCATATTTGATCTTGTTTTTATCTCTTTTGCTCACCAAGGCTGTATTTATTTGATAAAAGATACAGCAAAAACAAACTGTAAAATATTATTAAAATTTTAACGGTTTTCTATGTGAATAATATATGTTAAAATGTAATTTATTCCAGTGATGAGACTGAATTTTAAGAATCATTACTCCAGTCCTCAGTGTCACATGATCCTTCAAAAAGCTTTCTAATATGCTGATTTACTGCTTAAAAAAACATTTCTGATTATTATCAATTCAGAAAACAGTTGTGCTGCTGCTTCATATTTTTGTGGAAACCGCAATGCATTTTATTTTCAAGATTGTTTGATGAATAGAAAGTTCAAAAGAAAAGCGTTTATTTAAAATAGAAATCTTTTGTAACATTATAAATGTCTTTGTCTGTCATTTTTGAACAATACAATGCATCACCGCTACATAAAACTTAATAAACAAAACTTTTTTTACAGTAGTGCACTGTATTCATTGATAAATTTCACTTTTAAAATGATAATTTATAACTTTATTTCTAACTTTTTTAAATAAAAAAATAATAATCATTTCTAACATCTGCGTAGTTTATCTTTATTGAAGTAAACTGTTTTGACCTATTATTATTTTCTTTGTACACTTGCAATTAAGCAACAAATGCCTCCCTGATAAGAAAGTATGATTATGTGTCACACAAATAAAGAACATGAACTGAAACTGAGCCGAAGTAAGAACAGAAATGAGAAAAATCTAGAATAAGGGAAGAAGAACAAGAGGGCAAGCGATAGGGCCAGATTACATAAATTCACTCCCACTAATATGGGGCTACACCCTCATCCTGCTCACTGAACGGATGTTGGGACGGAGGAGGAGACAAAGGCCTTAAAGGGGCTTAAATGTGGACTGAAACAGGTGGCTGATACCCTGCAGGGACAAATCACACCCACTAAAAAGGCTAGTTGGCTGGGACTTCCTGGGGTTTTTTTTTTCCCTGTTGAGGATCATATTAAATCAACAGTTAACATGACAACTACTTTTCATCTATGATTCTGCTCACTGTATGCCTATGTCTCCTTCACTCATGAGTCACAGCTGTCTGGCAACTGTACCACTGTGTGCCGGGCCAGACGTTGCTTCCTGTGACGTCGCCATCGGGACACAGGGCCGGTCTGTCTGTGCCACCATGTGCCTGTCTAGATACCTTCCTCTGTCCCAGCCAGCATCTTTTGAAGGCTGTGACATACTGTCTGTACCACTGCGTGCACGACTAGATCATCCCAACAACGCCCCGTCTACGACTGCCGGTCTCTAGATGTTCGTTAATCTGAAAAACACATTTACTACAAAAACATAAAGATATATATTTTATACAACACTTGACTGGAAGACACTTTCCACTAACGGTGTAAATAAGGACTGCAATTCTTCAAGAAAATCCTAAATTAAAAGCTTTTAATAAAATAATAATAATAATAATAATAAAAAAGGATGCAAGTTCATGTAATTTTGTAGTTAGTTTAGTTAAAGAAAAACATATTTGATCACTTTTGTTTACTTTAACTTTTGAAATAGGGTTGAAAAGTTGAGCTAGAAAAATATAGCCAATAAAATTACGTGAAATAACGTAAAAATTAAGAAATTTTATTGCATTGAATGAGATAACTGAATAATATTTTAATTGTGTGAATGCTAAAAAGGCTTAAAGTAACTTATGGTGTTGTTTTGATAAATTATTTATTTATTCATTATTTACTGTGTTTATTTTTTTAAATAAGGAGGATTTTAATGCAGTTAAAGTAAATATAATATACCAGTCAAAAGATTTTGGACAGTGAGATTTTTATCAATTCTACATGCTAATGTCAAAATAGTGATTATTAATGATAATAATTGTTGCATGATTTTAATTGATAGATATATTCAAGAAGGTGTAGATATATTCAAAAAGGAGAATATTATTTCTGATAATTAAACAATTCTTATAATATAATAATATAATATAATATAATATAATATAATATAATATAATATAATATAATATAATATAATATAATATAATATAATATAATATAATATAATATAATATAATATACCAGCCAAAAGTTTTTGGACAGTGAGATTTTTATCAATTCTACATGTTAATGTCAAAATAGTGATTATTAATGATAATTGTTATATGATTTTAATTGATAGAAATATTCAAGAAGATGTAGATGTATTCAATAAGGAGAATATTATTTCTGATAATTAAACAATTCTTATAATATAAATACAATATAATATAATATAATATAATATAATAGTCAAAAGTTTTTGGACAGTGAGATTTTTATCAATTCTACATGTTCTACATATTCTACATAATATCAAAATAG
This sequence comes from Garra rufa, assembly GCF_049309525.1. NCBI lineage: Eukaryota > Metazoa > Chordata > Actinopteri > Cypriniformes > Cyprinidae > Garra > Garra rufa. The sequence continues at coordinate 60,630,050 of NC_133363.1, forward strand.
TGATTATTAATGATATTAATTGTTGTATAATTTTAATTGATAGATATATTTAAGGAGGAGAATATTATTTCTGATATTTAAACAATTCTTATAATATAATATAATATAATATAATATAATATAATATAATATAATATAATATAATATAATATAATATAATATAATATAATATAATATAATATAATATAATATACCAGCCAAAAGTTTTTGGACAGTGAGATTTTTATCAATTCTACATGTTAATGTCAAAATAGTGATTATTAATGATAATAATTTGTTGTATGATTTTAATTGATAGATATATTCAAGAAAGTGAGGACCGCTGGGGTAGGACAGGCCAAAACTTAAAAAAAAAAAATTATGATAGATAATTGTTTATCCAACATATATATAATAGTTACTTCTAATGGGATTATTTGTGCTTTAGTAGCTTAAAAATAGTATGGGACACCAAATTTGTATCCTATACTTGGAAAGTGCTGTAAATATAAGCATTTAAAGGTGCTTTTTGTGCAATGGAACACCAGTGAGAACTGTGTAAATCATGACGATAAATTGAAGTAAACAAGCATCAACCAACTTAATCAATAACACCAATAGCTGCATTCATCCTAATAAAATCAAAAACTTAATGCTGAAAGTTTCCTGGCTTAGGGTGAGAAGAATCTGACTCATGAGGGAAGACAAGCAACAGGTAGCAGTTCACAAGGCCAGAGCGCCACCTAGAGGCCAAAAGGAATCATGAGTAATGACAAGCCAATACCCTTATCATTGCCTATTGACTTACAGCTAAAAATAATAATAGCTGCATTTGTATTTCCTAAAGAAAATGTCAGTGCTTGAAAGGCAGCAAAAGAATAATTAGAGATTTTATGATTCAGAAAAGACCCTGCTGACATTAGTAGCTTACGCAGATGGAGGTATTGTCCTCATAATAGAATTTAAAACAAAAAATATGAATTTTGATATTATTTTGAATTAATTATAATTATTTCAGTATTATAATATTATATTCAATATTATTTCTGATAATTAAACAATTGTTATAATATAATATAATATAATATAATATAATATAATATAATATAATATAATATAATAGTTAAAACTTTTTGGACAGTGAGATTTGAAATGTTTTTAAAGTCTTTTCTGCTCACCAAGCCTGCATTTATTTGATCCAAAACACAGCAAAAGCATTAATATGGTAAAATATTTTTACTGTTTAAAATAACTAGTTTCTATTTGAATATATTTAAAAAATAATTTATTCCCATGATCAAAGCTAAATTCTTACCATAATTCAAAAATCATTCTAATATGCCGATTTACTTTTCAAGAAACATTTTTTTTTTTGATGAATAGAAGGATCCAAAGATCAGCATTGATCTGAAATAAACAGCTTTTGTAACATCATACAGTATATCACTCAAAAGCTTGAAGTCAGAAATTAATACTTCTATTTAGCAAGGATGCTTTAAATTGATCAAAAGTGATGCTAAAGATGCTTTATAATGTTATAATGTCTATTTCAGGTAAATGCTGTTCTTCTGAACTTTCTATTTAAAGAAACCTGAAAAAATTCTACTCTGCTGTTTTTAACATAATATATATTTTTTTCTTTTAAAAGCAAATCAGAATATTAGAATGGTTTCTGAAGGATCTTATTACTGGAGTAAGGATGCTAAAAATTCAGCTTTAAAATCACATGAATAAATTACTTTTTAAAATATATTCAAATAAAAAACAGTTTTTGAATCAAATAAATGCAAACTTGGTGAGCAGAAGAGACTTTTTTTTTTTAAATACATAAAAAAATTACACTGTGTCCAAAACATTTTAACTGATTATTATAACAATATTACAAATACCCCAGTGTCTCCTAAGTAGTTTTAAATTACTAGTTATATTTAATTAGTCATTATTTATTACTGATTCATGTACATATCAGCTCTTTTATGAGCCTCTATTGTAAATCCTTAAAATAAAATAAATGACAAAAAAGAATTAATATTAGTTATTATTTAATAAATTATATGTAATTATTCATTGTCACCAATTTTTTTAAAAAGCCTTAATAAAGTAAAATAATTAATAACAGCTTGTGGCAAATTATATTATAATTTTGACAAATTAATAATAAATGATCATTTTTGCTCATAAACAAGCTTCCATTGCAGTACAGAAAGTGTGAGTCTCCTTTATAAAACCTGCCCTTCTGGCATCACCAAGCTTAGGTTTGTTTGCAAAGCGCAGTGAAGTCACCGAGGGGCCAGTCATATCTTCCAGGCTGCCCTGTCACAACGTGTCGCATCTTACAGCCCTGAATCTGACCCATTCTCTTCCTCCCTCACGCTCTGTTTTCTGTCACGTTGTTCGGTTTATGCGGCTCGAAACGAGAGAAAACCCCGGCCCTTTATGCTGTAAAGCGCACAGCTGATATCGACTGATTTAATCAATGTTCGCTGTATGTTTGCGTTCGGGTAAACAGTCGATAAATCGGACCCCTATCGTAGTATGATAATATGACCCAATGACCCAGCCGCGACCCCCTATCAGTCAGCCTCTTTACGTCATGTTTAATCCTAATGTACTCTCATTTCTGTAATGGTGCATTCTGAGTTTGTGTGCTTTTGGGAAGCTGGGGGCAAAATTTCAGAACAGATCACCAGAACAACAGCAAAAGCTGACAAAACCATGCTGTGGGGTTGTCCTGACAAGAAGAAAATGGTCATAATGGCATGGAATAATGTCTTAATTCATAATTTAAAAATACCTAAAGCTTGTGTAACTTGTAACATATTTAAATAGGAAGCCTAAAAAGGACGTGTGTTTATGCCTTTGTATGAATGACGTAAAAGAAGTGATGGTTAAGGAAGACCAGGGGCAACTGCAACACTAGATTTGTTCAGTCTCAATAGTGATGACACTTATTCAACACATGCTCTCTGCTGGAGACTAAAAAAATCATTGAACTTTGGGAGAAATTTAAGATTTCATATTTTTTGAATGTCAAAATGCATTTCAACTTTAAACGCTCAGTAATATTAAAAGTGAATATTAAATTCTGCCATGTAGTTTTTAATTATTTATACTTAAAATAAATGAACAACGGATGCATGCTATAAATATCCTGCCAATAAAGCATAAAAAGTATTATTATTCTCTATTATTCATACTTTTTGGCATACTGTATGCTACTTGTACACATTGAACATCGACTATAGTCTGCCTAAGAAAAGAAAAATCATTTTAATTTTTGTTTTTGGATGCATAAAGCATTAAGAGGATGCTTTAATTGATCAAAAGTCAATTTAAAGACATTTGTAATGTTACAAAAGATTCAATTTTAGATGAATTATGTTCTTCTGAACTTTCTATTCATCAAAGAAACCTGACAAAATTCTACTCAGCTGTTTTCAACATAATAATAAATGCATTTTTTGAGCAGCAAATCAGAATATTAAAATGATTTCTGAAGAATCTTGTGACAGTAGTAATAATGCTAAAAATTCAGTTTTGAAATCACAGGAATAAAATACATTTTAAAATATATTCAAATAGAAAACACTATTTAAAATAACTGCCATTTAAAATAACATGAAATGTCTGCCTTAGAAAAAAACGCCTTTGTGAAAATTTTAAGTAAAAAAAAAAAAACATTTTTTGAATGTCAAATAAAATGTGGAAGCATTTCAAATGATCATATGATTCATTTCAAATATTCATTCAAGTCTCCACTTTTTTTAAACTATATATTGAAAAAAGCTGTTTAAATAAATAACCAAAGCCACCCTAAAAAGATCATGCAAATAAAGCATAAAAAGAATCAATATTCTCAATTATTCCATCTCTATATATTTTACACACTTATGGACACTCTAAAAGACACTATGCAATTGACTATTTAAAAATATTAAATATTATAAACCTGAATATCATTCCAACAGTCATTTAATACAGTATATATTGCTTGTACCTATGGACATCTACTATACTCTGCCTGAGAGGGGGGGAAAAAAAAAAGTTAACTTTGTGAAACTTTAAAAACTTTAACAGTTTTCAATGTCAAGCATCCACTATAGTCCATGTATTGCCTTCTCTCACTGCCCTTTACATAGTTTTGCATTTATACATGATGGCTTGGACTTTCAAGGTCACAACGTTTGACCAGAGACAGTTTTTCAATGGAAGAGATGATCAAAAGAATATGGATTTTGCAATGAAACAAAGAACACGGGAACTGCTGTATTGTATATGACCCAATATGCGATCTCAATGTATGTTTTATATATTTTATATACTGGTGTGAAACAGCTCCACATGAAACTATCAACACGTTCCAAGACAAATATGTACTTTACTAGTTATTTGAGATAAAGTATAGCATAGGTATGGACATGAATTATCATCACTCTTTGCATTAAATTCTTTAATTAATCAACTTCATTCAGAACAGTCAGTTCTATACTGTAAAATTCAACCATTTTGAGAAATTGCAAGTGCAAAAGCCCAAAAAAATTGCACTTGTTCAGACAACACTGTGTCACTAAATCAAGGCTGACCATGTTTTCACACGTGCCGAGCACATCTACAGACAAATGATGATTGTTACTTTGTAACATCCTTTCTAAATAGCCGTTGTTGACTCAACCATAAAGGGCAGAGCAGAATGGACTTTTGTATCAATTTACGTAACAAAATGGGAAGAATTAAAAGCAGAGCTGTACACTAAAGTTAGTTTCAGTTCTTCCTCCCGAGTGCACTGTCAAACGCAACGTGACAGACGCAGAAACACAGAGAGATCAAGGAGATCAGCCGTTAACAAGAAGCTTGAGAAATAATGTGGAATCTTGAAGCAGACGAAACAATTTCAGGTTGGAATCATTCATTTTTTTTCTTGCTTTAAAATTACCTTACCATTTCAATATCTCTTTTTAGTTTACTGAATTAGCTTGGTAATAAAATATGCTAGTACTCACAGATAAAAGTGAAGACAGTCAGTCTAGTGGTACTAGCACAGGGATGCAGAAAATTAAGCAGTGGTCATATGAAAAAATAATCAACCTTAGAATATTGTTAAATGACCAATAATATCACATTTAAGCCATCTGGTGTGTATTACACGACTTGCTGTGCCTTAAAGGAGAAGTTCACTTCCAGAACAAACATTTACAGATAATTTACTCACCCCCTTGTCATCCGTCCTTTTTTTTTTTTTTTTAAGGAAAAATCTCAAGATTTCTCTCCATAAAGTGGACTTCTATGGTGCCCTGAGTTTGAATTTCCAAAATGCAGTTTGAATGCAGCTTCAAAGGGCTCTAAACGATCTCAGCTAAGGAATAAGAGTTTAGTTATAAAACAATTTAGTTACAATTTATATACCCTTTAACCACAAATGCTCGTCTTGTCTAGCTCTGCATAAACTCTGTGTATTTCGGTTCAAGACAGTTAGGGTATATGTCGAAAACCTCCCATCCAAAAGCATTACATCGCTGTTTTACCTTTTTTTGTAAAGGAAGATTTTTTAAAGAAAATAACCATTTCGCTAGATAAGACCCTTATTCTTCGGCTGGGATCATTTAGAGCCCTTTGAAGCTGCATTGAATCCAAATTTTGTAAGTTCAAACTCGGGGCACCATAGAAGTCCACTATATGGTGAACATTCCTGAAATGTTTTCCTAAAGAAACAATTTCTTTACGACTGAATAAGAAAGAAATAAACATATTGGATGAGAAGGGGGTGAGTAAATTATATGTACTTTTTTTTTTTTTGGAGGTGATCTTCTCCTTTAAAATGTCTTTTACTAATACTCTAAATATATTGTATGAAACAGATGAACTATCTGAAAACTTCAGCTGTTGCCTCTTAGACTCTGAGGAGGAGAACACCCTGTCCTCAGATGGTGAAAGAGACATCGAGGTAATTTCTGCTAAATTGAATCTGAAAGTGGCTGTGTTCACAATGTCATTCGAGAGCATTTCTTAGTGTACACTATTACATAAAACAGCATCCAACATGCAATGATAAATCTTTTAAACCGCAGTATGTTACATTAACGGGGGCAGCCGTGGCCTAATGGTTAGAGAGTTGGACTTGTAATCCAAAGGTTGCAGGTTCGATTCTCAGGTCCGGCAGGGATTGTAGGTGGGGGGAGTGAATGTACAGCACTCTCTCCACCCTCAATACCACGGCTGAGGTGAGTCCCTTGAGCAAGGCACCGATCCCCCAACTGCTCCCCGGGCGCCGCAGCAATGGCTGCCCACTGCTCCGGGTGTGTGTTCACGGTGTGTGTGTGTTCACTACTGTGTGTGTGCACTTGGATGGGTTAAATGCAGAGCACAAATTCCTAGTATGGGTCACCATACTTGGCCTCACCTCACTTCCTTTCCTTTCCTTTCCTTTCCTTAATGTTACATGTCATTGTTGCATTTGTAATTCAGTGTAGATGCATTATGGGTAGGGTATTCTGCACAGTGTGCACTACTGTATGCCACACAATTTGGTCATCTGCTAATTCAAAAAATCTTTATACAATATTCTTACTGGATATTATAGAAATTCTAAGATAAAAATGAAAGCAAATAACATCAGACACTTTGGAGGCTCCTTTATGTCACAACTACAAGATGCATTGTTTAAAACTCAAAAAAGGATATGACTGAATGTGCATGGATCAAAATCTGTCCTGTTATGCTAGTATGCAATGATTTTCTGCGAAAACAAAATCTTGCTTAAGTGCTTCGCTCATATTTTAGTAATAGATCTTTTGTGCAATTAAGTTATAAAATGACTATTTATCATTGAATAATTTACTACACAGTGTGAGATTCTGGAGAAAGAGCGAGATGAGGCGAATGAAAAGCTCTCAATGATGGAGGAGGGTAAGATATCTGTCTTTTGGTATTGCAATATCCTCTTATTTCCACTCAAATATTGGAAGAGTCTCACTATAAAAGACATGCTTTATAACTTAACTATCACTGGCTAAACCTTGGCATAACTCAAGTGCAACAAACTACTTGAAAGGTCACTGAAAATGTGTTTTAATTACTTTCAGCCTCTGCTCAACTTCTCAAGGAGCTGGATGTGTTAGAGACACAGTTTCAGATCGAGCGATCATGTCGGGAGACCGCAGAGGCCTTTGCACTGAAGGTAGGTACACTTCCCTTTTCACACAAGTCTAACAGCTTCTATTTGTTCTGTTGATAATTTCACATCCCCCATATCGTTTACAAGCAATGACGTTCTCCAAACATTAACCCAACACTCTTAAAAATGAAGGCTTCTTGTTGGCATTCGTGGGTCCATGAAGAATCTTCAGAGGCATACACTCTCGTGAAGGTGCTTCACGGTGCCATAGAAGAACCTTTTTTGTCTAAATGGTTTCATAAACAACCTTTAACATCTGAAGGACCTTTCTGTTTCACAAAAGGTTCTTTGTGGCGAATGAAGGTTCTTCAGGTTATAAAATGTCAAGAAAAGGATGGTTCTTTAAAGAACCTTTGATTGAATGGTTCTTTGTGGAACCAAAAATGGTTCTTCTATGGCATTGCTGTGAAGAACTTTTTAAAACAGCTTTATTTTTAAGACTGTATAGTTCACCCAAAAATGTATATTTACTGAAAGTGTACTGAACCCTCAGGCCATTCAAAATGTAGAGTTTGTTGGCAACAAATTCGGAAGAATTTAGCATAATATCACTTGCTCAGAGTCAGCAATGAACCATCTGCAGTGAATTGGTGCCATCAATGGTGTGTCCAAACAACTAATAAAAACAACACAATAATCCACAATTAATCCACATCCACTGCAGTCCATCAAGTGAAAAGACTACATTTTTGCAAGAGACAAATCCATCATTAAAGCTGGAGAAAACCGTATTGATAGAATACTCAGATTTTACCCAGCGTTATGAAGTTAAAAATGTCTTGATGATGGATTTGTTTCTTACAAACACACAGTTTTTCACTTCAGAAAACATTTATTGATGGACTGGATAGGTGTGGATTACTTGTGGATTATTGGGATGTTTTTATCAGCAGTTTGGACTCTCATCCTGACGGCACCCATTCACTGCCAAGGATCCACTGGTGATCAAGTGATGTAATGCATTTCTCTGTTCCCATGAAGAAACTCAATTTGGATGGCCTGAGTGTTGTGTACATTTTTAGCAAATTCTCAGTTTTGGATGAACTATTCTTCAACATGCATGGAAGCTTACCATTCCACAAAATGTTATTTTTTAGTGGAAAACTTTCTTTAGATTAATAAACAATATCCTTTTAAGAACTACTCACTGAAAGGCTCTGTAGGGAATCAAAATTGGTTCCACTATGGCATTGCTGGAACCTTGATGACACCGAGTAAACCCAGAGTTCAACTCAAGGACAGATTACAGAATTTGTCAACAGTGCCATACGCTGCTCACCTTGAAAAAGTATACAGTATGCTGCTTATATAGGCTTTATATGGTGAAAGTTATCATACCACTCTTTCTCAATCTTTGGGGCTTTTGAACCTACAGGTGAATAAAGATTTCAAGGCATTAAAGAGGCAAAGCCAAGCTTTACTTCCACTAATTCCAGAAATGCCAGAAAACTTCTCCATCCTGAACCTGGAACCTGAGGCTGATTCTAGCTCTGAGACGGCCCCCGAGGAAGAGAGTGGTGGTGAAGATCCACTTCTCATAAGTCAGAATCAAATTAGAGGTAGCCTAATTTCTACATAACACAAGCTTCAAAAGCAGTTAAAAATATGCATTCACATAAACCTGACCAAGAATGGAAAAAGGGAATATTTTGGTTCATTTTATTTTCTCTAATCTGTTTGTACAGAACTACAGTCATCTGTAGACCGGTTACTTGGGGAGAAAATTCAACTGACTGCACAGGTGGAGCTTCTTAAGAAAGAGAAGGAAGATTTAAAGGAAAAGGTATAATGTTAAGTGCCTGCAAATTAGACACGCATACAGCTGTGGTCATACATTTTTCACAAAACAGCCTACCCCAAAATGGTAATGGCAACTATGTTAACGGTGTTTCTTCAATTTAGGGATCTTTATGGGTCTCGTCATTAAATGGGAGTTAAAATGCTAACATACTGAACTCTTTTATTGTTAAGTTGGTGTTGGAGGTCGGAGAGAAAGAGGCCCTTTTAAGGAAGCTCAGTAAGCAAAGCAGGACTGTCAATAAAATGAAAAGAGGTGAGTCAGCCAAATATATTTCTCTATTAACAAGCACCTACAAAACAACATATTCATGGTAGTTTTTCTGTGTGTTCGTGCCTCAGTGTCCCAGCTGGTTACAGAAGAGTTTACAGAGATGACTCACAAGCTTGAAATGGAGCAAGGACTCAGGCAGCATGCTGAAGTTTTTGCACACCAGGTACTCTTTGAATGGGAGATGTAGAAATCAGAAATAATAAAGATAATTGATTAAAACCGCAAAAAAAGGGCGACAGATGTTACATAAATAACACTGCAAAGATTCTGATTTGGCAACTGCCTCTCTGCCCAATCATTGAATAGAGTGTTTTGACGTCATCAATCTGGAAGTCGGCCATTGCGGCACTGACCGTAAACAATGCCATTGAACCGAGTGGAACTTGTGCATGGGCTTGGCGAACTAAGAAAATGAAAAAAAAAAAAAAAAACTAAGAAATAAAAGTAATTCACTATGTCAGGATAAGAAATACAGTCGTGGCCAAAAGTTTTGAGAATATTGGAAATATTGGAAATTGGAAAAGTTGCTGCTTAAGTTTTTATAATAGCAATTTGCATAAACTCCAGAATGTTATGAAGAGTGATCAGATGAATTGCATAGTCCTTCTTTGCCATGAAAATTAACTTAATCCCAAAAAAAACTTTCCACTGCGTTGTTAAGAAGGCTTCCGGGCATCCAAGAAAGTCTAGCAAGCGCTAGGATCGTCTCCTAAAGAGGATTCAGCTGCGGGATCGGAGTGCCACCAGTGCAGAGCTTGCTCAGGAATGGCAGCAGGCAGGTGTGAGCGCATCTGCACGTACAGTGAGGCCAAGACTTTTGGAAGATGGCCTGGTGTCAAGAAGGGCAGCAAAGAAGCCACTTCTCTCCAAAAAAAACATCAGCAACAGATTGATCTTCTGCAAAAAAGTATGGCGAATGGACTGCTGAGGACTGGGGCAAAGTCATATTCTCCGATGAAGCCTCTTTCCGATTGTTTGGGGCATCTGGAAAAAGGCTTGTCCGGAGAAGAAAAGGTGAGCGCTACCATCAGTCCTGTGTCATGCCAACAGTAAAGCATCCTGAGACCATTCATGTGTGGGGTTGCTTCTCATCCAAGGGAGTTTGCTCACTCACAATTTTGCCCAAAAACACAGCTATGAATAAAGAATGGTACCAAAACACCCTCCAACAGCAACTTCTTCCAACAATCCAACAAGAGTTTGGTGAAGAACAATGCATTTTCCGGCACGATGGAGCACCGTGCCATAAGGCAAAAGTGATAACTAAGTGGCTCAGGGACCAAAACGTTGACATTTTGGATCCATGGCCTGGAAACTCCCCAGATCTTAAAACTTGAGGTCAATCCTCAAGAGGCGGGTGGACAAACAAAAAAACACTAATTCTGACAAACTCCAAGAAGTGATTATGAAAGAATGGGTTGTTATCAGTCAGGATTTGGCCCAGAAGTTGATTGAGAGCATGCCCAGTCGAATTGCAGAGGTCCTGAAAAAGAAGGGCCAACACTGCAAATACTGACTCTTTGCATAAATGTCATGTAATTGTCGATAAAAGCCTTTGAAACGTATGAAGTGCTTGTAATTATACTTCAGTACATCACAGAAACAACTGAAACAAAGATCTAAAAGCAGTTGAGCAGCAAACTTTGTGAAAACTAATATTTGTGTCATTCTCAAAACTTTTGGCCACGACTGTAGAAGGAAGAATTGTCAGGTCGCCAGTCCGCCACAAAGGAGGCAGATCATATCGATATCGACCACCTGTTACAGCGCTTGATGATATGGACTGCCCTATGGCCTGGTGCAACTCTTACATTCACTGCACTGTGTGGAAATATTACGTTGTTATTATATTTATAAAAAGGCTGTTAACGGAGGCCAGAAACACTAAAGACAGACATACAAAGGAGAAAATACTATAGCAGGCAGATCAATCTCACTGTTCCCGATGCACATAATATTCGAAGAAACTCCTAAATAATGAAATGGGGGTAAGAGTTTATATGAATGCATCTCTGAGGGGAACTGTCTGTTTTCCAAAAAAAGTTTACACGGTGTTTTCTTTTCATCTAGCATCTGTACAATGCATTATAAAGCAGTGTTAATAAATGTAGTGCAGCTTTAACTTTAGTTTGTCAAAATATAACGTCCTTTTCTGCTTCCTAAAGTCCTTCTCAATATGATTCAACAGCTTCCACACATTTTCCCTTGGTTTAGACATCATAAATTAGCATAAATTAGACCAACATCTTCAGTTGTACATTAACCATGCAATCCATGCTGCCGCGCATCCAAATAACTGACCAAAACGTGACATAGGTGCAAACCCTCTATAGGCACTCTTTGAAACTTGCAGGATCTTATTGTTTTTATGTCGCTTACACCCCACTGACAGTAAGGTTTAGAGGTTGGCCTTATTGCTTATGCAGGGTAAAACTACCCTGACAGCATGTAGTATACATCATGGAGATGTCTATTTGATGTATTTACATCTGCAAGACATTTTTTTTTTTTGAGTGTTTGCTCATCTGCAGTACAACTATATGTTTCCAATCCGATGTCAAATCGATGTCTGTTTGATGTTTTTAAGATGTTCATGATTTAGAATGTATGTAAAACTGACATCTTACAGACATCTGTCAGATGTTTGTATACAGCTGCTTTCCATATCAAGTAATTTTTAACTCGCAGACATACATGCTATCTGGTTCACGCTCAAAAACTCACTAAATGAGCTTTATTCATAACCGAGTAAATATTTAATGACTACAGCGCTTATTGTTGCATGCTAATTCTAATGTTGTATTTAGGCTACTTCTTTTCAAATACCCTGTAAGAAGCCAATTTTACTAGTCTTGGGTAGCCAGACTGACGGCTGAAGGTCTGGAATTCATGGCAGCTTTCATTGGCCAAGGCCCGCCCATAAGACCGTTTGATCGACATGTCAAACAACCAATCACAGTTCGTTTCGTTCAGCGTCACGTTTCGGTGCATGGAAATGCCCCCACAACAACAGACTGGCGGGCAACAAGTCAGTCATTGAAATAACCAGCATTGAAAGATAACGAAGAAGAGGAAGTCAAATTCAACTAATCAGATGACGACTTTGACATTCCTGAAGTATTTCCAGTTAAGTGTACCATATGCATTAGACGTTCAGCCAACGTTCCGTGGGCGTGACGTCTGAGGCTGAGACTAATTTTACTCGTTCAAGCCAGTGTTAATTTCGTCGACGAATAATTTGTCATAATTTTCATCAACGACATATTTTTTCCGACGAAAATGAGACGATAATAATAAAACGAAAACTCGTTTTGAATGACAAAAACTATGACAAACATCTATTGACATTTTCGTCAACGAATAAAAACCAGACGAAAAGACGAGGATGCGTACATATATCGCAGCCTATTGATCTATCCTGTGGGACAGATCGTAAACATAAGATGGTATACCCAAATATCAATCAATATCTGGGATAAAGAGAAGAACAGACATATGGATAAATTTGAAGACGCAAAAGAGAACTTGGTCCGGTTTTCAGAGCGTCGCTCACACCGCACACGAGTAAGTTAGCCTACTCTTTCATGAACGGAGAAATACATTGAAAAAATGATGAATTATCCGTGTTGATGAGTATTCACATTAACACGTTCGGTTACATCTTAGGGCCTGTCCACACGGAGACGCGTTTCGCTGTATACGTATACATTTTTTATCGTATTGGCGTTTCATCCACACAGATCCGGCGTTTTAGGAGACTGAATCCGCTATTTTTTGAAACCTGGTCCCAAAGTGGATAAATCTGAAAACGACACCCTCGCGGTTTCGTGTGTACAGCCAATACGTATATTTTGTGAAACGATGATGTCATCACATTAGGTGTCGGCTGCGTCACATGTAACAGCAACAACAATAATGGCGGACTACATGATTGTGTTCGTGTTACTACTAAGCCTACTAGCTTGATTACAGCAAAATCTATTGCTTCTAAACAACTGTTATGAGCAACAAGCGATAATGTTCGCATTTTCGTCTTCTTCTTCTCAGTTCGTATACAGCGAGCAAGGTTATGCGCATGCTCAAAGTCTTCTTCTCCGGGTACAGCGTATCTCTTTGGCAGAATTACAGCACCCCACACTGGTCTGGCATATATACTACACCGTTTTCAGTGGTTTCCTGTTTACGGAATTTTTTTTATAGAACGAGGAAAAAAAATGATCGGATAGGGAATGCACCGGCTTCGTGTGGATGGAGTCTTAGGTGAACGTAAACAATTGGGAGACTATCAGACGTGTGTCAGTACATTGAATCAGTGCGTTCAGTTTTAAAGGGACCACAGCGTAATTTAGTTGCTTTCTGTGGCATTGAGACAAAAGAAAGCAGGCAACAAAAGAAAGACGGAAATCACTCACTACTCTTGACTGAGTCACTTTAGTAGCCATAATAAAGATCCATCTAAATGTATTTATATAAATAAATGTCTGCTAGAAAGAATGAAGAATGTGGTAAATAAGTTATAAAGAATGCATAATTAGCCCATATGCTCTTGTGTCTTTATGAGAAATGGTTTCGTTTAATTTGAATATACAAGCATGTCACATATCACAGCAGTTAAATCTGTGTATATCATGATAAAACCTTGATATGAAACCTGCATAATGTGTTTGGTAATTTAAGAGAAATGTTTAATAAATGAATTACACTGTAACTAAAGCCATTAGATTTTAGCTGACTAAATCTACTGTAGATTTAGTCGACTAAAATCGTATGATATTTAGTCGACTAAAACTAGACTGAAACTAAAATCAATTCCAATGACTGGCATTTTAAAATTGGCATTTTAGTCAAAAGACTATGACTAAATCAGAATTTGCTGTCAAAATTAACACTGGTTCAAGCAACCACCAACCATTCGCAGAGGTTCACGTTATGTCAAAAGTGTCAGAGGACACATCTGCGGTTCAATAGACAGGATATTACGCAAGCACTGGTTTGTTTGTGACATGTCTTGAACTGAAGCATTTCTACTAGTAGTGCGTGAATGGTGTTTATGTTTACACACGGTCTGTCGCGCATTTATTTAAGCAGAGTCTAGGCCTATGTTTACCTCGGCGAAGACGCTCATTGAAAATACACTATATTTTACAATATATCGGTTTATAAAGCAGCAAACAGTAATGGAGCAAATACTCACCCGTATCAGACATCTTTCAGTTCCAGGTGTAGTGACAGCTAAGCAGAAAACAGCACTTTCTAGTCGGCAAATCTGACTGAATTCGCTTGACTTGAGTAGTTCATAGAAGGACTTTGGGTTCAGTTCCGCAGCGTGTAGATTTATTTCCATTTGGATGTAAAGACGATCCCCTTTCCTCGTGTACATTAAGTGTCATGACGATAAACACTTTGTAATAATTCTCAGCGATAACGATGCTTGTAATTGTGCCCGTTATTGAGAAAATGGAGCGAAAACGTTGGACGCGAACGCGTCGAAAATGCGCGCGACCAGCAGGAAGCCGTGCGTTTTTTTAAAGGTTTATTGTGATCGATTATTGGATGTTTGTTTGGGTGAAAAATAATGCAATTAGTAATAAAGGCTCGATGTAATATTTAAAATAACAATTTAAAGGTAAGCTCAGTTTGAACATTAATTAAACACTTGATCACGTGATTCCTATTGAAGGACGGGTAAATGTACCACAAAACCAGCCATAAGCGTCAGATTATTCTGAAAGCTGAATAAATAAGCTTTCCATTGATGTATGGTTTGTTAGGATAGGACAATATTCGATGGAGATACAGCTATTTGAAAATCTGAAATTTGAGGGTGCAAAAAATCAAAATATTGAGAAAATCGCCTTTAAAGTTGTCCAAATGAAGGTCTTAGCAATGCATATTACTAATCAAAAAATACGTTTTGATATATTTAAGGTATAGGACATTTACAGAATATCTTCTTGGAACATGATGTTAATATCCTAATGGTTTTTGGCATAAAAGAATAATTAAACATTTTGACGCATACAATGTATTGTTGGCTATTGCCACAAATATACCCGTGCTACTTAAGACTGGTTTTGTGGTCCAGGGTCACCCTAACAATTAACAAGTGACTTAATTCATGTGTTTAGAGTCAGGACAAGTTTATTAGTATAACACATTGAAAAAATGCAAGAAACACATCAGATACTGATACATAATCTTGATAATGATAGTTATCTAACAGCTCAGTTAAATAATCTGGACATAAAACTTTTCAAAGGCCTGTGCCCTGTCCAACAACATGACAATATCTGAATCAATAGACAGAAGAAAAGAGGAAGTGCGTTGTCTTTCGATTTGGTTAAGTGTGTACAAGGGCCATGGGATATTTGTGCTGGATCCGGTCGATTCACACTGACGACTGTGAACCTGCATTAATGAAACAAGCGCAAAACAAAGAAGAGAAAACACTGGATTGGGATAACAGACACTCTTTGACCATGCCAGTCCAGCTGGCTCTGTTAATACCAGTAGGTTTAGCGTTCATTCAGTCTAAATGAGCATCTCCGCATAAAAGTGGCATCTGTCTTTGCATCCCTCGTCTCTTCCTGCGGTAATTAGCACCCATCGAGATGGCAGTTTGAAAATCGGCAGCTCTTTAAACCCCTGTCCTTGTTTGACACTTCCTATCCACCATCTCTTTTGTCGGCTTTGTGTATATTGTTCCCCATTTGCAGACACAGACATAATGGGGGTCCCAACAGGGGGCCTTCACCTGTGAAAGGGACCCCCGACGGTTCGCGCACCACTCAAACTCATTCTGAATGTGTGGCCACACACCACACAGCTTGAATGACATTCTTTATCACCACCCCTTCCATTTGTCTGTTTTCCCTGTGTTTTGCAAACACATTCATCTTTTTCTTGTTCAGTGTTTTTCCAGTCACAGAGAGTCTAATGACGGACTAATTCGAAAGGGAGAAAATACAGGCCGTCATCACACAAAGAGACGTGCCCGTTTACTCGTCAAGCACATGCGCTTTTCCCTGTAATTGCACCTCCGCAGGGGTCGCGCTTGGTGGTTTAGGTCTGTGCTTCTTGCGAGCCGAACGAAAGGCCAGTGAATGGAGGTGAGAAGTGAGAGTCCACACTGTCCGACACATGACAAACTCGCACTTCCCTTTCCTGCTCGCCGTTTCTGCTTTTCAACAAGCACGCTTCTTGTTATCCAAAATTTCTGGGAGATAATAAATGGTTTGATTTTTGATTTCCCAAGCCGTGTTTTTTGTTGCTTTACTGAACTGATTCTATTGAGGTTTTGTTCTGCTGAATGAAAGTCTTTCTGATAATTCTCTGCATGAATAATTAACATGCCCACTGAGCTCAACAAATGTTGGAAATGTCATCAAAATGAGCTTTGAATGTTGGCTTCCATACAAATTAGTTTGAAGGTTGTTTAGGCCTTCTGTAGTTTGAAAACTTGGCTGTTTAAAGAGAGATTTGAAGTTTGGTGTGGTGAAAGATGGGTGGATGGATACAGTAGATGGATTGATTGATTAACTGATTGGTTTATCCCTACAGATGTTGGTGAAACAGCAGGAAACCCAAAGACAGATTCAGAATGCAGAGACTGAGAAACAACTACAACAGACTCTGAGTCAAGTGACTGAAATCAGCAAAGCTCTGGAAGAGATACGACTCTGGTACCAAAGCCAGGTGAGTATGTCAGTGTATTTATTCAGGTATTTACTCAGGAAACCTGGAGTTGCAATGCTTATGTAGTTGGAAATTTTTTGAATCCATCTTATCTTCTCATCTTATCATCTTATTCATACAATAATATAATAGTTTGTATATGTAAATTATATAGTTTTATTACATATTACAAAAAAAAATCATTTTATTAATTTCAACTAATTGACCATCAGTCCAGATTCTTCATATCTATAGTCTTTGGCTGCGTCCATTGCATCTGACACGCCCCCAACTCAGAAACTGAGGGCTTAAAGAAAAATTCCGAGTTTCCCACTCGTAATAATGACTTTGTGGCTGCATTCATCTGCGTCCAACTCGTAAATACAATGTATCCAACATGACTTGAATGCAATTATTATAATAACTGAATAATTATAAAAATAATTTAAAACATATTTTTGTGGTGTTTTTTTATTGATTTGATTTTTGATTGAAACAAAAATCATAAAACATGTTAAATCAATGAAAATTTAATCTTTCTCCTACTTTGACACAATACAGATGTCTCAGACAGCAGCTGAGGATCTCAACTCTCTGTCAGATCTGGCCGCAGTAAGAACAAAGCTGGAGATCAGTGAGAACGAGAGGAGCGAGATTGAGATTCAACTGAAAGACTCGCAACTATCTGTTAATGCACTTCAGGAGGAAAGTAGGTAGTTTTTAAAAAGTTATCTATATTAAGATACTGAAAAAGTGTTAGGACCTTATATTTCTTAAAAGAGCCCTCAAAGGAAAGACAAAATGAGATCTCAGCTGTTTCCCCAAGACAATGAGTTCTGTTCCCCCAGAGTTTCAAAAAAGATCTCAACAATGTCTCAAACTCAGTTTGGCCAAGATACTAGCAATCAAAGTTTCCATATGAAACACAACATTTCTCATCATGTTCTTCTAGGGCCTAATGAACTAAGCTGCTTTTCAATATAATTTTATACTATACTACATTTACTTCATATGGAGGTTTATATGGAGTTTTAGAAGCAACTGAGACAATTAGTAATATAAAATGATAATATAAGATCTCCATTATGTCTCCTGAGCTTTAAAAAAAAGCCACAGCCAAGCAATTAAATTTCCCACAGGGGAATAATACTTATATATTTTTGCCATTTTTATTAGAAAATATTACTATTTTGTTAAAACATGCAGTTGAACTCAAAAGTTTACATACACCTTTCGGAATCTGCAAAATGTTAATTATTTTAGCAAAATAGGAAGGATCATACAAAATGCATATTATTGTTTATTTAGTACTGACCCGAATAAGATATTTCACATGAAAGATGTTTACATATAGTCCAGAAGAGAAAATAATAGTTTACTTGATTCCTAATACTGTGTTGTTACCTGAATGATCCACAGCTGTGTGTTTTTTTTTTTTTTGTTTAGTGATAGTTGTTCATGAGTCCCTTGTTTGTCCTGAACAGTTAAAATGCCTGCTGTTCTTCAGAAAAATCCTTCAGGTCCCACAAATTCTTTGGTTTTTCAGCTTTTTTGTGTATTTGAACCCTTTCCAACAATGACTGTACTCAGTTTGAAACTATTACGGAAGGTTTAAATATTCACAGATGCTTCAGAAAGGGAAAACGATGCATTAAGAACCGGGGGTGAAAGGTTTTGAACAGAATGAAGATGTGTGCATTTCTCTTATTTTGCCTAAATATTATATTCATTTCATTTAGTGCTGCCCTTCAGAAGCTACAGAAGATAGTTATGTGTTTCCCAGAAGACAAAGTTAAATTTATTGTACCCTGATCTTCAAATGAAAAAAGTTGACTACATTTTTTTTTCTGGAGCATCAGTGAGCATTTAAACCTTCTATAATAGTTTTCAGTCCCTCAGTTGTCCTCAGTGTGAAAAGATGGATCTCAAAATCATACAGTCATTGTTGGAAAGGGTTCAAATGCACAAAAATGCTGGAAAACCAAAAGAATTTGTAGGAGAATTTGTAGGACCTAATGGATTTTTCTGAAGTGGGCAGTTTAAAGGTTGTATCAGCGATTTCTAGCCTGAAACATAAAGTGTCAAATTCAGCTGACCTTTCATCACGATCCGCTCGCTGCCTGCCCCATAAATTCTCTGTGAAAAAAACGCGTCTCTCTGGTCAGCATAGGGTCCGAGATATGCCAAAAAAACAATCGGCACTACCAACCTTTCCACAGATAAACAAACAGTGTTCCATCCAATCAGCGTCAGGGGTTTGGTGTTGTGGACTTTCGCTCCGCCTCCCTCACATTCCTGCACCAGTAGGAAAGTCCACAACACCAAACCCCTGACGCTGATTGGTTGGAACACTGTTTGTTTATCTGTGGAATAGTTAACAGGGTCGATTGTTTTTTTGGCATATCTCGGACCCTAGGCTGACCACAGAGACGCGGTTTTTTCACAGACAATTTATGGGACAGGCAGCGAGCGGATCGTGAAGAAAGGTCAGCTGAAATTGACACTTTATGTTTTAGGCTACAAATCGCTGATACAACCTTTATCTGTTAAGGACAAATAAGTGACTCATGAACAACTATCACTAAGCCAAAAAAAAAAAAAAAAACACAGCTGTGGATTCAGGTAACATTTAGGTAACAGCACCATATTAAGAAGCTTTTGAACAGGGTCATGTTTATGAATTCAAATATTATTTTCTCTTGTGGACTATATGTAAACTTCTTTCATGTGAAATATCTTACTCAGGTCAGTAATAAATTAACAATAACATGCATTTTGTATGATCTCTCTTATTTTTGTGAAATTATTAACATTGTGCAGATTGTGCAAGGTGTATGTAAATGTTTGACTTTAACTGTAAATGATATTTGACTTGCAATGCTCAATTTTAATTGTCTATTTTGCAACTAGTCAAGCTGCTCAAGGCTAAACTGAATAAGAAGGAGCAGCTTCCTTCCATCCAATCTAACCAACCGAATGAGGCAAACGAAAATCCAGCTGATCCACAATCACTGGCACTGCCGCCACCACCACCTCCTCCTCCTCCTCCTCCTCCTCCTCCTCCACCACCTCCTCCTGCATCTTCAGCTGCCACTGAGTGAGTCTTTAACACCTTTCAGTGTTGAGATATTCAAACCATAAAAATACGCTACACTTAACAATCATCCAAAGTTCATAAAAGCAAATCCATTGTATTTTTAGCCCATTAAAGGCTTTGAGGAACAGAAAGAAGGGAGGAAACACCACCACTCAAACTGAGAGTAAGACAGTCATACCTTACATCCGACCTGTACTATGTGAAAGGCCAAATCAACACAGCAGACAGGAAAGAAGAAACAATACAGTAATTTAAAAGTTGAAGGTAAATCAAAGAAAGCAAGCACCGCTCTTCCTTCCTCAATGAATACTGTGTTGATTTTCTCACAGAACCCGCAATTACGGAGGATATGAAGGCCAGAGCGGTGGATGAAATGATGGAAAGAATCAAGAAAGGCATTATTCTCAAACCTATTCTCAGAACGCCGCAGGTGGGTCTGTCACTGGTGAATTATAGCATGTTTTGCTGAACATAGATTGTACAGTGAGGCGCCAGCACTGTCTGTATGACAATAATTGAACGTGTGACGGGAAAAAATCCAATAAGCATGTGCACATCACATACAAATCACACAGTAGGATACTGATTTCAATGATATAATAAAACACATCGTTTTAAGATGATCTGTTATAGACATGCCTTAAATATTGACCTGTTTATAGAGAAAAAAACATGAAATATTTGACATTCCATTTCTTTTCAGGCTGTGTCAGAGGATGAAAATGCATGGAAGGTTAGTGATACTATACTATTTCTTATAGGTTTTTTACAATTACACATTATTGTGGTCTTTCAAATTCAGGTTGTTCTGCAACTTACAGTTTCCATGATTACTATTGGATTTATGAAAGTGTGAAGGGGTTTCCTATTTTCTCTGTCTGTACAACTACATGCATAACCACTTCATACATTGTTTGTGAATTATGTGTTCAGAAAGTAACTGTTCAGAAATGACAAAATATTTTTCATTCAAAATTATTGACATTTACAGGAGCAGAGGTCTGAGAACCGGAAATCAGCTGTGCTGGAATTACAGGGCATGCTGGTAAAATAAGATCTCTTAAATCTGGATTACTGATTACTTTTGTTATTCAGACTTGCAGGTTGACATTAAAATATACTTAAGTGGCTATAGTGCAAATACTTTCAGATATGGAAATGAAATCTGGTTGTAAATACACACGCTTTTGATGCATGTTGTCTCATCAGGGCTGCATTTATTTGATCAAATGCAGTCAAAAAGTTGTGAAATATAAACAGTAATATTGTGAAATATTATTACAATTTAAAATAGCTTTACATTTTTGCATTTTAAATTAATTTTTTTTAAAGTGTAATTTATTCCTGTGATGCAAAGCTGAATTTTCAGCATCATTACTCCAGTCTTAGGTGTCACTGTTCCTTCAGAAATCATTCTTATATGCTGATTTGCTGCTCAAAAAACATTCATTTTTATCAACAGTGTTGAAAAAGCAACAGAACAAAACTGTTTTAATAGAAAAAGTAATCTCCTGAAACATAATAAATGTCTTTACTATCACTTGAAATAAATTTATTGCAGCCTTTTTGAATAAATGTATGTTACTTCTATATATCACATAATGGTTTGTATCCATTTTATAGAGATTTTACCATAATTAAAGGGGCAAAACAACCCTTAAGCAGCATAAAATCACTGTCATGGCTTATTGTATTAATGTAACTTTATTGGCCGGTTCACCTTAGGATTCCATTAGGAGGCCTGGCCCTCGAAGGGTGGAATCTAAAAAACGCTTCAGCCGTAATGTTGGGGAGGCGGAGCTTCAGATGGTGCTCCAGAGAAGGAGGCGGGCCATGGGGGACGACAAAGCGAGCCCTCCTTCTCCACCCAAACCAAAAGGTACCATCTCTGTCTTAACTCTTTCAAAGGCCTGAAAAGAATAATTAAAATTAAAATATACAAAAGTGGTCATTCCTAAAACTTATTGGAAGAATAATCACACAGTAAATAAAAACAGTGAATTATAAAATCTGATGATTATAAAATCACCTTAATTTTTAAATGTATCTGTCATCCCTATTTATCCTTTATTTTCACTTATCTTTTATTTAGATTTACAATTTATTCCTTTTATCGTTTATCCCCTCAGCTGTAATGTGTACCACCTTTGAGATATAAAACTTTTAAAAAGTCCTTTGTTATGTGTTTATGTATTTTTGTCAAAATGCTGCAGTTGACTTCTGGAAATGAAATAGTATTTAAGATTTTTTTTTTATTATTTTAAAAAGTACTGAACAGCTGACCTACAACAAGTATACGAAACGTTTAAAAAATGTATTCATCTAGTGTTAATTTCTACATTAAGTGTTCAAATGGCAGAGCTGTCTAAGTAAAAAAGAAATAAAATATTAGGCCCATATGCACCATGGTTTTTTGCTTAAAATAACTGAGCAAAATTATTCCAAAATAAACTTGAAAACACACTCTCTGAAAACAAGTTTTAATATGCAATTTTGCTTCGCAAGTGAAGTTACCTTACAATTTGTAGATATTTTTTTTACTGTGAAAACATTTTGGGATAAAAAGGATTTCTGATTAGTAGTTTAGAAGTAGCTTTTTTATCGGAATCAGATTTATTGGCCAAATTGGTTGCACTTAGAAGAAAAATATATTTCGCAGTGGTGCTTAAAAGCAGCCTCCTCATTTATTGATTGGTTATGAATGTTTGTGCGAGCTGCATTATAACGCAGCCACTTAACTAAAGCCTAAAGTCAATGTTTCCTCACCCACTTGCAGATTCACCCGCTGCCGTGTCCGTCTCGAGCTCTTCGCCCTGGGCGGGGGAGAGTGGAAGCGCCCCTGTGCTCCGGAGGCTTCAGCAGAACCGTGAGAAGAGAATCTCTCGCATTAAGGCTTCAGAGTCCATTATATGGGAAGAAAAGTGACTTGTGAGGGTCTTTTAGTCTGACCTTCTGCACTTTTGAGAAACACGATGTTGAACTAAGTGTGACTTCTACACCTATTTCCTTCTGTCAGATGCCTCTTGGAATTTGTTTAAAGTAAATGTCACAAAGCTGAATAAAGCGTTAACCCTGTTAACTGTGCGATGAAAAAAAAACCAAGGACCCCACGCATTCAAAAGTGAATTATGAAAGAAATAAAAGACATTTTTCTGCACATACTCAGTCTGTCTTTTCTTTGGACTCGGTCTGGGTTTGCCATTGTGGTGGACATTTGTGCTTTTGAGGTGTGAATTCTTCCATTAAATGACTTGACTTTCTTGAATTCTTGACTTGCACAAGTATTCGGACCTTTGAGCGATTCTCTCGTTTTGCTGAATTACAAATTCGACATTGACATTTTCCAAGCATTGAAACTCAGAATTATTTTAATGTGACATTGTTTTATATTCATAAAACCAGCATTGCACCCTGCTGATGTTTCATTGTGTGCCATTCTTGGTAAACTTGTTATTCAGGTTTTTACTTCAATGTTTAAAAAATACCAAAGAATCTCATTTGGACTGAGATCAAGGCTTTGCCTCGATGTAATCAAGTCCATATTGTCCTTTTTGATTCCACATCTTTGTTAATTTGACTCTGTATTGGGGATATGTGATTTGGAAAAAGGGAAAATACGTTTTCGACCTTCTCCAGACATGCTTTTTCATCAACTAATGCAATAATAACTGAGGAGTATTTGTCCAAAAAGTAAAAACTGGCCATCTCTTCGAACACATGGGGCAAATACTCATGCAACTGTATGTAAAGCTGATATATACTTAACCTAAAAGACCTTAAACTACTAAAGCTGGAAAATAGGCTATATTAGTCACTTTTAACATAAAACAATGTCTGTGTATCTCTTTTTAACTGAGATAAAGGCTTCTGATCAAAGCAGACAGGACCATTTAGTCATTTTTGACACATAACTTTTTTCATTTGACTTTGTACTTGGAATTATTGATATGGAGGCTGCTAAAATAAGCTGTCGCCATTCTCCAGACATGCTTTCACATTGCCTTATGTCAGTTTCCTTCAATAATAACTGAGGAGTATTTGTCCAAAAAGTAAAAACTGACCATGTCTTCCAACACATGGGGGCAAATACTTATGCAACTGTGTGTAAAGTATATATATACCTTACCTCAAACACCATAAGCTGTTAAAGCTGGAGAATAGGCTGTTTTATTTTTCTTGAACATAAAACAATTACAATGTGTCTATTTGGATTGAGATAAAGGCTTCTGATCAAAGTAGTCAAGACCATTTTGTCAATTTCGACCCATAACTTTGTTAATTTGACCTTTGACAAAATAAGTTGTCAGCATTCTTCAGACATGCATTTACAAGTTTCCCTTGTCTTGTGTCAATTTCCTTCAATAATAAATTAGGAGTTTTTATTCAAAAATTACATGGGGGCAAATGCTTGTGCAGCTGTATGTAAAGTTGATATATACTTAACCTAAAGACCTTAAGCCACTAAAGATGGAAAATAGGCTATATTAGTCACTTTTAACATAAAACAATGTCTGCGTATCTCATTTGGATTGAGAAAAAAAAACCAGCATGTGTGTTGGTTAGGTATATTTTGGTGCTGGGATGCTGGTTTTAGCTGGTTCATGCTGGTCCTTTGCTGGTTCATGCTGGTCCTTTGCTGGTTCATGCTGGTCCTTTGCTGGTTCATGCTGGCCCTTTGCTGGTTCATGCTGGCCCTTTGCTGGTTCATGCTGGTCCTTTGCTGGTTCATGCTGGTCCTTTGCTGGTTCATGCTGGTCCTTTGCTGGTTCATGCTGGTCCTTTGCTGGTTCATGCTGGTCCTTTGCTGGTTCATGCTGGCCCTTTGCTGGTTCATGCTGGCCCTTTGCTGGTTCATGCTGGCCCTTTGCTGGTTCATGCTGGCCTTTGCTGGTTCATGCTGGCCCTTTGCTGGTTCATGCTGGCCCTTTGCTGGTTCATGCTGGCCCTTTGCTGGTTCATGCTGGGCCTTTGCTGGTTCATGCTGGCCCTTTGCTGGTTCATGCTGGCCCTTTGCTGGTTCATGCTGGCCCTTTGCTGGTTCATGCTGGCCCTTTGCTGGTTCATGCTGGCCCTTTGCTGGTTCATGCTGGTCCTTTGCTGGTTCATGCTGGCCCTTTGCTGGTTCATGCTGGCCCTTTGCTGGTTCATGCTGGTCCTTTGCTGGTTCATGCTGGTCCTTTGCTGGTTCATGCTGGTCCTTTGCTGGTTCATGCTGGCCCTTTGCTGGTTCATGCTGGTCCTTTGCTGGTTCATGCTGGTCCTTTGCTGGTTCATGCTGGTCCTTTGCTGGTTCATGCTGGCCCTTTGCTGGTTCATGCTGGCCCTTTGCTGGTTCATGCTGGCCCTTTGCTGGTTCATGCTGGTCCTTTGCTGGTTCATGCTGGCCCTTTGCTGGTTCATGCTGGTCCTTTGCTGGTTCATGCTGGCCCTTTGCTGGTTCATGCTGGTCCTTTGCTGGTTCATGCTGGCCCTTTGCTGGTTCATGCTGGCCCTTTGCTGGTTCATGCTGGCCCTTTGCTGGTTCATGCTGGTCCTTTGCTGGTTCATGCTGGCCCTTTGCTGGTTCATGCTGGTCCTTTGCTGGTTCATGCTGGTCCTTTGCTGGTTCATGCTGGTCCTTTGCTGGTTCATGCTGGTCCTTTGCTGGTTCATGCTGGCCCTTTGCTGGTTCATGCTGGCCCTTTGCTGGTTCATGCTGGTCCTTTGCTGGTTCATGCTGGTCCTTTGCTGGTTCATGCTGGCCCTTTGCTGGTTCATGCTGGTCCTTTGCTGGTTCATGCTGGCCCTTTGCTGGTCCTTTGCTGGTTCATGCTGGCCCTTTGCTGGTTCATGCTGGTCCTTTGCTGGTTCATGCTGGCCCTTTGCTGGTTCATGCTGGTCCTTTGCTGGTTTATGCTGGTCCTTTGCTGGTTCATGCTGGCCCTTTGCTTGTTCATGCTGGTCCTTTGCTGGTTCATGCTGGCCCTTTGCTGGTTCATGCTGGTCCTTTGCTGGTTCATGCTGGCCCTTTGCTGGTTCATGCTGGTCCTTTGCTGGTTCATGCTGGCCCTTTGCTGGTTCATGCTGGTCCTTTGCTGGTTCATGCTGGCCCTTTGCTGGTTTATGCTGGCCCTTTGCTGGTTCATGCTGGTCCTTTGCTGGTTCATGCTGGCCCTTTGCTGGTTTATGCTGGTCCTTTGCTGGTTCATGCTGGCCCTTTGCTGGTTCATGCTGGTCCTTTGCTGGTTCATGCTGGCCCTTTGCTGGTTCATGCTGGCCCTTTGCTGGTTCATGCTGGTCCTTTGCTGGTTCATGCTGACCCTTTGCTGGTCCTTTGCTGGTTCATGCTGGCCCTTTGCTGGTTCATGCTGGCCCTTTGCTGGTTCATGCTGGTCCTTTGCTGGTTCATGCTGGTCCTTTGCTGGTTCATGCTGGCCCTTTGCTGGTTCATGCTGGTCCTTTGCTGGTTCATGCTGGTCCTTTGCTGGTTCATGCTGGCCCTTTGCTGGTTCATGCTGACCCTTTGCTGGTCCTTTGCTGGTTCATGCTGGCCCTTTGCTGGTTCATGCTGGCCCTTTGCTGGTTCATGCTGGCCCTTTGCTGGTTCATGCTGGCCCTTTGCTGGTTCATGCTGGTCCTTTGCTGGTTCATGCTGGCCCTTTGCTGGTTCATGCTGGTCCTTTGCTGGTTCATGCTGGCCCTTTGCTGGTTTATGCTGGCCCTTTGCTGGTTCATGCTGGTCCTTTGCTGGTTCATGCTGGCCCTTTGCTGGTTTATGCTGGTCCTTTGCTGGTTCATGCTGGCCCTTTGCTGGTTCATGCTGGTCCTTTGCTGGTTCATGCTGGCCCTTTGCTGGTTCATGCTGGCCCTTTGCTGGTTCATGCTGGTCCTTTGCTGGTTCATGCTGGCCCTTTGCTGGTCCTTTGCTGGTTCATGCTGGCCCTTTGCTGGTTCATGCTGGTCCTTTGCTGGTTCATGCTGGCCCTTTGCTGGTTCATGCTGGTCCTTTGCTGGTTCATGCTGGTCCTTTGCTGGTTCATGCTGGCCCTTTGCTGGTTCATGCTGGTCCTTTGCTGGTTCATGCTGGCCCTTTGCTGGTCCTTTGCTGGTTCATGCTGGCCCTTTGCTGGTTCATGCTGGTCCTTTGCTGGTTCATGCTGGCCCTTTGCTGGTTCATGCTGGTCCTTTGCTGGTTCATGCTGGTCCTTTGCTGGTTCATGCTGGTCCTTTGCTGGTTCATGCTGGCCCTTTGCTGGTTCATGCTGGTCCTTTGCTGGTTTATGCTGGTCTTTTGCTGGTTCATGCTGGTCCTTTGCTGGTTCATGCTGGTCCTTTGCTGGTTCATGCTGGTCCTTTGCTGGTTCATGCTGGCCCTTTGCTGGTTCATGCTGGTCCTTTGCTGGTTTATGCTGGTCTTTTGCTGGTTTATGCTGGCCTTTGGCCAGCAACATGACCAGCTAAGGACCAGATAAACCAGAAAAGGACCAGCATTAACCAGCTAAAACCAGCATCCCAGCACCAAAACATACCTAACCAGCATATGCTGTTTTTTCAACAGGGAGACAAGCCCATTTAGTCATTTTCGGCCCATAACTTAGTTAATTTGACCTTGTGTTTGAAATTATTAATGTGGAGACTGCCAAAATACATTGTCACCATTCTTCAGACATGCTTTTACATGTTTCCCTTTTACATGTTACTTCTATGTCAATTTCCTTCAATAATAACTAAGGAGTATTTGTGCAAAATATAAAAACTGGCCATGTCTTCCAACACATGGGGGCAAATACTTATGCAACTGTATGTAAAGTTGATATATACTTAACCTAAAAGACCGTAAGCTACTAAAGCTGGAAAATAGGCTATTTTAATCACTTTTAACATAAAACAATGTCTGCATATTTAATTTGGATTGAGTTAAAGGCTTCTAATCAAAGCAGTCAAGTCCATCTTGTCATTTTCAACCCATAACTTTGTTAATTTGACCTTGTATTTGGGATTACTGATTTGGAGTCTGCATGCCAAAATAAGTTGTCGCCATTCTCCAAACATACTTTCTCTTGTCTTATGTGAGTTTCCTGCAATAATAACTGAGGAGTTTTTATCCAAATAGTAACAATTGGCCTTCTCTTGCAACACATGGGGCAAATACTTTTGCAACATTATATATAGAGTTGATATATACTTAACCTAAAAGACTTTAAGCTGCTAAAGCTGGAAAATATGTTATTTTAGTAATTTTTAACATAAAACAATGTCTACGTATATGGGTTATTTGAGAGAACTACTCATTTTTAAAATGAAAACTATAAAAGCAGTAATATTTCAATATATCAGGTGTGATTGTACGTCATTCTTGGTAAATTTGTTCAGGTTAGTGAGATTTACTCCAATGATAAATATAATACCAGAGAATATAATTTGGGATAAAGGCTTCTAATCAAAGAAGTCAAGTCCATTTTCAACCTATAAATTTGTTAATTTGATAATGTGTTTGGGATTATTGATATGGAGACTACTAAATAAGTTGTCGCCATTCTCTAGACATGTTTTGTACATGAGTTTTTATCGAAATAGTAAAAATAGGCCTTCTCTTGAAACACATGGGGGTCAAATACTTATGCAACAGTGTGTAAAGCTAATATATACTTAACCTAAAAGACTTTAAGCTACTGTGGCTGGAAAATATGCTATTTTTTGTTATTTTTTTTAACATAATGCCTGTGTTAAAAATTCTACATTTTTATTAATTGAAAACTGTAAAAAACAGTCATATTAGATAAGTATCAGACTATATTTCCAAAGTCGCTGTATATGCTGTTAATGTCAAAGCCTTTAGGTGAGTTTATCCACCCATCTGGAAACACCTGGAATGAAAAGGGCAGCCTTTTCTCCTAACACCTCCACACTCCTATTCTTTGATAAAAGCATTTTAAATGGAGTACAATTATTTTCCACTCCCGCTCACTTTTGCTTCCCTCTTTTTAAAAAGCATTTCGTTCTGTAAGGATTCTTCTCACCCAAGAGAGCTTTTCATCTAACAAACACTATAAAGAATTCATGTTTTTTCCCCAGAAACTGAAAGGTGTCTGATTTAGGTGTGTGTAGATCTGTGCATGTGTTTGTGTGAGGCAGAAGGTGAAGAGGTGTGTAGATGTGGATATAATATGCATGACCAAAACAAGCGCTGGTGGAAGAAAAAAAATGTGTGAGGTCCTTGGAAAGCCCATTTTTTTCTGATCATCTGTCTGCCTATCTGTCTATAAACACTTGACTAAATTTGTTTCTTATGATCTTAACAAAAAAGTGATTGAAAAGTAATTAATTCATATTTTATTTTGTTTTTACATTTTATTTATGCACCTAATTTGTTTAGAAAATGTCTGCAGTGGGCAGAGCTGGAATAATTCCATGTATTTTATTTTATTTTATTTTATTTTACTTTACTTTACTTTATTATATTTTTTATTTTATTTTATTTTATTTTATTTTATTTTATTTTATTTTATTTTATTTTATTTTATTTTATTTTATTTTATTTTATTTTATTTTATTTTATTTTATTTTATTTATGCACCAAATTGGTTTGGAAAATGGAATCTATCTAGACAGATATGCTTATAATTTTTTTTTTTTTTTTTTTAGATTTTTAGAATCACAACATGATTTTATTTTATTTTATTTTATTTTATTTTATTTTATTTTATTTTATTTTATTTTATTTTATTTTATTTTATTTTATTTTATTTTATAAATGCCCCTAATTAGTTAAAAAAATGTCTGCAGTGAGCAGAGCTGGAATCTATCTGAACAGATTTTTTATTAGATTATTGTTTTTGGTATCACTACATAATTCAATTATTTTTTTTTTATATTCTTCCTTATTTTATTTTATTTATTTTATTTTTAAATTTTATTCATGCACCTAATTGGTTTAGAAAATGTCTGCAGTGAGCAGAGCTGGAATCTA
This sequence comes from Garra rufa, assembly GCF_049309525.1. Taxonomy (NCBI): domain Eukaryota; kingdom Metazoa; phylum Chordata; class Actinopteri; order Cypriniformes; family Cyprinidae; genus Garra; species Garra rufa. The sequence continues at coordinate 60,659,991 of NC_133363.1, forward strand.
CATAATTCCATGTATTTTATTTTATTTTATTTTATTTTATTTTATTTTATTTTATTTTATTTTATTTATGCACCAAATTGGTTTGGAAAATGGAATCTATCTAGACAGATATGCTTATTCATTTTTTTATATATATATATATATATTTTATATTTTTAGAATCACTACATAATTCTATGTATTTTATTTTATTTTATTTTAAATTTTATTTATGCACCTAATTGGTTTAGAAAATGTCTGCAGTGAGCAGAGCTGGAATCTACATAATTCCATGTATTTTATTTTATTTTATTTTATTTTATTTTATTTTATTTTATTTTATTTTATTTTATTTTATTTTATTATTTTATTTATGCACCAAATTGGTTTGGAAAATGGAATCTATCTAGACAGATATGCTTATTATTTTTTTTATATATATTTTTAAAAATATTTTTAGAATCACTACATAATTCTATGTATTTTATTTTATTTTATTTTATTTTAAATTTTATTTATGCACCTAATTGGTTTAGAAAATGTCTGCAGTGAACAGAGCTGGAATTTATATAATTCCATGTATTTTATTTTATTTTATTTTGCTTAGTTCAGAAAATGGAATCAATCTAGACAGATATGCTTATTATTATTTTTTTTAGATTTAATTTTAGATATTTTTAGAATCGCTACATATTTCTAATTATTTTATTTTATTTTATTTTATTTATGCACCTAATTGCTTCAGAAAATGTCTGCAGTGTGAAGAGCTGGAATCTATCTGAACAGATTTTTATTAGATTATTGTTTTTGGTATCACTACATAATTCCATTTATTATTTAATTTAATTTAATTTAATTTAATTTAATTTAATTTAATTTAATTTAATTTAATTTAATTTAATTTAATTTAATTTTATTTTATTTTATTTTATTTTATTTTATTTTATTTTATTTTATTTTATTTATTTTATAAATGCCCCTAATTAGTTCAAAAAATGTCTGCAGTGAGCAGAGCTGGAATCTATATATACATATATTTTTATGAAATTAATGTTTTTGGAATGACTACATAATTCCATTTATTATTTTATTTTATTTTATTTTATTTTATAAATGCACCTAATTGCTTCAGAAAATGTCTGCACTGAGCAGAGCTGGAATCAATCTAGACAGATATGCTTATTAGATTTATATTTTTGAATCACTACATAATTCCATTTGTTTGTTTGTTTTTTATTTGATTTAATTTAATTTAATTTAATTTAATCTAACCTAATTTAATAGTTTTTTTTATGTTATTTTATTTTATAAATTCACAGAATTGCTTCAGAACATGTCTGCAGTGAGCAGAGCTGGAATCTATTTTGACATTAAAAAAAAAAGATTCATATTTGTAGAATCACTACATAATTCTTACACTCCCATATTGTGTTATTATTTCGCATGATTTGTTTTTCGCTGATAAAAAAATTATTCCTTGGATCACAGCAGCTGCAATACCTCCTCCAGCCGGAGCGGCGCTGTTTGTGATCAGACTCCCACTTCAGCTGCGCGCTACGTCTGAGGAAGCCGCAGAAGAAACTTTGATCACTACAGTTGTTAGCTTAGCAGCGGAGACACTCATCTCCTTTATTGTTTACGGGTCCCGTATTTATTCGACTTGCTCTTTTAAAAAGATGTGGTTTATTTATTTACTCAGCTGGTTGTCGCTGGTGGTGCAGATATGTTTCGTTACTCTCGCTATCGGTGAGTTTTACGTCGCTGCTGTTAGCCGCTAACTCCTTTTGCTGACGCGACCAAAGAAATCCCACAGCTCATGTGTCTTATTATCTATAAACTATCCTTTTACTAGTAATTATTAGTAGCCTATTTTAGAAATAACGTTGGGCGGATCTGGAATAAAACCTAGGTCATGTCTCTTTGACTAAAATAATTTTACATAATTAATAAGCTATTTGTGTTTCAGGCTTGCATTCGTTTTTATATTTCACACTGGAGTGTTGAAAAATACAGGATTGTGTAGAATAGATTATTAATCGCTCCGCCCATTTTTATGACATGCATTAGTGCAAAGTTACGTGTCTGACATGAGGCTTTGTCTTTAGCAAATGTATGATGGCTAATTTCACTCTTTTTACTGCCTAAATTTAAAGTCTGCCACTTACTGATTGTGGGCAGTGTCGTAAAAAAACAGTGCAAATGTCTCTGTCCACGTAGGCAGGTTTATTAATGATGATGACTGAGAATTTGGCAACCTGACAAACCAGCATTTATACCTGTACCTGTATTTATACAGCTGTGTTTGCTTTTACTCTACAGATAGATGTGAAAATGATTGGATGAATTAAGATATTTGTGGACTTGCATGGTAACACTTTACTTGAAGCCTTTAAATGCAATGCATTAATTTACAATAGTATGTTTAATACGCTGCCTTGTAATGCACCTTATAATGCACTATGATACTCAGATGTAAACAACAGCATGGATTGCACGTTTAATGTACTACTGAATATGTTGTTCTGCTAATTTTTTACTGTGTAAAGGCTACTAAATCATATAGAGAAGGACCTAGTAAGCAGGAAAGGGCATGATATTTTGACAAACTAAAGTTATTAGGTGGAAAAGATGCATACAGGCAGTAATATTTCACCTACCTGCCTGGAAATGATAAGAACAAACATGAATTTTCACAGATTCTTGCCCTGGAAATCCTAGTTCAGTTTGGCCAAACACAAACGCCTTTTTTTCCTCAGACAGTTTTTTGCACTTCTCTTTGATTTGTTAGAAATTTTGGCAGTCTATAGTACTTCAGATATTTTTCCCGGTCTGACCGATTAGTACACCCCAAAACATGACAGTAATTGACCATTTTCAGCAGCAATAATCAGCAAAATATGTGAGTTTTGTTCGTTTCAGTGGCATTGTTTATGTTCTATTGACGACGCATCGTGAAAACACTCTATTCATTGCACTTTTAGAAAGTATAATGCATTTAAACACATGACAAACAACCAATTACAGATGTAACAAGGAATTTGCGAATATTGTAATGCATTTAAACTTTCTTAAAATTGTGTATGAAAATATATTATACATTACATTTTACATTGCAATTACCTTTATAAGCATTATACATAAAGGTTTTTAGTAAACCGTTGCCTGTACGATCTGTTCATTTGCAGTTTTTCTAAGTTTTCTTATTTATTTTCACAGCTGCAGGCCTGTATTACCTGGCAGAGTTAATAGAGGAGTACACAGTTGCCACCAGCCGCATTATAAAATATATGATTATGGTGAGTATTACCCTTCAGTTAAAGTTAATTTTGATGTGCATATGATTATATAATACATGCATTATTAGTAATGCTTGCAAAGACTAATATTGAGCCATATCCTGGGACCAGAGCATCAAATCAATGCAAAGTCTTCTCTAACAATAGTTTAGACAGTAATGCACACTTTGATGTTACAACCACAATTCCAGAAAAGTAGTGCCTTTTTTGTGAAATGCCGTACAATCAAGAATGTTATCTGTTCATTCTCTTTAACCTTTATTTAATTGACTAAAGTACAAAGAAAACATTTCCAAATTTTAAATGACTGCAACATGCTCTAAAAACATTGGGACAGAGGCATGTTTTTAATTACAAAGTTTAATTGTTTGGGAATTGAGGCTTGATTGATTGATAATTGTTTTCCAATCTGGTTTGATAAAAAATGACCTTGATCGTTGTTGTCTGATTCTCCTTTTCATGACTGGTCATACATTTTCAATAGGAGACAGCTCTAGACTGCAGGCAGGCCAGTCTAGCACATTCAGTCTGTGTCTACGAAACCACGCTGTTGTAGCATATGCAGAATGAGATCTGGCATCATCTTACCTAATAACCATAGTAGGGATGCACTGAATGTTCGGCAACTGAAATGCATTAAATTAATTGAATAAGTGAAAAGGCCGAATAAATTCTACCGAGCAATGACTTGACGCGATCAAATAGAGGCGTGCACTAATGCAGCAAACTTGTCGGCAGTGTGGAAGCATTTAAAACTGTCCGAGAAAGATGCAAAAATCATTACAAGCACAGACAGTGAGAGACTGTTTAGTGTCACATCGCATGTCTTCCATGAGAAGAGAAAGGGCTGGTTGTTGCTGGTTACTGTATGATGACTGAAATCAACAAATGGCCTTAAACCATTGTCTAATACATGCACAAATTATATTTATTCTGACAGCGCTGCAGGAGCTCGTTAGCCAGGGTTTAAAGTTCAAAGTGACTGGCATAATGAGAATCATTCATAAATCTGCTGCTGAAAGTTAAAAGTAGTACTTAGGTTTTCTCGCGGGTTTCTGACAAAATAAAAATAAACATTCATAAATGTTAGTATTGTAATTTTACTGTTTTTCTGTAAAATAAATCAAAAAGTAAGACAAAAATAATCATAACAATCATTACAACAGCTCTATTAATACATTTATTATTTATTATAACATCCTCCATTGCTCAGCAAGGCTGCATTTATTTGTACATTAAAGGTCCCATATCGTCAAAATCAAAATTTCCTGGCTTTTTTCATGATAACTAAGGTCTAGGGGCTATCTAACTACCATATGAGTTTCAAAACAGTCAATCCACAGTAAACTGCACACAGCCTGCTTAAAGTAGCTGTTCATTTTCATGAGCAGCTGTGACTTCCGTAACGATGTGACGTCCGATCGACTCAAGTCACCGCCTTCAGTCACAAACCAACGTCCCACCCTCCTTTTGTCAAACCCCCAGACAACAACGCATCCATTCCATTGAGCAACAACAACAGGAAAACAAGTGGAGAAAACCCTGTTCAGTCGATAGATGTCAAGCTACGATCATTACACAGGCTTCAGAACAACGTTAATATAAGAGACCGGCAGCACGTCAACTTCAGCCTCTTTCACACAGCGATTCCGGTAAATACACGGATAATGTGTCCCACGATTTGTTCCGGAATTGTTTAATTTGGTTCATTCACAGTTGTTTTCCGGAATCTGTGCATGCTTTACACACAAACCATAAAGACATGTGACGTTTGGATGTGAGATGTAATGCGACGCGTACGTTTCACTAAACTGAAACTAACCTGAACAAACTGTGCTTCAGCGCTGAGAGTGAGGAGCTGGCTCTGTCTGATCGCCGCTTCATTCCACTTTGCACGTAACGTTATTTTTCGTTGTGAAGAGTCGCTTGATAACGTGCATCATTACTACAACACTGCCTTTAGTTCTGGCTTTGGTTCACACAGCGCTCGTTCCCGTAATTTTCCAGAATCAGCGCGCATTGTGAAAGGGGCTTTACTAAAGCAACAGTTATGTAGCTTACTGCATTCGGTGTTTGTAAAAGAAAAAACATTAATGATCATTCTAAAATATCCTGTTGAGTATCAGCTCTCTCTATTGCTCTGAGCTCGCTTACAGCATACATGACCGTAGTTACCTGTGATTGGCCTGGTTGTGCGTCACTCAGAAAACAACAGGCCAATCAGAAGAGAGGCTCATGAATAATAATTAGATGGGCCAAAATCGACCTGTTTTTGACAGAGCTCCTAAAAAAGGAGCTGTAAAAATATATTGAGATGGATTTTGGCACTTATACCGCAAATATATATTCTTAAGGACATCAACAAATAAAATAAACCTCCAGAAATGTGTACGATATGGGACCTTTAAAAAAAACGTGCCTGATTCAAGAAGGGGGTCTTAAAAATAGCCAAAAAATATTATTTTACTAACTTATTAATTTTAAGTTAGTTTGTGCTTTGTTGGTAGGCTATAATGACTGCTAGAATGTTAAAAATATTCAGTGTTAAATATTTTTAAATTGTAGTTTTGTAATTGATGTTTTTCTTTGAAAAGCAAGACAAAACTGTAAAAAGCAAATATTGGCTATTTCATTTATGCAATGGTGAAAAAACTGGGCATAAATACATGGGGGAAAAATACAAAAAAAAACTTTCAGCCCAGTGTGTAATTTTGTTCTGCTTCGGCCAAGAATTTTTATTTGAATGCTTGCCTAAACCATAGAATTTCACATGAAAGATGTCATCTTGATGGCAGTATATGTGTCTGTACAATTCAAATGTCTCAGTTTCAATGGTACCTTTGCACATGTTCCAGTCACCAATGCTGTTTGCTCTGCTGCACCCCCATACCATGACAGAGTGATTTGCGTTTGCATCTGTCGCTTATGAAAGTCTGGATGGTCCCTTTGGTCTTTGGTACTGAGAACTCAACATCAATTTTTCCCAGAAACAAGCTGAAACGTGGACTCGTCTGACCCCAGCACACGTTTCCATCATCTTTTTGACTATCTGAGATTAGCACTGACCCAAAGACCCCATGGCATCACTGCATAGACTTGGTGTATACCTTTCTGCTCGAATAACAGAAATTCAAGTTGCATTTATTGATGCAGCTGCAGACCCTTTAAGACCTGAGGGCAAAATTTCCTTCTTTCTTTCAACAAAATACAAAAGAAGAAAGAAAGAAAATTTCAGGGTCATTTTCACAGATTTTGTTTGACTGTACAATTCTAACAGAATGTGCTATTTTCAAGTGCAAGGTGTAATTTTTTTGCAGGAAATAAATGTCTTTCACAAAAGTTCAGGAGACGTTTTTGTTCATACACATGCACATTTACACATGCAAACACATGCATGCACCTATACATTTACACGCACGGACTCATTATAGCAGTGCACACACCACATGTGAAAAAGTCTCACTCAGCCTGCTCCCAAGCCTCATAAAAAAATCATCCCAATCACCTCTTGTTTTGTTTACTTTTCTTTCACCATATTTATGTTCGTTTTGTTTATTATTTTATGCAATCCAAAACTGCTCTCCCTATCTCTCCATTCAAATTCATCTCTCCTGCTCTGCCTTCATTTGACAACGGAGTGCAAGAAATTACCGTAATAAGCCATATATTGCCGAAAAGCGTGGGGTGAATTATTTTGGGGCAAATGGTTGAAGAGTTCTGATAGCACGAATGCGGCTTGGATTGATGTGTCGGCACAGACACAGCCGATTTAAAAGGGTTCAGTGACAGCAGTTTTCTGAAGTAGTCCTGAGCCCATGTGGCTATATTTAACACTGCAGTATGGCGGATTTTTATGCAATGCCATTTGAGAGCTCAAAGGTCATGCACATTCACCTGAGGTGTCAGAATGACATTTCTCTGGATTCCCTGAATCTTATCACAATATTATGTGTGGTGGTTGTTGAAAGACCTGCATTTTTAAGAAATTGATTTTTGATTTGTTTAAAACTTTTGTCACGGAATTTGGCACAAAGCAGTGAGACATGATCCAGCTTCGCTTGCAAAGACTGAAATGCTCCATTTATACCCAAACATGATATCCTCACCTATTTCCATTTCACCTGCTTACTGTGAACTGTTTCACAAAGTTTCATTTGTATTTTCTATAACCTTTTCACTTTTATTTTCCCACTATCCCAGCTTTTTTGGAGTGTGTTTTTGTTCTTTAGTCAGTTATATATAAATAAAGGTTAAAGTTAGGTCAGTTATAAATAAAGGTTAAAGAGAATGAACAAATAACATATTCTTGATTTTATCGCATCTCAAAAAAAGTCCCAACTTCTGGAACTGGGGTTGTATGTTACATATGCTTCATGTCTCGTCTAACTCGTACTCTCATCTCTCAGTTCTCCACATCGGTGCTGGTGGGACTCTATCTGTTTGAGGGTTTCCCCACGTTCATGATCGGAGTGGGTCTCTTCACCAACCTGGTGTACTTCGGTCTGCTGCAGACGTTTCCATACATCATGCTGACCTCGCCAAACTTCATCCTGTCATGTGGTGCGTGATGAAGAGGATCTTAGAAGACATTTAAACATACTTAACCATGTTCTCTGTGCTTGTGTTCTCCTCTCATCTGTGTTTTTGCTCTCTTTTGCAGCACTGGTTGTGTTAAACCACTATATGGCCTTCCAGTATTTTGCAGAAGAGTACTATCCTTTCTCTGAGGTCTGTTCTTTTTTATTTTACAGACTGAAACCACATAAATGTTGCTTAAATGATGTCCAAGTCACTGTAAGATGGAGTTCAGACTAATGTGTGTGTGTGTTTTCAGGTTCTAGCATACTTCACTATATGTCTGTGGGTGATTCCATTCTCTTTCTTCGTTTCTCTCTCTGCTGGGGAGAATGTTCTTCCTTCCACTATGCAGCAGGGAGGTGAGTGACAATCTGACCTTATCGAATGTGTCTTTACTTATAGGCTTATAGGGATTGATATACTGGTGCATATACGTGACCCAGAACCACAAAACCAGTCATAAGGGTCAGTTTATTTAAATTGATTGATTGATTGATTGATTGATGTATATATCATCTGAAAGCTTTCCATTGATGTATGGTTTGTTAGGATAGGACAATATTTCACTGAGAAAATTTGGAAACTGAGGGTACAAAAAAAATCTAAATACTGAAAAAAATCACCTAAATTAAGTTTTGATATATTTACAGTAGAAAATTTACAAAATAAATCATGGAACATGATCTTTACTTAATATCCTAATGATTTTTGGCATAAAAAATCAATAATTTTGACCCATACAATGTATTTTTGGCAGTTGCTACAAATATACCCGTGCTACTTAAGACTGGTTCAGGGTCATATATTACCATGGTAGAATTCTGTGTAAAAAGTAATGTGATTGAGTAAAATATCTCTAAATATTTGTCTGGATCTGTCCAAAATGTTAAAAAGTGGGCAAAGTTTGCTTCAGAATCGAAGCAAAAGCTTTCAGTTCAAATTTGTGTAGTTTTAAAAAGCCTAACATAACAGTTTAATACATAGTGCATAGTGTATTTAAATATTACGTTAGTATTTATTTATAGTTAGTATAATTATCAAAAGAACCTTTTAAATAAATACAAAAAATTGCATTTTAACACTGAATAAACATGTAAAAAATGTATTTTTATTTCTTAGTTTTTTAGTCAAATTAAATAAAATGATGAAATGAATAAATAAATGAATATTTTGATTTAAAATGCATTTGATTTTTTTGTAATTCACATACCTTCAGAAAATATTCAGATATGCATTTTACCTGGATCATTGTTTAATTAAATATGTCTAATTACATAAAAAAAATCTAAATAAATAAATTCATTTTTTTTAATACATGTGCCTTCTAAAATATTTAAATATTATTATTTTTCAGTCTAATTAAATGTTACCAAATAAAAATATTTTATTAAAAGTAAATTTAATTTTTTTTTAATAATAATTGATATACCCCTAGAAATATTCGATATGCATTTTTCTTTGAACATTGATTTTCAGTCTAACTAAAAATGCTAAATAGATTAAAAAAAGAATAATAATAATAAAAAAAAATATTTTATTAAAATAAATTAGCTTAATTCACATACCTTCAAAAAAATTTCAAATATGTGGCCATGGACCACAAAACCAGTCTTAAATAGCACTGGTATATTTGTAGCAATAGACAAAAATACATTGTATGGGACAAAATTACAGATTTTTCTTTTATGCCTAAAATCATTAGGATATCAAGTAAAGATCATGTTCCATGAACATATTTTGTTAATTTCCTACCATAAATATATCAAAACGTAGTTTTTGATTAGTAATCTGCATTGCTAAGAACTTCATTTGAACAACTTCAAAAGCAATTTTCACAATATTTAGATTTTTTTGCACCCTCAGATTGCAGATTTTCAAATAGTTGTATCTCGGCCGAATATAGTCCTATCCTAATAAAGCTAAAAACGCTTATTGCTGTATAATGATGTACAAATTTCAATAAAGACTAGGGATGCACCGAAATGAAAATTCTTGGCCGAAAATTTCTTGGAAACACCGAAAGAATTATTAGTACCATTGCATTTATGGCTATGACTGTGTACTAAATCTTACTAAAATCAAGGCATTGCAATTGCATAAATTAATATTAAAGTTTCAAAGAATAAATCAGTTATATTAATTTAAACAATTATTATCAATCAAGGATTATATTACTTAAATAACATATGCATATATTTTACTGCCTTTGTTTAAATTGTTAAATTTTTAAACACATTATCTTGTGGATCCATCAGTTCAGATTTACAACTCTACGCGTTTCTCTTCCAGCAGGAGGCGCTATGACTTCGAAACGTGCAGCGCTCGTATTTATTCAATGGATAGCCTTTTGAAGTTTCATCGCAATTCTTGTCTTTCAGTCCCTACATTTAAGACCACCTGAAATCATAATTAAGACTTTCTTAACCCCTAATAACACTGCAGTCATAAATGAAAATTAAGAGCTTTATTTAAGTCTTTCAAAAAACAACCCTTATGCAAAATACGTTTAGTTTTTTTTTTTATGAAGTATAATCGTCTCTTATTGTCTCTGAGAGAATGCACGATGCTGAAAGCACTGTCAGTCTTTACTTTCACTGTAACATATTGTGCAGTTTTCCCGTTGCTTGTGTGCTATCCATTGGCTCACCTCCATGGTTTAAAACATAAATATTTATAAAAATACAGTATATAGAAAAGGCATATGTTTAAAATACTGTGACGTAACACCAACGTAAAGCCATTGTTTTTCTCTCACTGAAAGCTACATCTGTCTCGTTCTCTGCTCTCATCACTGGCTGCACGCACGACTGCAGACACACCCCCTCTTGAAATTTCGGCATTACAAGTTTTGCAAATCGCTATCCGTGGGTCTTTCTCAGATATACTGAAATACGTCCACACCGCAGATGTGTTGCTTCAGACAAGCACGTGCAGGCTGCGGTTTCTGTTTGCATCAACATACTGTTTCGGCCGAGTTGTTTCGGTGATAAAAGTCTTTCGAAAATTTTTGGTGGCCGAATATTCGGTGCATCCCTAATAAAGACCCTTATGACTGGTTTTGTGGTCCAGGGTGACATGCATTTTACTTTGTTTCTAATTAAAATAAATATAATCACATGAATAATCAGAATGTTACAAATTAATGTGATTTGTAACTCTTGATTTGTAACTGTGTAACTATTGCTGCTTGTGTTTTTCTCAGATGATGTGGTGTCAAATTACTTCACTAAAGGCAAGCGGGGCAAGCGCTCAGGCATCCTGCTCATCTTCTCCTTCCTGAAGGAGGCCGTTTTGCCAAGCCGACAGAAGATGTACTGACGAAGCGGATCATAAGCGCATCAGACCGAGGGGTTTGGGAGGGTTTGTTCAGGCCACCGGCCCCTTTCAGTGGACAGCATGTTTTTGTGGGAGAAACGATGATTATGAGATTGAATGCGTAGCCGAGGGAGAGGACCAGATCGGAACAAATGCACACAAACCCTCGAATGAACTTACCTGTCTGTTGATTCATGTCCAGAGTCGCCAGCTAATTTCTTCTTAGGCGTCTAAAGCCATGAAAGGACTTGAGAAGTCTTTCATTCGTAAAGGCTTGATCTTTTGACGTGTCTGTACGTGGATGATTGTGGAAGGGGCTTCGGCTTCTCTAGAGGCTCCTGCTGATTTTTCTTCTAATCGTATCACTACGAAAGCCAATGTTTGTGATCGCTCATGAATGAATTGATATGTCTGGATGTTTTGTTCACTTTTTAAAGAAATGTTTTACCCTGAATCCAACGTTCGGTTCGCTCGCTCTTCATCACATCTTACACTACAAGTGTTTGTTTAAGGCTAGACTTTAAGCAAGTATTTTTTTAATGCCCTAATGTTGAGTTTTCAGTAAGGATAGTTTGTGTTGATTTATGTCAGCTGGTGGTGTGACAAGCAAAGAAAAGCTAGTTTTGGGGTAAAATGTTGCTTTAAATACTGCAGTCATGAGAGCCATTGTGTTGGCCATGCTTAATTTGTGTGCTGTACAGATACATAATAAAATTCAGTTGTATGAGTTTTGGAAAGGTGAAGATTGTCATGTACAAATGAGGATTCAGTGCAAAGTGGGTCTCAGAATCAGAAACATAGGTCACATTAAAGCCCAAAATCAATCTTTTAGGATTATTAAGATTAGGCTATTTGAACAGTTTTTTTTTTTAGTCCAAGTTTAAAATTGTAAATAAATTTGAGTTTGTAATTAAAAATTGCCTTCAAAAAATGTTCATTTTAAGAACTGTCAGTTAAGATGACATTTTATTTTTTTCTAAGGTGTTCAGTTTCAGTACAAATGTGTATAGTATACTATTAAATGCACTTAACATACATTTATATACAGGGGTTGGACAAAAAAACTGAAACACCTGGTTTTAGACCACAGTTAGTATGGTGTTGGGCCTCCTTTTTTTGGCCAATAGAGCATTTCGTCTTTGGAATTGTCATATACAAGTCCTGCACAGTTGCCAAAGGCATTTTGAGCCATTCTCCTCTTGCAGATCAGGGGTCAGGTCACTACATGATACTGGTGTAGGAAAATGTTATCTGACTCGCTCCTCCAAAACACCCCAAAGTGGCACAATAATATTCAGATCTGGTGACTATGCATGCCATGGGAGATGTCCAACTTCACTTTTCTTGTTCATCAGACCACTCTGTCACCTGTCTTGCTGTGTGTACTGGTGCATTATCATCCTGATACATGGTACCACCTTCAGAGTACAATGTCTGAACCATTGGGTGCACATAGTCAACGTTCACACCTGTTCTTACTGGTGGAATGTGCAGTCAGTGAAGATTGGCCACCAGGCTGCAAAAATATAGCCATGAAACCTCCAACATTATATTGGCCAGTGTTTCAGTTTCATTGTCCAACCCCACAGAGTGGTCTTATGAACAAGAAAAGTGAAGTTGGACATCTCCCATGGCATGCATAGTCACCAGATCTGAATATTATTGTGCCACTTTGGGGTGTTTTGGAGGAGCGAGTCAGATAACATTTTCCTACACCAGTATCATGTAGTGACCTGACCCCTGATCTGCAAGAGGAGAATGGCTCAAAATGCCTTTGGCAACTGTGCAGGACTTGTATATGACAATTCCAAAGACGAAATGCTCTATTGGCCAAAAAAAGGAGGCCCAACACCATACTAACTGTGGTCTAAAACCAGGTGTTTCAGTTTTTTTGTCCAACCCCTGTACATACATACTTTTGAAGTCAAAAGTTTACATACACCTTGCAAAATCTGCAAAATGTTAGTTTACCGAAATGAGAGGGATCATACAAAATATGTTATTTTTTAATTAGTTCTGACTAAGGTATTTCACATAAAATATATTAATATACAGTCCACGAGATAAAATAAGTGTTGAATTTATGAAAATTACCCATTCTAAAATGTACATGCCTTTGATTCTTAATACTGTGTTGTTACCTGAATGATCCACAGCTGTATCTTTTATGTTTAGTAATAGTTGTTTATGAATACCTTGTTTGTCCTGAACAGATAAACTGCCTGCTGTCCTTTGGAAAAATTCTTCAGGTTCCAGAAATTCTTTGTTTTTTTTAAGCATTTTTTTTTTTTTGAACCCTTTCCAACTATGACTTATGATTTTGACATCCATCTTTTCACACTGAGGACAACAGAGGGACTCATATGCAACTATTACAGAAGGTTCAAACACTCACTGATGCTCCAGAAGGAAAAACGATGCATTAAGAGCCGGAGGGTGAAAACTTTTGAACAGAATGAGGATGTGTACATTTTTCTCATTTTGCCTAAATATCATATTTTTTCATTTAGTACTGCCCTTCAGAAGCTACAGAAGATAATTACATGTTGCCAGAAGTCAAAATAAGTTACGTTTACCCTAATCTTCAGGCTCCTAATGCATCGTTTTTCTTTCTGAGGCATCAGTGAGCGTTTGAACCTTTTGTAATAGTTGCATATGAGTCCCTCAGTTGTCCTCAGTGTAAAAAGATGGATCAAAATCATAGTCTTTGTTGGAAAGGGTTCAAATACACAAAAAACTGAACAACCAAAGAATTTGTAGGACCTGAAGGATTTTTCTGAAGAACAGCAGGCAGTTTAACTGTTCAGGACAAACAAGGGTCCCATAAACAACTCACTAAAATTAAAAAAACAAAACAAAAAAACACCTGGACCTGGACATGTTTAGACCAAAATGCAGATTTTGTTGATTTTTCTTAAACGGTAAAAGTGAAGAATTCCTAATAAATTGTCTGAATGACACAGAGGGGCTGTACTGACACATTTGCGCTCCTCTTTATACGGCAGACGGGATCTTACACATGGAGTGTGAGGTTGAGGAAAGGTCAGCACACATTCACTCCTGGAAGCTCTCGTCTTGGGAGCGAATCACTTAAGAGGGCGGAAGTTGCCCTTTGCTGGTGTTATCTGACTATTTTGTGGTGTGTTTCATAATGGCTGAGGTTAAAGTCGACGTACAGAAAACTGGTTCTGGGTCAGTGTGAAAGGGCAGCTCTTTTCTCGCATGTCAAAAATGAAGCCAAGCGTCCTCTGGGATCGGATGACGACAGCAGAGCTGTTTTGGGCCGTGACCCGGGTCGCTGCGGTTTCGACCTTCACGCCTCCAGCCTCCAAACCGCATTCACTCAGAGTTCAGATTTCATTCACACCTACATAGTTCAGCATTAGGGAACTTTTCGGAGATTTTTTAATGCCCTCGTTCATGTTTTCTGTTCCCCTTTTCACACTTTGATAATGTGCATGCAGAGGCGTGTTGCAGTTAAAAGCTACTCCACAAATTTTAGCCTTTGCTCAGATTTTCTGCGTTTTGGTAAAGAGTTCGACTCTTGTTAAATCTCACAAAATCTGTCAAGAACATGTTGAAGCCATACATTTAGAGCTTTGATAGGAGGTCCTTTCCCAATACTTTCTTCATTGCAAAACTGTACTATCAGACAAAGGCACAATTTTATTTTACTGTAATTTGACGATAAAGCAATCAATTTTGAAGTATTTATTTATTACATGCAAACATTTGTGTTTGGTAAGATTTTTCTCTAAAGTTCACCAAGGCTGCTTATATATGATTAGAAATACAGGAAGAACTAGAAAATTGTGAAATATTATTACAATTTCAATTAGCCATTTTCTGTTTTAATATATTTTAAAATGTAATTTATTCCTGTGATCAAAGCTGAATTTTCAGCATCATTACCTCAAGCTTCAGTGTCACACAATCCTTCAGAAATCATTCTAATATAGGCTGATTTGCTGCTCAAGAAACATTTATTATTATCAGTGTTGAAAACATGTTGTGCTGCTTCGTATTTTCGCATTAATTTGACAATAAAACAGTCAATTCTAAAGTGTTTATTTATTATATGCAAACGTTTGTGTTTGGTAAGATTTTTAAAAATGTTTTTGAGCTCACCAAGGCTGCATTTATTTGATTAGAAATACAGGAAAAACTTAAAAATTGTGAAATATTATTACAATTTCA
>NC_133363.1:60675855-60733150 GCF_049309525.1 Garra rufa
TAATAAATGTTTCTCTGTTCTAATTATAGTAAAATTAGAGGATTTGCTGCAATGCAATTTTGTACGATATGAGAATGATTACTTAGCCTATTAGTATATTAGTCCATACCGCAAATGCTTAAAAACACCTTTAAAAATTTTATTGCATTCCAGATGCTTTTAAAGAATTTTTCAATATACATGTTATCTTATAGTTATATCTTAATGTAAACGATGAATTTGTTGTATTCCCTGTGTAATGAATCTCTTAACATTGTAGGCATGTCTGAGCTTTGTTGTTTATGATGAGAAAAATCAAGAGTTGAGCACACTCAACAAACTGACAAGTACTCATTTGAACGCTTCTGATTAGACATTGCATTCGTAAACTCAACCGAATCGTGTGCGATTGGTTATAATATGCAACACTGTAAAAACGCCTAAAAAGAATTACTGTGCAGATGAGCAGATCTTAATGCAAAGCCGCAATTGATACTTTCTATTCATTTTCATTTTATTAGCACAGATGTAATATATTTAATTTGTTTGTGCAGGGGAATATGTCCAATTTAATGGCATTTTTTTTTTGCCCAGGTCCCGTGGCCAGTACACACGCTCAACTTTAGTTCCTTACTGATGTGTTCTAGTTGTAACTGTACCACATGTCAATAAATATGACAAAAAGTAGGTTTTGCGTTGATATCCGGACAATTATTTCATAAAACAAATTCTTAAGCAGCAGTAATATGTACATTCATAAAAGTACATTCAAACTGTATTACCCAAGTCTGTCAAATGATTGAATTATACTACTATACTTACAATTAGTAGGGGCAATTATTAAATAAAAAAAAGGAATATTAGAAAATTAATTTTCTAATCAACCTTTTCGAATTAAATATGATTATTTACATCAAAATCACTTTGAAAAGAAAAAAAAAAGATTTCAACATTAATGTGTAAATTAAGTATAGGCTACAACTTGAAAGTTAAAGCTATACATCACTACATTGCAAGAAAAGATTGTTGCTGTCACTTACCTGCTTGAAAGAGTGAAGGTGTACGCCTATCAGGGGGAACTGAGATGTGCAGAACAGCAGAACCATACAAGACGGGAGTCACAGTGTAGATATATATACGAGTCACACGCAGCAGCAGGCAGGGCCGTGCAGAGACCTTTAAAGGGCAGGTGCTCAAAGTATAAAAAAGGGCCACCTGGAACAAGGCATTTAAGAGCCCCTCGGGTCCATCACCTTCATTGTAGGCATCCAGTTACTTACGTAATAAGTAACAATGTCAATAATAAGTCAAATAATACATTTATTCAAAGTTTTAATTGCATTTATGTTTAGTTCAGACTCAAACAATAGAATTAGTAATATTTTTATCACTATAAAAGGGGCTCTCTAAATAGGGCTGTGCTCAAAACATCAGTACAGCAATACTGTACTGTATATTGTGACACATTCCTTGCTGATATACATATCATTACAGAGGCTTCTAGCAGCCAATGCTGTGAAGCAGTTCTGAGAAAGAAATGGAACATAAAAGACCATTTTGATGTTTAAAAGATTGAAAAATATTTTCTTTGGACCTTTTAATTTTGATTAAAAATTGTTGTGTATTAAATTGTCAAACCTAAGATTTTCTTCTCTCGTTTAACACATAATAAAGAACAGCTGTTATATTAAACTGTGTGTGGTCACTATTGAAAATATCTGTGGCCCCTGATGTATTGTATTGTAAGATTGTAGACGGTAGAATATTAAGGCATAAAACGGCATGATTTATAATTCAGATACAGGTTCACACAAAAACAAAATATATTGTACAATGGAATGCCTTTACACCATTAAAAGGGATAAATCGAGTTTATAATTTATTATATTTTATTTAAAACATAAATAGTACTGTCTTAATTGTTTAGATTTTAGAATTGCAATAATTTGACCATAAAGAGCTGAAAAATGTGGAAATAAAAATTAATTCTCTGTCACAAGGGGGCGCTTTAGGAGCACTGAAATACTACGGTTTCCATGGGAACGGCTGAACACAAAGCAGCAGCATTAACACAGTTTTATCCAGTGTTGCCAGACGTACGATAATTATCATATTTGTACCATAATTTCGACCTCGTACGATGTACGATCAATAATACCACAATGTACGATAATTTCAGAATTTGTGACACCATGGTCGTTGTATTATAGAGCTTCTATTCTCAAAGATCTAGCTGTGTGGATCCTACGTTACCTTGTGAGGAGACGTGAACGTGAACGTAAAACGCATGTCTTTCATCCAATCTTACGTCTTCTCAACCAATATCATCGTGGAGAATGGCTCTCTCTCACGAGCACAAGTTAACCTTCCTGTCGCACTTAGGTCAGTTGTTTCAAAACTGAGGTTGTTAGTTTAACAATAAAGTATAGAAAATGAGTGCTGAAAAGGATAAATAGCTGTAACATCTAGATTAATAGCTGTATTTTGAACGTTTGACTCGGGTAAAATAATTAGTTTAGCATTGCAATAAGGTATAGAAAATGAGTGCTGAAAAGGATAAATAGCTGTTACATCTAGATAAATATCTTTATTTTGAACGTTTGAATCAAATACGATAATTTTCTCCCAAATACGATAATTTTGAGCTTCTGGTACGATACTTGGACATTTCCAATCTGGCAACACTGGTTTTATCAGACGTGAAATGAAAATGCAAACGACACGTTTCTGAGGACAGTCGGTTCCCTTCAGATTCATTCATATAAAGACATCAGTGCCACGTTTTGACTTTGAAACGTGCAGCCTGCATATTTATTCAATGACATCATTGCCTTCTGAAGTTTAATCCAGCCCTATCGCGATTCTCGTCTTTCCGTCCCCAAATGTAAGACCTCCTAAATTATAATTAAGTCTTTTCTTATACTATTTAACATATATAAAACTTTTTATGGCCTTAAATTTGACACAATCTAATTGAGGAGTTTTTAAGGACCTGCAGGAGCCCTCTCCTTTACGATAGATTTACGATTTTTTTTTTTACATGACGACATTAACATTATCGGCAGCTATTTCAGCGCAGACTACACATGCACAAACTATAAAAAAGTATAAATACTCGTGCATAATCTCTTTCCTTCACGTCATTCTTATGATAATAAGTAACATTAAATCTGGTGAAAACACCACTTACCAGCAGCCACGAATGTGTCTATCCTTGGCGTTATAATATAAACAAGATCGGATCGTCCTGAACTTCCGGGTGCGGTCGTCACGTGACGAGGGTCATTCTATTACAGCTGAAACATTATTAATTAATTTTACTAAAAGTTCGATTGGGCAGGCTGTCGCGAAATCGATATTTTTATACATATTTTATTTTTATATTATTACATAAAAAAATCTTAACAAAAGGGCACTTTGACCACTAGGAGCCAAAAGGGCAGGTGCTCAAGCACCCTCCGCCCCCCCCCCCCCCCCTGCACGTGCCTGGCAGCAGGGCCGGCCCAAGCCTTCAGGGGGCCCTAAGCAGAATTTTATTTGGGGGCCCCTCCGTGCCACCAATATGACTAATTATTGTCAATCCTTTATTATTCGCACACTATAAATCTAGCACACCCAATATAAATGTTATTTTTTTGTAGCTGTGTTGCTTACATAATACTAATGTTTTTACCCTTGCTATGATCTTAAATTGTAACAGAAGCAAACCCACAGGATTAGTCAGGTGTTCATTTGCACTTTAACATTCAAAGTCTTGCAGTACCAGTTCGCATACTTAATGTGGTGTACTGAAAAGTAGCAAAATAGTAACAAACTAGTAGACAATGCTCTTACTGTAAACACTTTAATTTAAATTTTAATTTTTTTTGCAACGTGTAAAAAGTGCAATACAATCAACTACAAATAAAATAAATAATAAAATATTAGGCTAATGTTAACCACTTACAGTAAATTACTTTGGGTCAGAAAATTTTGCAACATGTAAAAAGTGCAATACAATTGTTACGGGTGTGTGCAGGACGAGACTATAGACGAGATTAACAATAAACACTATCATTGTAATGGGTGGTTTGGGTTTTGTTTTGGGGTTTTGTTTCATGTTCATGTTTTCATGTCTTTTAATTTGTATTTGGTTCATGCTGTTGTGTCTTGCTTCCCTTGCCCTTGTGTATTCCTTATTGGTCCCTTTGTTCCATGTGTCTTGTTCTGATTGGTTGCATTGGTTGCTATGGTCTTGTTCCTTGTTTTCCATTGGTTTGTTTGTGTCATGTGACCTGTATTGTTTCATATAAATAGGCCTTCTGTTTCATTGTTCATTGTCACGTAAGTTGTAATCTGCTGTTTGGTGAGTGTTTGTCTATTTCAAGTCTGTTTCAAGCCAAGTCTGTTCAAGCCAAGTCTGTTCAAGCCAAGTCAAGTCAAGTCAAGTCTGTTTATGTCAAGTTAATTCAAGTCAAGTCTGTTTGTTTCAAGTATTATC
The DNA here is from genome assembly GCF_049309525.1 of Garra rufa. Taxonomy (NCBI): domain Eukaryota; kingdom Metazoa; phylum Chordata; class Actinopteri; order Cypriniformes; family Cyprinidae; genus Garra; species Garra rufa. The sequence continues at coordinate 60,680,315 of NC_133363.1, forward strand.
ACGTCTTCGTCTGTCTATGGATTATGTCATTGTTGGATTACACACTTGTAAATAAACTACACTTGGGTTCATCATCACATCTCGCCGTCTCAGTGGACTGATTGTTACAGAATACGCGACCGCCAATCATGAACCCAGCAGTATCTCGTCTCCTCTGCCTTCGTCAAGGCGACCGGGCCATAGAGGAGTATGTTGAGGAATTTTGTGGACTGAGTCACCTTGTTGGTTTTAATGACGTGGCTTTGAAAGACATTTTTCGGGTGGGTTTAAATAATCCCATTCGTTCTTGGCTACCTGGAGGAAAGATTCATTGGTCACTGGAGAAATATATTGATCATGCTCTGCTTTTAAGTGGATCCTCGTTTACTGTGGGGATTGCGGATGAGGGACCCCGTGATCCTCCAGTAGTCACCATACCACAACCTGCTCATGTCATGTCTAATGCTCCAGGGCCTGTTCACGTCATGTCTGCTGCTTCAAAGCCTGCTCACGTCATGTCTGCCGCTTCAGGGCCTGCTCACGTCATGTCTGCCGCTTCAGGGCCTGCTCACGCCAAGCCTGCCGCTCCAGGGCCTGCTCACGCCAAGCCTGCCGCTCCAGGGCCTGCTCACGCAAAGTCTGCACCCAAGATGGCTGCCATCCCAGAGCCTGTTCACAAGATGGCCGCCGCTCCAGAATATGCTCACAAGATGGCCGCCATTCCAAAGCCTGTTCACAAGATGGCTGCCGCTCCAGAGTCTACACCTGTCATGGATGCCATCACAGAGTCTGCACACAAGATGGCCGCCATCCCAAAGCCTGTTCACAAGATGGCCGCCCTTCCAGAGTCTGCACCTGTCATGGCTGCCATCCCAGAGCCTGTTCACAAGATGGCCGCCCTTCCAGAGTCTGCACCCGTCATGGCTGCCATCCCAGAGCCTGTTTACAAGATGGCCGCCATCCCAGAGTCTGCACCCGTCATGGCCGCCATCCCAGGGCCTGTTCACAAGATGGCTGCCACGCTAGAGTCTGCACCCAAGATGGCTGCCATCCCTAAGCCTGTTCACAAGATGGCCGCCCTTCCAGAGCCTTCAACCATCATAGCTGCCATCCCAGAGCCTGTTCACAAAATGGCCGCCATCCCAGAGCCTGTTCACAAGATGGCTGCCATGCCAGAGTCTGCACCCAAGATGGCTGCTATCCCTAAGCCTGTTGTCAAGATGGCCGCCACGCCAGAGTCCCCGGCCAAGATGGCCGCCATCCCAAAGCCTATTCGCAAGATGGCTGCTGCTCCAGATTCTATACCTGTCATGGCTGCCCTTCCAGAGCCAGCTCACAAGATGGCCGCCACGCCAGAGTCCTCGTCTGACCTGCCAAAGCCTCACCAAGCAATGGTGACTATGCCAAAGTTTAAACTGCCAGAGCCACGCCATGTCTCGTCTGATCTGCCAGAGCTACACCATGTCTCATCTAATCTGTCAGAGCCACGCCATGTTATGACTGCGAGTGTGATGGCAATCACTATTTTGAGTGTGTGGGCGGTACACTATACTCCAGAGGCCTCGTCTGTCCATGAGTCTGACCACGATTCTGCTCCAGAGGCCTCATCTGTCCACGAGTCTGCTCCAGAGGCCCCGTCTTTCCACGAACCCGCTGCGCCCATGCCTCTTACCGAGGCGGCGTCCATAGCGGGATTTCCTGCTCTGCCGGCTCCGCCATGGCTTCCTGTTCTGCCAGCTCCGCCATGGCTTCCTGCTCTGCCTGCGCCACCTAGTCTTCCTGCTCTGCCTGCACCGCCAAGGCCTCCTGCTCTGCCTGCACCGCCAAGGCTTCACGCTCTGCCTGCTCCGCCAAGGCCTCCTGCTCTGCCTGCACCGCCAAAGCTTCCTGCTCTGCCTGCTCCGCCAAGGCTTCACGCTCTGCCTGCACCGCCAAGGCCTCCTGCTCTGCCGGCTCCACCATGGCTTCCTGCGCCGCCTAGGCTTCCTGCTCTGCCGGCCCCGCCATGGCTTCCTGCTTTGCCGGCCCCGCCATGGCTTCCACTGTTCCACTGTCTGCCATATCTCCATGGCCCACGTCCTCCAGAGCTTCTCTGTCTGTCTTTGCTCCATGCCCCAGGCCCTCCAATGTTCCACAGTCTACCACTGCTTCATGACCCAGGTCCTCCACTATGCCACAGTCTGCCTCTGCTTCACGGCCCAGGTCCTCCAGTGTTACACCATCTGCCATTGCTCCACGGCCCACGACCTCCATTGATTCACCGTCTGCTACTGCTTCACGTCCCAGATCCTCCAAGTTTCCACTGTCTGCCACAGCTCCATGGTCCAGGTCCTCCAGTGCTTCACTGTCTGCCTCTGTTCCACAGCCCAGGTCCTCCACTGCCTCACTGTCTGCTATTACCCCACGCCCCAGGACCTCCATTGCTCCACTGTCTGACGCAGCTCCAAGGTCTAGGCCTTAACTCCGATCCTGTTCCCCTGCATGGACCCGGCCCACAGTCCCACCCCCACAAACTGTCTTTGCTCCACCACCCTCCTGGACACTTTTGGGTTTTGTTTTGGGTGGTGTTTTAGGGCATCTGGAGCCGCCCTTAGAGGGGGGGAAATGTAATGGGTGGCTTGGGTTTTGTTTTGGGGTTTTGTTTCATGTTCATGTTTTCATGTCTTTTAATTTGTATTTGGTTCATGCTGTTGTGTCTTGCTTCCCTTGCCCTTGTGTATTCCTTATTGGTCCCTTTGTTCCATGTGTCTTGTTCTGATTGGTTGCATTGGTTGCTATGGTCTTGTTCCTTGTTTTCCATTGGTTTGTTTGTGTCATGTGACCTGTATTGTTTCATATAAATAGGCCTTCTGTTTCATTGTTCATTGTCGCGTATTGAAGTTGTAATCTGCTGTTTGGTGAGTGTTTGTCTATTTCAAGTCTGTTTCAAGCCAAGTCTGTTTCAAGCCAAGTCTGTTCAAGCCAAGTCTGTTCAAGCCAAGTCAAGTCAAGTCTGTTTATGTCAAGTTAATTCAAGTCAAGTCTGTTTGTTTCAAGTCTTATCACGTCTTCGTCTGTCTATGGATTATGTCATTGTTGGATTACACACTTGTAAATAAACTGCACTTGGGTTCATCATCACATCTCGCCGTCTCAGTGGACTGATTGTTACAATCATCTAATATATACTTAGAATAACAGGCAGGAACATCCACACACGAACACATTCAACGATTAAAGACCGACATTGACTCTTCAAACAAACAGACTTATAAATGGTGACTAATTACAGAGACACAGGTGAAACAGATTACGGTAATGAGGACTAAACCAAATGACTACAGAATGACAGGGGGAGACAATGGAAGAAACCAAATGAACAGACATGAACTGACAGAACTGTGACATCACGCCCCCCTCCGAATAGGCGCGTCCTCGTGCCGTAGAAAAAGAAGAAAACAGAAAAGAGGGGCGACAAGACAGAAAACTAGAGTCCATGATGGAGGGGGTTTTGGCGGAGGACGCCACCTAAAGAGGGGGACCAAAATAAAAGTCCGAGGGGCAAACAGGACTGTCCAAGGGGGCGACGATGGAGGGAGGAGCCAGGGAAGAAACAGGAGGGACCTGAAGCAGGAGAGCAGGACCCAGATCGCAGCCAGGATGACGGCCCACGGAGGAGCCGACGGAGGGAGGAGCCATGGTGGAGGAAGGACCGCCGACTCCGTGGGGCCGACCGACAGAGGCAGAGCAGCTGGCAGAGGAACCCGAGGCGGAGATGGAGAGCCGAAGATCCAGGGCGACACCGCGGATCCGGAGGGCCAAGGTGGAACTAGAGGCTCTGGCGACCGAGGCGGAGGCGGAGTTCCGGAGGTCCGCGGTGGAGCCGGAGCGACAGAGGATGAAGGCGATGCTGACGGGAAGGAGGAGCCTGACAGAGCTGGAGGGACAGAAGGACGAGGCGAAGCCAGAGGAGTGGAGTCCCGAGGCGGCGGATGGTCGACGACTGACCAAGGCGGAGCCGGAGAGACGATGGAGCCCGGTGAAGCTGGTGGACCGACGGGCGACGGTGGAGAGGAGGGCGTCGAGAGCCGTGGTGGAGCCGCAGGGTCGGAGGGCCGAGGTGGAGATCTGGACTCATAGGCTGGAGGCGGAGCTGAGGGATCCTCCAGCCATGCCACCGATGTAAGCTGGCATCCCTGCGGCGAGCCCACTGCAGAGATGGTGGGCTGAGGGTGAGCAAGGGGACTGACTGAAGACCTGGGAGACTTTGGACGGCTGGGCGGAACCAGCGGGGACTCAGGACGGCTGGGCGGAACCAGCGGGGACCGGGTAGATTCAGCCAGAAGAGGGCGGGTGGGTGGGAAATTTATGTAATCCAGAGGTTCAGAGAAAAAGTCTATTAAATCAGGCGTGTTATACTCCACAACTTCGGAAACAAAGTCAATTAAGTCCCCAGAGATGTTTTCCAGCTCACCCCCAGCGGAGTTGCAGTGGGCAGGGCTCTCCATTTCCCTCACTTGCTCCACGTCGCAATCCACCGTCACAGATGTAGAATCTGGCTCACGCACCTGATCAGTCGGAGAGGACTCCGGTTCTGTCGCTCGCGGCTCTATACCCTCATCCGCGGTGCGCTCGGGTTCCCACTCTGCATGTCGGGGCGATGATTGACTGCTCTCTGGGTCGTGAGTGGGGCTGACGTCCTCCTCGACGAAGCCGACAGTCCAGGAAGATCCACAGGACGCCAGCACCCACTCGATGTATCCGGCGATGCTCTCTCGAGGACCCTCCCCGGACAGCTGCGCTTTGGTGGTGATGTTAAGTCCCTTCCGAAAGAACGTGCACAGGCAGCTGTCCGGGTAGTGTGTGAGTGGAATGAGTTGCACAAAGTCTCTGGTGTGGTCCTCGAGAGAACGACTCCCCTGCTCCAGGAGGATGATGATAACGGCAGGGTCCATAATAAATCAAAACAAAACACTGAGAAAAACAAAGACGGAAAAATAAACGCAGGGGAAGGTGCCGGGTTAAACTGTTTCGGTCGGTCTTTCTGTTACGGGTGTGTGCAGGACGAGACGAGACGATAGACGAGATTAACAATAAACACTATCATTTAATATATACTTAGAATAACAGGCAGGAACATCCACACACAAACACATTCAACGATTAAAGACCGACATTGACTCTTCAAACAAACAGACTTATAAATGGTGACTAATTACAGAGACACAGGTGAAACAGATTATGGTGATGAGGACTAAACCAAATGACTACAGAATGACAGGGGGAGACAATGGAAGAAACCAAATGAACAGACATGAACTGACAGACTTTCTTGGTCTGTAAAAAAGTGTTTATGCAAACACCTCATTGTGGTCTGATCTATATGTATGTTAATGTGTCTCACCTTCTGAGCAGGATGCTGCCATGGTGTCTACCTTCCAAACGAAGACGGTTGTCTTAATGTGTCTTAATGCCCTGACCTTCGTGATTATACTTCAGACAATGGGTGGTGGGTTATTGAGGGAATTAGGCAGGAGGATGCTATACCCATATGAATACAGATTAAATCAGGAGTATTTTCTAATGCTATTATGAACAAAAGGCAACAGCAAACAATACCCATCAAGCATATGGAAACCCATTTTGTTATTTAAATAGCCCATGAGAGAAAAAAGATGCACTTATTCATAATATGAGCCAAACTTCATCTCACAATGGTTAAGGGCGTGGTGGATATCAACACCCCGTGTCTTTTCACATATTCAAGCCATTCAATCGAAACATTTGACAATGTCTTGTGTTGCTGGATGTATGCATTATTGTGTGTCAAGGCTATTGTGTTAGGTTTGAGGAAGTGTGTCTTAAAAATGCCCATGCAACATGAGGCCAGGGTGGTATAGCTAAAAGTGTCAATTTGCGTACACTGGATGAATTCCTCTCTATATTTCATGCATGCTTCACGTAGTTAAACTACATCATTCATACAATACGGACCAATCTCTTTCCTAAAGTCAAATATCATTCCTGCTAGAGTATCATACCACTGATCAAATTTAGCCCTAGCACTGTCTGACATGTTGTTATAGCCATAGTAATGCTTAGAGGGGCATGGACCTTCAAAGCTCTGATTCTCCAACCTATTGAAAAGATGGGGGAAGTATCCCTTCTCTGTGGTGGTCAGATTTAACGCTGTAGAGGTCTTTGCTAAAGCCATAGGCAGGAACGAATAGCTATCGATGTAACGTTGCTTAGCTGTCTCATCAAACATGAAGAACTCTCCGCCATCCAAGTCTGCGCTGCCCAGCAAGAAAAAAATATGGGGGACTATGTGTCAAAAATTGATTTATGACCCTGGTTTATGACCTCCAGGTGTCCATCTGACCCCCCATGACCTCCTGTTCCTGTATCCTATGGTTTTATGACTTAACAGGTGTCCATCTGACACCCCTGACCTCCTGTTCCTGTGAAAGAACCGACTCACTGGCCCGAAAACTAAGTCCAACGAGCTGGTTGAAGGTTTACTGCATGTTCGGTCTTTTTACAGCGCTTCAAGATTTAGTTTCAATTTTGATCTAGCTCTGATAGCTTAAGTTCTGATCATAAAGTTAGTTCTGTCATAATTTAGATACCCGATTATTTTGGACGTGCTATACTTTCAATTATTTGTTCATAGGGGACCTAATGTCGTCTGAGTTTGGCATCGGCTGGAGCGCCAATCTCGTAACACAAAATCGCCAGCCTGATAATTACTCAGAGGTTGTAGGGGACTAATACCCTCTTGGCCAGCTGCCTACTGCTCGCTTCATACAAAAGTGTAGTTTACTTAGTCTTTCCCATGCACAACTTGTTAACTCCAGTGATAAGCAGAAATCAGGAGGTCTCAGAGAACGTGCCTACTGCTCCGTTCATTCCCGAGCCTTCAGTTTGTCCTATCCTGGCCGTATATTTATGCGCACAAAAGTGTCCTCACAATTTACTGGTCATAATGATTTCAGGACGTATCAGAATAGCTGAATATAACATTTTATTTGTCAGGTAAAAATGTATCATGCCAATTACACAATTAAACAACGAGAATCCAATTCAGTTTCAATTTAGATAAATACATAACCTCAATGACTCAAAGATGTATCTAAGAATAGGAAATGCATACCTGACAGAGAGACATACTGCAGCATTAGAGACCTGGAGGTTTTAGCTCCAGAGCCGCAGTGTGGGGGTTTTGACTACAAAGATCCCAAAGTTGTGTTTCATCACTTGCCTTATATACCAGACCAAAACAAACAAATAATAATTGCCATAATTGAAGTGAAATTATAAAAATAATTTCCTTTAACCTGTATGTATGAAGTCAATAACGTGTGATAGATTAAAATGAGTAATTTAGACCTGGATATCCTTATGAGTTATGCCAGGTAAGGATGTAGTGTCAGAATAAACCAATTGTCAATGGTCAGCTTGAAAAGCCAGTGTTTCAGCACAGTCTAAGCATGGTGCACCTCAAGCTGTTTACAGGACACAGTCTGCTGTATTGCATTATGTCACCCAGGTCTGCTGGGAAAATCTCTTTGATATATACTTTTACACTAGCCAGATCTGCATGATATGAGTTTAGTTGCTGTACTATTAGCTTAGTTAATTGTTATTTTCTTATGCTAATCATACCTTGACCATATACATCTTTGTACTATGTAGAGATTTGTAAATCCCTGCCTGATTTTAAAGTTACACACAACTTTAATCACATACCAAAGTAAAATGAGCTCTCTGATCAGATTCTGAGTTACCACTTCCAGAGAGGGGTGGGTCAGTGTGCTAACGCTTGCACCACTGTGTTTGTGGCTTTGTTGCAAGAAAAAGTCAAACTTGTACCTTCTCTCGTTACTGGGTTGCGTGTCAGCAAATCAAATTTAGATCATCTCATGGCCTTGGATGGATTTGTTTATTTGAGATATTCCAATCAGATTGGTCATTTTAGCTGGTAAAGCTTAGGTTATGTTAACTTTTCTCATGAAAGATTTTGCATAAATAGAAGATCAATAAGTTTTTTCTCATCAGTTTGATAATTCTTCCTTCCATTTTTCTTTCTTAATCATTCTTGCTTAAACCACCTTCCCTTGATACCTTCTCCCAGCACTAGTAGTGTTTCCAACTTCTTGCATGCCTGTACCTTCTTTCTACATTCTGATCATTTTTCTTACTCTTCTTTAACTTTCTTACTCTTCTAAACCAATGCTGAATCATCATGAGACTGGAGGCCATGCTTGGCCATTGTAGTATAGTATATTATAAGATTGTTATAATATGGGTTATATTACATTAAAATAGTATAAATTAAAATACTTTTATCACTGGTCTCTGGAGGGCCTCCTGATCAACTTGTTCAGAGTAGTTAATTATTATCTCACTAATCTTTTTTAAGATACATCTTTGATCCTGTGACCACAGCAGTTCCAGCATGTGCATCATGTGCACAGCAACAAACCAAACTGGAACCCAGTTACAGATTTTGTTGTTGGACATTAAATGCTCTGCAAGCACATACTGAAATCATGGGTCAAATAATTGCTCAATCTAAAGATTTTAGAGTAACGTTTTACAACAAGGTTCATTAATTAATTAATTCCATTGACATGAACCAAGAGAAATAATACTTAAACAGCTTTTATTAATCCTAGTTCATGCCAATTTCAGCACCCACCAATGTATCATTAAAAAAAAAACACAGGTTGTGTTTGTTAGCATTAGTTAATGCCCTATGGACCAACACTAGCAAACAATGAACAATGACACAGTTCCCAACAATTCCCGTTAACTGTATTCTTGTTGGACACAGATTAATAGATACCGCAAGAAGTGTGTCGCTCATTGTTCATTCAAGTCAGCCACTACACTAACCATTATTAACAAATGAAACCCTATAGCAAAGTGTTGCCAATCTCTGTGACTACAATCTGGGATTGGTCAAAATTTTATTTTAGTTTTGAGCTGAGCTGTTACTAACTGCATCCTTTTAAGAATCTCTTTGAGTGTGAGAAAGTTTTTTGGGGTTGGGCAAACCCAGAGCAAATGCAGATTACATCTCTGTTGATTACATCATCATCGATCTCTGATGATTACATCATTGAATGATTAAATCATTGTTCTAGATTCAGAGGTCTACTCATGTTTGTCTGTTTGCTTAAAGACAAAGACTGAGACTCATACAAACTTGAGGTAATTTCATCAACTCTAAAGTAAAACCAAGCTATAAGATATAGTTATTAAGATTGAACTTTAAAATCCGCTGTGCGGAAAGTATTTTCTTTGTTAAGATAATTGTAAGAACACACTGTGCGGCCACATGGCAATTCTATGCTCCTGTACATAGACCACTGCAGCTATATTGAAAAAAGCAGAGTGTACCAATTGGTAAACAAACAAATTCATTATAGACATTCAACTTGAAATTGCCGTACAATTCCAGTTATTCTATTTTTAAACAAGACACCTGGTCTAGTATGCATGTAGCATCTACAACCTTTTACCTAAGTGTTTTGCATTCATGTTTTTAAAGAATAAACTCAACTAGCCTGTGTGTACATGTAGGAATGAAGAAGATTTTCATTGACCTTCATTCAATATAATATATAGAATTATGTCTGTTTATATGAGAAAACTATTCTATTATTATTTATTAGTATTCTTCTGACTGTGTGTATAGAGAGTATGTATTGAAGATTGTAGTGACTAACTATTTAAAGCTTGGAAAATACATAGCCATGTAAAAGAACTTGGTCAGGAGCCAGAAATACACAACAGCTATTGATAAACCTTCAGGAACTGTTCAGTCTTGAAACCCATATATGGTAAAAACTGTCTGGTCCTAAAATACAATGATGTATAGATGGTTTACGGTGACAGCTTTAGGAGTATATATGTGAGTACAGAACACATGTTCAGGAGTTGTTTTTGCAAACATAACTCGGCTTTGTTGCTTGTTCAATAAAGTCTTACTGGCTTCAAAACCTCCTCAGAACTTTTATTTTGAGAAAGGAAAATACTTCTACAGTATCACAAACAACTATGATGTGTGGTCTATTCACACAATGTGTTTAGCACAATTACAAACTTGAGAATACAAACAGGATAATGTTGTTAGATTAGAGTTTCTTTTGAAATACTCTAAATTTTAATTACATTGCTCTGTCTTGCCCAACTTCACTTTCACACACAAAAGGATTTTAGTGAGAACTCGTACCTCACTGTTTGCCTTTTCAATGTTGCTCAGTTAATGTACCACCAAACAATTGTGTCAGGAGATTGTTCATTTCAGAATTTAGATTCTAATTTACAGCCCTCTGTTAAGTACCAGAATAAAATGTGGATGATGTTATTCCATTTTTAAGTTTTCTCCTCTTACGAGATTCTGATTTTGGCTCAAGAGACTTCATTCTTTATCTACCCTGCTGCTATCATGTCCCTGTTAATTCATGTGGTTTCGTCTAATTCTCAAACACCACCGGATTTCTACACCTCCAGTCTAATTTATGAGTATTCCGACTCATTCCACAAATGTGTATATGTTGGGTGCATCTAGGCTTTCCCTGAACACTTCTAAAAAGGTAAATAAGAAATGACTTACCACAGCAGATGAAGAAAGGGAAGGAGAAGCTCAAACTTTTTCCCGGAGCACATTTGAATGTTGCACTGAAAAACACTGGCCGGAGAATGGGAGATCAAGTCGGGGCCATCAACTGAAAGAACCGACTCACTGGCCCGAAAACGAAGTCCAACGAGCTGGTTGAAGGTTTACTGCATGTTCGGTCTTTTTACAGCGCTTCAAGATTTAGTTTAAATTTTGATCTAGCTCTGTTCTAATCTGACTCCAATTTTAGGTATTTATGAAATTCCAATTACAATAGTAAATTTAAGTTCTGATCATAAAGTAAGTTGTGTCATAATTTAGATACCCGATTATTTTGGACGTGCTATACTTTCAATTATTCGTTCATTGGGGACCTAATGTCGTCTGAGTTTGGCATCGGCTGGAGCGCCAATCTCGTAACACAAAATCGCCAGCCTGATAATTACTCAGAGGTTGTAGGGGACTAATACCCTCTTGGCCAGCTGCCTACTGCTCGCTTCATACAAAAGTGTAGTTTACTTAGTCTTTCCCATACACAACTTGTTAACTCCAGTGATAAGCAAAAATCAGGAGGTCTCAGAGAACGTGCCTACAGCTCCGTTCATTCCCGAGCCTTCAGTTTGTCCTATCCGTATATTTATGTGCACAAAAGCGTCCTCAGAATTTACTGGTCATAATGATTTCAGGACGTATCTGTCACGTATCTGGACGATCCTGTCATCATGAACTCTTGCACCACACTTCTTGGACTTCATTCCCCATAAGCCACTGCACCAATCACTGCACACACCTGCTCCTCGTTTCCCACTGCACTGATTGCTGCACACATCTGTTTCACATTGACTCTCATGCATTTAAGCCACTGACACACACACTTCCGGCACGAAGTCTTATTGTTCCATCTGGTCTTTATTTCCGAGCATTTCTTTCCGTGTTTGTTTTCCCTGTGTTTGATTCCTGGACTCCTCCCCGTGTTTTGATTCTCGCTGCCAGCCCCGACCTTCTGCCTGTGTTTGACTACTCTTTGGATTATCCTCGTTGTTGTTGTTTGCCGGTGATTGACCCTGTCTGTTTACCATGCCTTCTAAATAAAGCCTGCATTTGGATCCGAACGTCTGTCTCCCGACTTCCAAGTGTTACAGTAACAGAATAGCTGAATATAACATTTTATTTGTCAGATAAAAATGTATCATGCCAATTACACGATTAAACAACGAGAATCCAATTCATTTTTCAATTTAGATAAATACATAACCTAAATGACTCAAAGATGTATCTAAGAATAGGAAATGCATACCTGACAGAGAGACACACTGCAGCATTAGAGACCTGGAGGTTTTAGCTCCAGAGCCACAGTGTGGGGGTTTTGACTACAAAGATCCCAAAGTTGTGTTTCATCACTTGCCTTATATACCAGACCCAAACAAACAAATCTTCCAATCAGTTGACCTTTTGATCAAAGACCTTTTGATGTGTCAGGAGGTCTCGCAACCCAAGGGTCGCACCTTGCCCCTAAGGGGAAAACACACCCCTCAGCAGCAAACCCAATTCTATGGAAGTTTTCAATCTTTCTTACAATACATGTGACTACTATGAAATTGAGACCATTTTACCAATCGCACAGAGATCATTAGACTGATTCCAAACATGAAGGGAAAAAACAATATATTCACAAGATATAACATGTGGCAAAAGCTTTTAGGGAGAAAAGTGTGAGAGTGAGTGGTGGGGAATTCAAAGTAGAGAAGGGGGTGGGGTTGTTTACTTTCTTTGAAGATCCCTTCTTCAGATTAGTTTTTCTGTTGCATGCCCTCTGTTCGTAGGGTTAGGGTTAGTGTATTTTAATTCAATCAGGAGATAATTTCACTCCTTACCCATGTATCCTGTGGTTTCATGGCAGTGACCATTTTGTGTGATCAGGATGTGCTACGGCCATTTTGTTTACCATGTGTTATGAAAGTGTTACAGCGACCTCGGATGGGTTGGGACATCAAGCATTCTAGTTGTTTCACACCTTTGAATAAGAAAAAGAATGAATGAGATGAGAGACTTTGCATTCTTTTTGTTTTTGAATCCTAGTCCTCTAGCTCCTTCCTGACTTTCTTGGTCTGTACAAAAGTGTTTATGCAAACACCTCATTGTGGTCTGATCTATATGTATGTTAATGTGTCTCACCTTATGAGCAGGATGCTGCCATGGTGTCTACCTTCCAAGGGAAGTCGGTTGTCTTAATGTGTCTATGTTAAAGGAACACTCCACTTTTTTTGGAAATAGGCTCATTCTTCAACTCCCCTCGAGTTAATAAGTTGAGTTTTTACCGTTTTGAAATCCATTCAGCCGTTTTGCTGTTCTGGCGATATCACTTTTAGCATAGCTTAGCATAGATCATTGAGTCCTATTAGACCAGTAGCATCACGTTCAAAAATGACCAACGAGTTTCCATATTTGTCCTATTTAAAACTTGACTCTTCTGTAGTTATATCGTGTACTAAGACCGGTGGAAATGCAAAGCTTCAATTTTCTAGGCTGATAAGATTAGGAACTACACTCCCATTCTGGCGTAATAGTCAAGGAAGTTTGCTGCCGTAATAAGGCTGAAGCAGGAGCAGTAATACCACGCAGCACATGTGCAAATGCTAAACTAGCTGGGATCTCATTTCTGATAATACTCCGCCTGCTTCGGCCATGTTACGGCAGCAAACTTCCTTGACTATTACGCCGGAATGGAAGTGTAGTTCCTAATCTTATCAGCCTAGAAAATCGCATCTTTACATTTTCCACCGGTCTTAGTACGCGATATAACTACAGAAGAGTCAAGTTTTAAATACAACAAATATGGAAATTGATCATTTTTGAATGCGATGCTATTGGTCTAATATGATTCAATGATCTATGCTAAGCTATGCTAAAAGTGATATCGCCAGAACAGGAGAACGGCTGAATGGATTTCAAAACGGTAAAAATTAACTTATTAACTCAGGGGGAGTTGGAGAATGAGCCTATTTCCAAAAAAAAGTGGAGTGTTCCTTTAATGCCCTGACCTTCGTGATTATACTTCAGACAATGGGTGGTGGGTTATTGAGGGAATTAGGCAGGACGATGCTATACCCATATGAATACAGATTAAATCAGGGGTATTTTCTAATGCTAGTATGAACAAAAGGCAACAGCAAACGATACCCATCAAGCATATGGAAACCTATTTTGTTATTTAAATAGCCCATGAGAGAAAAAAAGATACACTTATTCATAATATGAGCCAAACTTCATCTCACAATGGTTAAGGGCGTGGTGGATATCAACACCCCGTGTCTTTTTCACATATTCAAGCCATTCAATCGAAACATTCGACAATGTCTTGCGTTGGTGGATGTATGCATTATTGTGTGTCAAGGTTATTGTGTTAGGTTTGAGGAAGTGTGTCTTAAACACGCCCATGCAACATGAGGCCAGGGTGGTATAGCTAAAAGGGTCAATTTGCGTACACTGGATGAATTCCTCTCTATATTTCATGCATGCTTCATGCAAACTACATTATTCATACAATACAGACCAATCTCTTTCCTAAAGTCAAAGATCTTTTCTGCTAGAGTATCATACCACTGATCAAATTTAGCCCTAGCACTGTCTGACATGTTGTTATAGCCATAGTAATGCTTAGAGGGGTATGGACCTACAAAGCTCTGATTCTCCAACCTATTGAAAAGATGGGGGAAGTATCCATTCTCTGTGGTGGTCAGATTTAACGCTGTAGAGGTCTTTGCTAAAGCCATAGGCAGGAACGAATAGCTATCGATGTAACGTTGCTTAGCTGTCTCATCAAACATGAAGACTTTTCTACAACCTTGCATGATGATTTTGAGTTTAAGCCCTGCTTTGCAAATATACTCTAGCATTAAAAAATTGATCAAAGCCTGAAGCATTGTGTGCCACGAGTGTGTAATTTTAAAATTTGGGTTGTCTAAACTTTTTCACGAGCTGTTTCACACAGTCTTCACCCCTAAATTCATACTTCTTGCCATCAAAAGTCATGGCGCAAGCATAGTAAGCTACATGCTATCCATTATCGCATCTCGTTTCAAGTTCATAAAAAACGTAACAGTTGTCAATCTCTTTAAGCGGGGTAGGCTGTATGAAACATTCGTGAGTACCTACTTGACTGACATTATCGCCACAATAGAGACAAAGGTCGGCAGTGCATTTGTGGGGTTGCGGATTGCTCGCGACGACATAATAACGCCTGCAGCATTTACTACAGTATTTAATAGTGTCACAAAGTGATCTACCCGATTCATTACCATCGGATGGTTGTTTATGAGCTGTAAAACAGTATGGTGATTTACAAAATCGTAAACAGTCGGGGCAGTGGATTGAGTTTTTTGGCTTGTTTGTGACATTCTCGGTCATTACAAACAGAGCATGAAAATTTACATATGATTCTGTCTATTTTTAGCTCCTGTATAACAGTAATCACACACATAATCTGCCCCAATAAACACTGCAAGATTCTTTATCATGTAGTAATGATTGTCATGGAGATACAGAAACACAGTTTTGGGATGCAGGTTTTGCATGTGTTTTATATTTTTCTAATTGTCCGCCACTAGATCTGTGTAAAACCTCAATTTTTATGTTTAAGGCCTTCTCAAACTTTGAGACATCATTAAAACCTATCAGACTCTGCGATGTGAAGCCTGCAGCATTCTGTATGACCGAAGCCCTTCTTTCCAAGTCCTGTTGCGGTGTCTGTGGCTCAAGAAAATGTGCCAAACAAATAGCGAAACACAAATTGGTTCCAAGATTGGTTGGACAGAATAAGTGCATCTTTTTTCTTTTAATCACTTCATCATGGGCTATATCGGTAATCTTTCTACGAGCCCCTCCGTTCTTACTTCTGGCTATGGATACATGTAATTGTAAAGAGTCATCAGCCATCACACCATCATTACTCTGCATCACAGCTTCAAACTGATCTACAAAAACCTGCTCATTGTAATCATTACCAGGGGACAATACAGCATTCACATCACGTTTAAGACTTTGTCCTTTTAAACTAAGGTTTATAAAACCACCCTGACCAGCCATCTGTCTGGAAAACGTAACCATCCCAGACAGTATATTTTGCACATACATAGTATATGCTGCCTAATCTGTGGACAAGATTTCTCTCAGATTCAGTATTCTGTGCAGCTCTAGTCCGTTAAAATACGGCCTTGACACTATAGTGTATCCGCCTACAACACCATCATCATGAGCAATCCTGTCAACATCATCCTGACTTAGACCTGTAAGGGGTCCTGTGAAATCTGCCATTGGGGTTGTCGAATTACTTAATGACCCGCTAACTGTCTGTTCAGAATCGTTGACATGCATCTGAATCAGTTGTTCTAGTCTTTTACAAAGATTAGGATTGGTTGAATCTAACAATTGAGTTTCTGTAGTTAATAGATTCTGTAATGCCAGATTCACCGCTAACTCCGGTATATTATTTAAATTTGTATCACGCTGTTCATTAAAAGAACTATGGGATTGTACAAGGCATTCTAACCTATATGCTAGATTTGAATAGCCTGAGTTCGCACTCTGATTCATAACAATGTATATCATCATCATCTGAACGGGGTCTCTTACCAGCCATTTTACAAGATTTTTTTTATTTTAGAAATATACTCTGATTACAGATGTATAGTAAGTGAGCCAATCGAGAATTATGAATACTTGAAATTAAAAAAATGTTACCAACCACCAGACAGCACTGCCATCATTTCTCTGTAAAAATAAAGCCAAACAGAGTGTGGAAACACACCCAATACGAATAAACTAAAAACTAAAATTAACCTCTAGCAAAGCCCGCCGACAGCTCAAAGCCCCCCATAACAGTGTTATTAATATTAGAAAGCAGCGTTACCATGAGTTGACGTTCTCTGAAATCGTCCCGACGTCCGCTGTCGATTTTCTCAACTTGCTCGACAATAAAGTCTGCACGGTCATGAACCCATCTGAGAATTTGTCCTTGTTCAACAGAGTTCTCAGTAACGTGTCAATGTGACCATTGGCTCTTCGAAAATGGGCGGTTTGCTCATTCAGTCTTTCCTCCAACCGACAAATGTGTTCACTTTGCTCGTTTACTTTCGTCTCCATACAACGATTGTGTTCACGGGCCTCCAACAGTAATTCATGAAGGAAATATTGTTGATTTGCTGGTAGTGTTTGATCAGCCGACGTTGCAGGTTCAGTGGGAGCCTCAACAGATATACGTTCAGCAGCCTGATGATTTGAAATAGCCTCAGTTAGTACCACATTGCTTGTAGCAGGTTCGGGTGGTAAGCTGTCTGCTGCAGCTATCAAATCTTCGTCATCTATATCACCCCCGAAGTGCTCCGTATGTGTGATACTTGAAGGTCTATCTGGTATTGCTGTTACAGCCTCTGTTGGATTTGGTACCACAGCATCGTTGCTGGCATCCCAGCCCTTGATCAAAGCATCACTCTAGTTTGCAACATTGTCCAGAGAACTTAGAAAGCTAGTGTTGTGGAGATCTATGAAAAATATTCAGATAATAACAACATTAAAGTATGACAGGTTTATTTCAGCAGAGCAGTTTTGAAGAAGATGACATGCAGAACCGGGTAAGTATAACAGTTCAGATAAATATCCTTTGGGTGTAGATAGGTTGGTTGATTGTAGATGATTCCCTTTTCAGGAACGACGGGAGGAGAAGTTCAGACGAGACACACACACACACACACACACACACACACACACACACACACACACACACACACGTTGGTGTCCAGCCAACAGACTTACGGCACACACACCGCTGACTGGAAACAGAAGATGGATTCAGACTGGAACAAAACGAGAATTCACGTAAGTATCAACAGGTAAGTAACAAGGTAGGTTTTCTGTGGTTTGTGAACTCGACAGAGTAACACAATGAGTCCGCTTTGTGCAAACAAGCCCGGACACTGAGTGGTGTGTGATGTGTGCTTTTATGTGGTGCTGATGATTGGCTGCAAGTGCGTCTGATTAGTACTCTGGTGAGTGTGACGGCTGTGTGTGTGAGGTGGCAAAACCTGACCAATCCGTGACATTATCCCCCTCCCCAGGGCCCGCTCCTGAGGGCTGAGGCCTCCGACGCCGTGGTGGTCTACCTCGTCCTCTAGGGGCTGGACATTCAGGATGGTTAGTGTGAAATTCCTCCATGAGGGCTGGGTTTAGAATGTCGACTCTGGGCACTCACGACCTCTCCTCCGGTCCGTATCCTTCCCAGTCGATGAGATACTCTAGGATACCACCACAACGTCGGGACTGAAGGATTTCTCGGACCGAGTAAATGGATCCCTCTTCCAGAACCAAGGGGGGAGGGGGTTCCTCTTCGTGGCCAGGTTCTGTGGAGGGAATCACAGGTGGGTGAAAGGGTTTAAGCAGTGAGATATGAAAAGTAGGGTGAATTCTGTACTCTATGTACTCTGCAATCTATGACGGTGCCGGTAACAGCCAATGAGCGTTGGATTATCGCTGCCGTTAATTATTCTGGCCAATGACTAGTAGAGAGCCCGTTTCCCGGTCAAATTTGAATATGCTGATCGGCTTCTGCTGCAGTCTGCTTCGGTCGCTCCACTAGCAACGGCTTTCACATGGATTATTTTACGTCTGACTGTTTAATTCATATTTTGAGTGAGTTTTGGTTGTGGAATGAAAATTAATAACAAACAAAAGCGAATATGGACTTTTACCAGCAGCTAAAGATCATGAACACTACAAAAGGTAAGTACCTTTTACTATTTCATAAAGTTCTATAGACTGTTACGCTAGTTAAGTTACATTAAGATATAGTGTACTGAAGTGATATACTAATCACGATTACATATCTTAGTATCCTACCAGTGTGTGCTAATGTGTTTTGTTAGTATTAGCTAAAACTGTTAGCTGCGGTATATTTATGTTATGCTGAATATATGAAGTGAAAGAAATCTGCAGCTCACTTGAATAGTCAAATACAGACAGTTTACTTAAGATTTCATTGACCAAAATACAGTCGTTAATGTTTTGAGTCAAGATTAACAAACCCGGTTAACGTTAGGTGTCAGTTAATAGATCTGTGCATTTTGTTCTTAAAGTTACAGCAGTATAATTAAGCCTAACGTTACCAGCAGTCGGTCTTAATTATAATCAAACAAAATACAAAAGAGAAAATCATTAAATGTACTTAAATTGCCTTTGTATTAGTCAGATTGTTTGTAACGTTAATTTGCTACTTTTATCGTATGTTGAATAAAATACAATATAATAAATAACTATACTGTAATATATTACTATTGTGAAATAATATGGTCATATCCTGCACCCATGCTAGTTTTAAGATCAAATTCACAAAACGTGATGACTTCAAAATGAGTAACCTGAGAACACTGTTATGTGAACTCATCTGACAGAGAGGACCTGAAAGCATGATAATTGGACTCCATGGAGAAGAAAACTATATGTAAACCAGGAATTTGGATCAGCTGTGTTGATGTGGTTTGGAGCCGGTGAGAGCATTTTTGCAAGCCCAAGTCTGTCAGTAAGTAGAGTTTTATCAAACAAATTAATTTTAATTTAATTGATTTCTTGTGTGTGTGTTTCCCCTTATGATCCAGAAGTTTTGGGAATGAAAATCTTCTACTCCATGACCTTCAGAGGAAGTAAGTATTAATTTCTAACATTAAGATACACTAACATTAATTTATGTTTAAAGGAATGTTCGTAGTATTTTTTAAATTTGTTTTACATTTGTTTTTGTTTTTGTTTTGTTTTTTTAACCCCAGCTGATTCAGCTGATTACTGGCCGTTTGGAGGATGACTGCTCTTCATCTGGTGTGTCTGTCACTTCTGGTGCAGAGTCATGGACCTTTTGTTGTATGTTTTGGTTTTGCTTATTATCACACTACATTAATTATCAGAGCTTCAGTGGCGCCCAAAAATTTTAGAACACTAGTATTTTAACTACCTTAACTAATGGTTTAAACTTAGTTATTTGTATCAATTGCTATAGTGTGTCAGTATGAAATATCAGTTTACATTTCCAAGTGTTCATTTGCCATTAATTATAATAATCAGTGACACAAGGAGTATGAAAACAGACAGTGCTTCACACAGAGGTCTAATCTCATCAAAAATATCATAAATGTGAAATGTAATATGTATTCTTTATCAATGAACTTCTTTTAACCAAATTAAATCAACATTTGGTGTGACCATCATCTTGTGTTTAAAGCAGCTTTTGCACTTGCTGATAGTTTTTCAGGTTTGCTGGTGGGTCTCTTTAAGCATCTTGGAGTTGTTGCCACAGTTCTTATAGATTTAATCTGTCTCAGTTTGTTCTGTTTCTTCATGTCATTCTGTGCAGAATGGATGATGATAAGATCAGATCTCTGTTTGGAGCACTGGTTGTTGTCAAACAAAAATCTTACTGGATTATTACATTTATTGGAAAAATTAATATTTAGAAATATAAAATAAACTTACCCATTAAAACACCACAGAAAAAGATTAAAACTGATTAGAATTAAAATAATTTTTAGCTGCTAAAAATACTAGTGTTCTAATAATTTTGGACACCACTGTATTTGGAGCCCATGGGAGTCAGTAGAATATTGTGGATTAAAATAAAATGATGTGGATGAGATAGAAATGCAATGAAAAAAAAAATCCTGAAATATTTTCCTCAAAAAGTTTAATTTCTTTTTGACTTAAAGAAAGAAAGATATGAACATCTTGGATTACATGGGGGTGAGTGAATTATCAGGAAATATTTTATAATAGTTTTGTTAAACATGTATTTAATTAAATGTTTTGATGAAACTGTCCCATGTTCTTTTAATGTAATTGTGCTGCATTTCTTTAAAAAATTGCTGAAATGTAAAATGTTAATTTTATTGTAATGATTTGTAAAATAACAGTGTTTCTCTGTAGAACCTGCTAACGCCACGTCAGCCAAGACAGCTCCCGCTAGCATCCCTTCAGCCAGGCCACAGCCTGCTCACGTCATCTCTGCTACCCCTGCGTTAAGTCAATACACGTTCACCGTTGAGGGCAGCCCCTACCGGGGATGAGCGAGGTACACCGCATTAAACGGTATCTGTCTCTCCTCGGGGCCCTCAGGAGATTTGTCAGCTACCAGTGTTACAGGGTGCGGCAGTCTCCAGCGAGCACAAACCTCCGGTTCTTCCGCCCAGTAATGTAGCAGGGCCGAGGGGCTCGCCACCCCTTACCTGGGTCTCTAGAGCAGTTAGTTTAGGTGCTTCCTGCCGGTTCGCCTGTACAGGACACCGAATTAGTGGTTTGATTAACACCAGAGGCCAGTCTCGAGAGGCTGGTTCCCTTAGTAGATTATTTGATAGCATGGAAACTACTGCCAAATGTGTCTACATGGGTCCTGTGTACTGTGGAGAATCATTATTATATCCAATTTGGCTCCCCACCGCCGCCTTTCGACAGGGTCTTTCCCACCTTGGTGGGCCCCGAGCAGGCTCTGGTCATAGTAAATCTAGCGACGGATGCGAGATTGCATTGTTGTCGCGCTCTTGGGGTAATTTTGGTAAGTTTTTCTTTGGATCTCAACATGATGTGTAGCTTTTGAGGATCTTTTCACTTTGTCAGACAGGACCTATATGATTTCTTGTTTCTCTGGAAATCGGACAGAGTAGCTTATAACCCAAATGCTGTTAGGGATGTGCAGGGAGGGTGGAATCTTATAAATTCAAAGGCAGTTTGCTAATGCTAGCTCCTCCAAAGTTGCCTACCCTATGTGGTCAAGTATCTTTTATGCCGTATTTTTTTACATTTACATTTACATTTATTCATTTAGCAGACGCTTTTATCCAAAGCGACTTACAATTGGGAATACAACAAATGATTCATCCTAAGGAGGCAGATCGACATAGGAAGTGCTCAAAAATACCATATGTCAGGCGTTGTTAGATGAGTACGGGCTAGAAAGGGAAGATCAGGAAAGAGAGGAGAAGAATTTTTTTTTTTTTTTTTTTTTTATTGAGTCAGTGTCGAAAAAGATGGGTTTTCAGCAGTCGCTTGAAGACAGTAATGGAGTCAGCGTTTCGGATGGGGGTGGGAAGATCATTCCACCAGGCAGGGACATTGAAGGAGAATGTTTTGGAAAGTGATTTCGTGCCTCTCTGTGGTGGTACAATAAGACGTCTTTCACTAGAGGATCTCAGACTTCTGGAGGAAGTGTAGATGCGTAGTAGTGAATGGAGGTAGGCAGGTGATGAGCTGGTGGCTGTCCTATAGGCCAGCATCAGTGTCTTGAATTTGATGCGTGCTGTAACCGGTAGCCAGTGCAGGGATATGAAGAGAGGTGTGACATGGGCCTTCTTGGGCTCATTGAAGACCAGCCGTGCTGCTGCATTCTGAATCATTTGTAGAGGCCTGATTGTACATGCTGGAAGACCAGCTAAAAGAGCATTGCAATAGTCCAGCCTGGAAATGACCAGGGCCTGGACGAGGAGTTGTGCAGCATGCTCTGTTAGGAAGGGCCTGATCTTTCTGATGTTGTGCAATGCAAACCTGCAGGATCAAGCAGTTTTAGCTATGTGTTCTTTAAAAGTCAATTGGTCATCAAAGATTACACCAAGATTTCTGGCTGAAGTCGATGGGGTAATTGTTGATGAACCTAACTGGATGGAGAAGTCATGTTGTAAAGTTGGAGTGGCGGGAAAGACAAGGAGCTCAGTTTTAGCTAGATTGAGCTGAAGATGGTGTTCCTTCATCCATGCAGAGATATCCGCCAGGCAGCCAGAGATCCTTGCAGCTACTGATGGATCATCTGGTTTGAAAGAAAGATAGAGCTGTGTGTCATCAGCATAGCAATGGTAGGAGAAGCCATGTGCCTGTATGATGGGGCCCAGAGATGTAGTGTATATGGAGAAGAGGAGGGGTCCAAGAACTGATCCCTGAGGAACCCCAGTGACCAGTTGATGAGTTTTGGAAACCTCCCCTCCCCAGGCCACTCTGAAAGACCTACCAGAGAGATAGGATTTGAACCAGCGAAGTGAAGTCCCTGTGATGCCCAGCGATGAGAGGGTAGACAGAAGGATCTGGTGATTTACCGTGTCAAATGCTGCAGATAGGTCCAGCAAGATGAGTACTGATGATTTGGAATCAGCTTTTGCAATCCGCAGGGCTTCAGTGACAGACAGTAGTGCCGTCTCAGTTGAATGGCCACTCTTGAACCCTGACTGGTTAGCATCCAATAGGTTGTTCTGTGAGAGAAATAAAGATAGCTGGTTGAAAACAGCTCGTTCCAATGTTTTTGCTATGAACGGAAGGAGAGAGACAGGTCTATAGTTGTCTATGAGTGAAGTGTTAAGTGTAGGTTTTTTGAGCAGTGGGGTTACCCGGGCCTGCTTAAATGTAGTGGGGAAAGTGCCTGTGAGAAGAGATGTGTTCATGATGTGTGTGAGCGCTGGTAGGATTGTAGGGGAGATTGCTTGGATAAGGTGTGAGGGGATGGGGTCTAAAGGACATGTCGTCGGATGGCTGGAGAGGAGAAGTTTGGATACTTCTGCCTCAGAATGGGGATGGAAGGAGAAGAGTGGAGTTTCAGCCGTGGGTGTGGTCAGTTTTAGTTCCTGTATGTGTGGAGCTGAGAACTTATTACTGATAGATGTAGTTTTGTCTGTAAAAAATGTGGCAAAATCATCAGCTGTTATAGAAGTGGTGGGAGGTGGTGGAGGGGGACAGAGCAGTGAATTAAAAGTTTTGAAAAGGTTGCGTGTGTCCGGAGCATTGTTGATCTTGTTGTGGAAGTATGAAGATTTGGCAGTATGGACATGGGTAGAGAAAGATGACAGCAGAGACTGATACATACTCAAGTCAGATGGATCCTTAGATTTGTGCCATTTTCTCTCAGCTGCCCTAAGTTTGGACCGATGCTCACGAAGAACATCGGATAGCCAAGGGTTGGAAGGAGCAGCCCGTGCAGGCCTGGAGGAGAGAGGGCATATATCATCTAGGCAAGAAGTAAGAGTGGAACATAACGTGTCGGTTGCTGCATTAGTATCCAGAGATGTGAAGTGGGTAGGAGAGGGAAGAGAGGAGGATATTGATGAAGAAAGATGGGAGGGTGAGAGAGAGCGTAGGTTTCGTCTAAAAGTATTTTTTTAAGACCTTTTTTTCAATTTATGTTTAGTTGTTAAGTTAACATAACTTTAAGACAACACAATGCAAACTCAGGAACAAACGACTTGTAAAGGGAGATACTAACTACAAGAACAGGTGAACACAATAAAGAGGGAGAAACCAATGTCGACAGAACAGCAGGGGGAGACAATGCGAGAAACCAAATCAGAACAGTGCAAAGACCAGAAACACAAGGAGACATGTTATAGTCTAGACACAAGGAAACAGCCATAATTGGTTACAGTGTCCAGTAATATACAGTTGTGTTCAAAATAATAGCAGTGTGTCTGAAAAAAGTAAGAAAAAAGCTCAAAACCGTTATAATAACTTTTATTTCAATACACACAAATGCATTGGGAATGCTGCAATAATTAAATAAGAAAATTTGATCAAATTTGTCATTACTTTACTTAAAGAAAAATAAATATTAGGCTGTTCAAAAAAATAGCAGTGTCTGCAGTTTTCTTTACAAAGTCAAACATTTATTATGTAATATAAACTGAAAAAAATCTTGTAGATTTAGCTTTCTAGTGAATCACTAACTATATATTTAGTTGTATAACCAGAACTGCTTCACATCTGTGTTGCACAGTGTCGATCGACTTCTGGCACCTGTAGACAGGTATTCCAGCCCAGAATGACTGTACTTTACACTGCAATTCCCCTGCATTTCTTGGTTTTGCCCCAGAAACAGCATTTTCAATCTCACCCCACAAGTTTTCTATGGTATTAAGGTCCAGGGATTGGGCTAGCCACTCCATAACGTTAATCTTGTTGGTCTTGATCCAAGATGCTGCTCATTACTGGTGTGTTTGGTGTCATTGTCTAGTTAAAACACCCATTTCAAGGGCATTAGCATTCCAACAATCCCTGGAATATGAGAAATAGACCCAGCACATAGTATGAGAATTTATGATGTTTGCACCACTATGCTTCACTATCTTCACAGTGTACTGTGGCTGGAATTCAGCATTTGGGGGTCACCTGACAAACTGTCTGTGGACCCTAAACCCAAAAAGAACAATCTTGTTTTCATCAGCCCACAGAATATTGTGCCATTTCTCTTTAGGCAATGTGTTCTTTGGCAAATTGTAACCTCTTCAGCACCTGTAGCTATTTCAATAATGGGACGTTGCAGAGGCTTCTTGCCGATAGCTTGGCTTCACATAGGTTTCTTCTAATTGTTACAGTACTCACAGGTAAATTAAGACTTTCTTTAATCACCCTAGAGCTGGTCATTGGCTGAGTCTTTGCCATTTTGGCTATTCTTCGATCCAATCGAATGGTAGCTTTTTAGCTGAGCAGCCTATTTCTGCACTTCTTAATATGTTTTGTCCTCTCTTATATACTTTTTAATCGAAGTACGCTATTCTTCTGAACAATGTCTGTAACAACCATTTTACAGAGATTTTCAGAGTGAAATGCACAGTACAACAATTGCTACCTTCACCCTTAAATAAGGGCAAATTTTTTGGCACCATTTTTTTTACAGAATGATTTACCTCTCTAACTGAATTTCACACAGCTATTATTTTGAACACGCCCTGTTCAAATAATGATTCAATAACACATAATCAGCATGCATATCTTGACTGTTGGGTCTGTTAGATTTCTATTACTCTACTACACCTACTAAAGTTTTTGCCATGTAGAAATATAATTTCATCCAAACACAGTGTTTGATTTGGTTGGTGATGTTGAACTGCTATTATTTTGAACACAAATTTATTTATATTGTTCATAATGTTCTATTGTGGTTTTTGGTGTGTCTAACATGATCAAATTCATACCTTATGCCATGTCCACTTGAGGATTAATCAAACCAAGTTGTTTTTTTCATGAAATGAATGAACCTGAATCTAGACTGATTTTGTTTGGTTTTGAAAACCTTGAATGAACACATTTGCATGAGGCCTACATTTCTACACTGGTGTTCAAAATTAGGATTACATAGTAAAGTTTTCTTCACAGAAGGACATGTACAGGAAACAGAAAATGTAAGTGTAAACCTTTTTTTAATGTCAGATTAAACATGTTTGAAATTCTTACACAATTTCATAGAGATATTTTTTTATGTGGTTACACAGGAGTATGAAGCAACATCAGTGTTTCTGTGTTAAAATCCAAATGATTATCCCTTGAACACCCAAACACCCAAGAAAATTACAATTAAATGTGGGGAAAAAATCCAACATAAAATGAAAGAAGTTGTTGATCACATCTATCTTAACATTACAGATCATATTCTTTAGTATCCACTTTGATATCAGTGTAAGTGACACCTTTGTATATGCCCCTGATTTCATACTGTAACACACTCCCGTTTTTGCAAGTAATGATCATCGTGCCAGTGTATGGCAAATCAAACGTGGCTCTGCCGATGGTGATGCCAACATCCACTTTCTTTTTTGGTGGAACTTCTATAGCAGTAGACAGGGTTTCCTTTCTCTCCTCTGAGTGCTCACGACTATAAGTGCTTTCTACTCCAATGCTGATACTGTATCCTGCTGTAACTTCTGCAAGCCCTGGAATCCCTGCCTTCACTTCCACACTAAATGTTGCAGTAAAGCTGCTACTCACAGACCATGAAGATTTTGTGGTTATTGTCTTTGAGGTTTCAACTGTTTGCTTTTGAGCGATGGAGCTGCTGTTCTTGTAAGTGACAGATTTGAGCTCTTCTACTGTTACCTTTGGTATCAGTTGGTTTATTGTGGGATAGTTGATGTTGGTGAGAACTGTTGATTGAACTGCATTGAGAAACACGAATCCCATTGAGTCAATGTCTGCACCAGCTCTTCCTTCAACTCCCAGACAATATCCAGAGCCGACATCCATCGGATATTCTGCTTTCAATCCCCAACTCGTCATCTTTGCAAAAAATTCTCCACCCTTACTGGTCTTGAATTTGATGGCTCCAAGACGTGTTCCTGCTCCATTTCCCCAGAGGGACAGTGAGGTGAAACACTCACCAGGAGTGAATATGTATTCTTGATGTGATCCAGATGGTGCTCCAAAGGTATTACTTCTGCCATCTGAAAGCCAAACCTTTACAGCCTTCACCTGCCATTCTCCCACCCACACCCAGATCTTTTCTAGACTAGCACCGTTTGTCACACCAGTCAATGAAAATTCATTTCCTCCCCTTCCACCAATTATCTGAAGAGCTGTTGGGTAGGACATCTTTGAAGTAAATAGATCTGAAAGTTACATCACAGATTAAAACTATCATTGGCAATCTAAATCTAGCATATTATTAGTATATTTCCCATGTGTATTATTCTAAAACAGCCAATAAATATTTTTCTTTTTATTCTTGTTCAATATGTTTATCATTATTTTAATGTATATAGATTTCTTTTTATTAGATTTTTTTTTCTTGCTAAAGTAAAAATCTACTTGTTTCATTTCTGTTTCTGGAAGCTCACCATAACCATAACGGCTTCATGACACATTCATTTCAGGTCTCTAAAGAGCTGAAACAGGTGTTTTTTAAATACAATGTTGAATTCTAGTCTGCCTTGGAACAGAGATGGGAAACACTACTTAGCAGTCCTGCAATAAAACATCCTAATAAAAAAGTACTTACATAGAGGGCTGTAGTCTGTAGTCTGAACTTCTCAAGATCAGCTCGTCTGGTAAAAGTCAGAAAAGTGAAGTGTGTTTGATTGGGATGCTGTTTAAATAGAGCTCCAAAAGGGGCAGGCAGTCACTGGAAATACACCAAGACACCCTGGGTCAATGTAATTTGCAATATATGTGTTTGAATATGAAAATGTCATAAAGTACTGACTAGCAAAAACTATTATACAACCGATACACTCAAAGGCTATACCCATGCAGTGTGAGAGTTGTGTGCTGAATGAATTCCCACGACTCATGGCGGAACTCATAGGGACTCCAGCTGTATCGTGACAAAAAATTAGATTTCCAAAACACTTTAAAAGTGTGGTAAACAATGTTTATAACTTATAATTTTTCACATAATTTAGCTTTATTCGACACTACTCTTTTTGTTTTGTACTCTTAGATATGCTGTTATTTGTAAATGCTACTGCTTATGTTAGTATTTAATATATGGTGTCATCCTGATAACAGCTTTAATACAGCGGAATACATGATTGCGTGCTATGTGTGTCTCTTGCCTTCCTTGTGTTTCCCCTTGGTTTGTGCATTAAAGACTGCTATTCCTACTACTCCAACGTCTCTACATTCCTTGCTCTGACACATTAGAGAACCCTGACAGAACACTGGACAAAAAAAAAAAAAAAAGTTTATTTGCTTGTTTGCTTACTTGTTTCTTTTTTTCACATAAGCAGCTGTGGCCTAATGGTTAGAGAGTCGGACTTGTATCCCAAAGGTTGCAGGTCCGGCAGGGATTGTCAGAGGTGAGGTGAGGTGAGGTGAGGTGAGACCCTTGAGCAAGGCACCAGACCCCTAACTGCTCCCCGGTCACAGCAGCATTGGCTGCTATACACATAAGGTGTATAATTGAAACAGGATTAAGAACCACTGCTTTAGAATACTGATCTTGAAATTGTGAATCCATTAGAATTGTTAGAAGACAGAATCACGATTCATAAATGAATAGATTTCCTCATGCACCCCTAGTTTTGATGGCATAGCAATAACTCTTTCTCTTCTCTAAATCAGCACAACATTGCCTCACCCCTTTGTTGCATGTTCCCAGGGGTAGGGTTTATGACAACCGATTTATGGTGAACAAAATGGACGAGATTCGACTCCGCATCAACCATAGCAAAAGGCTATTGAACTGCAATGTCATGATCTTTATGGAAACATGGCTAAACAGCAGTATACCGGACAATGCTATTGCTCTAGCTGAGATATCACACATTCTGGGTAGACAGAACAGTGGATGACTCTGGTAAGATAAGAGGCAGAGGATTGTACTGTGGAGAGTGTTGGGCAAGCTACTTAGAAAATGTAGTGAGCTAAGCTAGTAGTTACTCTACATTAAATTAAGCTTAACAACACTAAAACTACTACCCTGAGAAATGTGCAGTAGCTAAGCTACAGCAACATGGTAAAAGTAGTTTACTACATCTAAGCTATTTTTTTCTTCAAATAGCTTAGATGTAGTAACTTCAAATCAATGCTACCTTTGTGATAAAAAATATAATTTAACCAGATAGGCAGGCATAATTGTGCAATTATTTATTTAACAATTGTTCCAAACCAATTTGGCAACAAAAACAAACATAATAACAAATAACAAAAGGTGTTGAGAGTGTGTGTGTATTGTTATCTGAATGCATGCATATGTGTAACTCAATGCAGCTTAAACCACAGGACAAACCACATTAGCAAAATAATTATAAACTACTCCAAACAGTACCAACATGGCAAAACAACAACAACAACAACAACAACAAAGCACTACCTCTAAATAAAATTGTGTGTGTGTGTGTGTGTGTGTGTGTGTGTGTGTGTACCTGGTATTCATCACGTTGTGGGGACCAAATGTCCCCACAAGGATAGGAATACCAGTAGATTTTGACCTTGTGGGGACATTTCTCAGGTCCCCATGAGGAAACAGGCTTATAAATCATGCACAATGAGTTTTTTTGATGAAGTAAAAGTATGCAAAATCTCCTGTGAGGGCTAGGTTTAGGTGTAGGGTAGGGTTAGGGCGATAGAAAGTACGGTTTGTACAGTATAAAAACCATTACGCCTATGGAATGTCCCCATAAAACATGTAAACCCAACATGTGTGTGTGTGTGTGTGTGTGTGTGTGTAAAAGAGGTCATGTGTCTAGTGCAGTAGGTGGTGCTAACTCCACAGAGCTCACTGTCAACCGCAGTAAGAAGTCATTATTACGGCTGCATTGGCCCATGTATGGCGGTGGCCTATCTATAAAACCATGCGCGGAACCCCTTCCTCTACTCCCTTTTCACCCACGACTGCTGGTCTGTGTATGGATCTAACACCATCATCAAGTTTGCAGATGACACTACGGTGATCGGTCTCATCAGCAACAGCGATGAGACTGCCTACAGGGAGGAGATTCAGCACCTGGCCATGTGGTGCTCAGGTAATAATCTGCTCCTTAACACCACCAAGACGAAGGAGCTCATTGTGGACTTCAGGAAGGAAAGAAGAGGTTCATGAACCCATCCACATTGACAGCATGGCTGTTGGGCCTGTCTCTTCCTTCAAGTTCCTGGGGACCCACATCTTGGAGGATCTATCCTGGACCACCAACACCTCCAGCCTGGTCAAGTAGGCTCACTAGCGTCTCTTCTTCTTGAGAACACTTAAGAACAAGAAGCTGTCCTCAGCCGTCCTGGTGAACTAAAAAAGCATCCTAACAAACTGTGTCAGAGTCTGGTATGGAAACTGCTCTGTTGCAGAGTGTAAGGCACTGCAAGGGGTGGTAAAAACTGCCCAGCACATCAAAAGGGACTCCACTTCCAGCCATTGAGGACATTCAGAAGGAACACCGTCTGCATCAAGCATGCATTATTCTTAAGGATTCCTCTTGCCCTGCCCACAAACTGTTTTCTCTCCTGCCTTCCGGCAGGCCCTTCAGGTGTCCCAGGACAAGAACCAGCAGACTGGGGAGCAGCTTCTTTCCTAGAGCTCCTTATTGAATTCTGCCCCCCACTGACTCGCTTGCATTGAACTTTCAATATTGTAACTTATTGTTACAGATATTGTTTATGTTCAAACAGCAACCTTACACTCTAATATCTCAGTTATGTACAATAATCCTCATTCCCTGATGGAGAAAATGGAGATATTGTGGCGAGTGTCTGACACTAGGGGTAACTCTTGGGAGCCGAAAAACCTCTGACATCTTTGAGAAAAGGCCAACGAAATTGGGTGTGCAGAATTTGCACAGCTGGCCACACTCTGGACATCCAGGTATAAGTGATGTTTTATTAACATATTTCGGGAGGAGCATGTGCAGATAACTAACTAATCCAAATCACACCGGCAATCACACTCCCTATCCAATCAGCGCAAGAGAGAATCCCTATAAATAACCAAGCAGTCCAACCTTCACTATCTCTTATCTTACCACCCGTTTCCTCACCTTCAGCCTATTTCGGGGGTCAACATTTTGGGTTTTGGCCAAATGCCGAAATCTGTGTACGACACTAGGGATCCCTATACTACACACCTCAGCTGTCGGACTATGTTACGAGTGAATGGGGTAACGTGAATAACCACCTAAGGACTTATTAAGGGAGGATTTTGAAGTGGGCTCCAAATAAGGAGAGACTACCAAAGTTCAAAATCTAGAGACAGACCGCTGTCTCTGGGAAAACACCCCATCTAGAGAAAGAAGGGTGGAAAATACAAATGGGGTCACGAGAAGAGCTACAACATGTGAAGCACCAACTCGATACAAGAGTCCACATGAGGCAACCTACCTTGTATTGGGTTCTACTTACCATACTTAGAGTATGAGTATTTCTAAAAACTATATGAAGGGTTAATTGAACTGTATAATGTAGAAAAATCTGATGGATATCTATAAATCTTTTTTTTGTACTCCATGAGGAAAGAAAGCCATACACATTTGGAACAACATGAGTGTGAGTAAATGATGACAAAATATGATTTTTTTGTTTCTTATGGAATTAGTTTATTTCTCAAAACATCTTCAAGGTTAGGAAAGACTGCCCTCCACTCTACTCTGTTGGCATAACATAACTAGTTCAATGAAAGCCCTTCCCCGATTCTAATTTAGCATTTTTTTTTGCATCCTATTTGCTTTCAAACCTAGCCTTTTATCGGAATGTCAAAAACAGGTACTTGCAAATCTTTAATTTTGCATGTACAATCATAGGGTGTTTTCAATGAAAGTTCGTTTGAGCCCTGCAAAGAGCTGAAACTGATATGTTTTTAAAAAGCAATGATAAAAGGGCTTTATTGTAAACACACCCGTTTCAGCTGCTGGTGTGCCTCTAGGAACAGGGGTGGGAAACACTGCTCAGTCATGTAATAAAATCTCATGCAAAATTAAAAATTAAATGAGAAACTGTAAGGTACATAAAAAGACATCTTAACTGTCACTTTTAATAATACTCATAGATGACTGTTGTCTGATAAACTTTTCAAAATCAGCTCACCTGGGCTTCAAGGTTGTACTATCCATTTTGGTACAGAAAACCAAACAACAATGAAAACAAATGTTTATTTTTGTTTAATATATGGGTCCCATATAACCTATACAAGGCCTCTTAGACTACGATCTTCAGGGCTCCCTGCACTCCTGTTACTCTGAATATATGAATCCCTGTGTTTTAGTATGGTTTCTGTTTGTATTCAAAACTTTATGTGAGACCAGTGTGGTGTGTATCGACAAGGGGAGGTGCCAATAAAAGGTCCGTACACCATACTAATCAAGCAATACAACTGTTTATTCGATGTAAAATACAGCTGATCAGATTATGATAATAATAATACTCAATAATGAAGTCAATAATAATCAACAAGTAAAAGCATAAAAGGATAGACAAAGCTGGATAGTTATATGCTAAACCCCAAGCAAAATAGGAAAATAAAGCCCATATTTACAACTCAGAGACGTGCCATCATCTCCACTCTCTAAGACTGGGGAGCCCGTTGCAGTCACCGTAGAAGACCAACACGTATGTCCGAGAAATGCCGGGCGATGTGCACTAATCCCACGGCTGAGCTTCCACTGTGCCAGCAAGAAGTCCCATCTTATATACTTTAAATTTAGGTGCAGTTAAAGACAACCTCCAAGTGAGAGAGAGCATCAAGTTGATCAGGCTTGATCATCTCCCCACGTGGGTGCACATTATTCTAATTTCAAGAAATGACGGTCCGCTACTGGCTATTTCAAAAACTTGTAGCCATACCCCATAAAGCGTCATAATAAACTGTTTGTTCTAAACTAGTGATAAAAACTTATCTACCCGAGGGCCGAGGCCGACTCTTTCCCAGGAGGCCAGATGTCCTCAGGAGAATAGCGGTGCTGATTTGCACCAGTCATTCTCCTTGAAGCCCCCCTCCCTCTGTGCTCACACTCCTTTCACATTGTTTATCTCCGTTGAGCGCACAGAAGCACACAGAAGCACAGCATAAAAATGACCCATCGTACAGAGGCACCGGAAGGCCCATCTATTACATTCGGCCCCTCGCTCAACGGAGAATCAAACTCCGAATACATTTCATACACATTCTTCTAACAGAAAATATAAATTAAGAATATAGAAAAGGAATATAAAACAACACAATTGTATGGTTGCTCTCTCGAAGCAAAACACACACAGTTTGTATTTGAGGATCCTCAGATCCTCCACTCCCCCCTCTTAATCATATATGACAAAACTAAATGATTATTGCAAGCAAACCTTCATAATCTTTGTCAAAACATCTTTAAAAAGTTTGGATGGCCAGTCCATACTTTTCCCTTCTACATGTTCTTAAAAGAACAGGTCATTTCTGTCATCCCGCGTACAAGCATCGGTTGGGGGAGTGTGTCTAACATTAGGTGATGGCCTGAATGTGAATGGCCTTGTGACAGGCAAACGTCTGATAAGACAAATCAACACTCTTATGGCACTATACAAGAGTAAGATGATAAACACTCCTAAAACGGGGACTAAAGCCTTTAAAATAATTGAAAAGTGGCCCCAATATTGATCCAAATTATGTGCCCTTAATGAAGTTTAGCTTGTTGTCTTAGCATCTCAGCATCAGGGTTTTAATGCCCTAGTAATTATTCGAATTGTCTGGCAAGTTTTTCAAATTAAAAGTAGAACTGTCAGTTGGAGTGCACCATTTAAAATCAAATCAGTTACAGGTAATAAATGTGCATACCAATTTCATGATGTATTGAACCAATGAAAAATTCCCTTAAGGGTCTTTAAGATTTAACCAAAATCACATCACTATGACTTTTTAGTCATGACAAATCATTAAATTACATAATGTCATGTTTAACCATATCTTGCAGCATGATTTCAATAAACCACCCATGAATTGGTCTGACTGACTCACATGACAAATATATGACTTAAAACACAACCTCAGCAATATAAAATGACTGATATCTCTTTCGTAACCCAGAATGTATCTATCCATAAAATGTCTCAGTGGTCAGTTCTCGCTGAGTTGTCTCAGTAGTCTGCTCATCAAATGTCTCTGTAGCTTGTTCTTTTCTTCCCAAAGAACCATCTTGAGTTTGAAGATTGTGAAGTTCCGTCTCTCTCTGTGAAGTTCCTGTTATTCTATTAGCCGTTGTTTGTCGATACAAACTGTCCCCCTTATGATAAGGCTCCAACCTCTCAGCGAATTTCTCGAAGGTCGTCCACAGACTTGATCTGCAAAACACAAAAAACAAGAGAACGGAAAACAGAGACTGTTCTTTTGAAAAACAAGATTGTTCAAACTTCGTTGGAATTAATTTGATTCCATTTATAACCTCACTAGATAAACAAAGAACATAGAGACCATCTGGCAACTAGACTGTAGTCCGGTGAAAGCTAATCATTGTAGCCCCCCACCCGCCATATCTTCATCATGAGGTTGGCCCCCAAGTCACTAAAAGACAAGGTTCTTCTCATGACTCCTTTCTACAGCTTTTGCCAGGTCTCATTTAAAATTAATGAGCAAATTCACAATGTCTAATATGTATCCATTTTGCTTGGGGTTGCTAATGATAAACTCTTATTTTTGGCACAATTTTATGTCCGCCCCCCTCGGGAGGTGTTTTTTTTTTACACACCCTAAAGCCTGAATTTGAAAACCAATCTATGTATCAGAAGAAAATTTGAATTAAGTGCACACTTGCCATAGCAAGATCTCTTTTAGCAACTTTTGACCTCCAGCCAAAACTGAGCCGATAATTAATTTCATGCACAGACAGAAAAGCACATCTAGCCATGTTAGCCCTGACATACCACATTTACCAGTATAATCTCAGAGTGTGATTAACTTTTTAAAATGACGAATGTCATTGTTGGTACTATAAAAATCCAATGAAGTCCACAGACTTCCTGACATACCTGACCATTAAAGTGTTTTCCTTTTGGTCAGAAACAGTATTGCCTGATGTTCCCCTCTGGGAATGATGTCTCAAATCATTATTTAACTATTAAGACAGCAGTGGCTATTGATAGTGAAAATATTGCCACTTTTAACCAAAACATCTCAGTAACCTTGGAATTTCATAAAATAAAATCACAAATTCACAAAACAGCCCTGAGGGTGCAGGTCTTCCTAATTAAACACAATAGAGTTGCCAAATTGTGTTTTTGACATTACGCATCAGTTAACTACTTCCGCATATTTCCTAAAAATCCCCTCGCCCATATTGTTTAAACATGAACAAATTAAAAACGCCTAAGTGACGGACACACACTGTGTATCTGTGTGATCAGAAAAGGAAGCAAGGTTCGGAGCCTTTTATCCATCTGATAATTTAGAATCAATCAAATCCACAGATTTGCATCTTGGCTTTATCTGTGAGCTGTGAGTGCGGTGTTTCAGTGTGCAGAGGACATGCCTGAGCAGTGAAGATTTCTGCCGTTCGTGCGGTGGCAACCGCAGCTGCCTGGTCAGCAAGGGTTCATCCATCTCACCTCTTAGTGAGGAAACCACTCTGCTGCCAATCTGCTCCAAAGTCCTGCACAACACCACCAAAGGCATAACGGGAGTCCGTGTAGATTTCAGCATTTCAGCTGTTGCCGTTTGCCAACTCACATGTTAGAGCAACCAAATTAACTAACACTAAGACTTTTAGTCTGTTGTTTCCGCTCAACCTGCCTTGCATTCCCCATTGTTCACAAAAGATGAACAGCACAGAAAAATCTAATTAGAATTTAGAGGTTCAAATTGTCTAGCTAAATCATCTAAATGTGTTCTACCCTTAAAAATTTCTCCATGAGCTCTGCACCATCTTGACCATCTGGCTTAATCATGAGACTGCCTCATTCAAAATATGCCATTGTCCTTCCTTAGAAGGCCAATTTCCCTCATCTCATCATCAGAATCCCAAATATTCCCATCCCAAATGAATGGGTCCCATCCTTCTGCATTTGCTGTAGTTACAAACGCTCGTACCTTACGTACATTTGGTCTACGTTTCTTTTTAGCATTAACTTTGGCTACCTGTAAAGCAGCTTTTTCTGCCACACCAGTCATTTGACCAAGACGCTGGCGCAAAATTTCTGCTTGACCTAATGAGGCGCGCCCTAAGGCATCAGACATTTCTTTCATCATATTTTCAATCTCTTTAGCTTTCTGATCTGCACGCTCATGCTGCTTTCTGTAAGCAGTTAACACGATCCACAAGCGGCTCTGCAAGCCCTTCAATGGATCCTTTTCCGAGACAGCAACCTTTTTCAAGCATTTCTCAACTTGATTCGGGTCTGCGTCCCTTAGCGCACCAGACCAGTACTGAGGTAACCCTCCGCCCTTTCTGAGTTCTCTGGCCACTGACTCATACAAAGTGTCATCCCACTCGGGAAGCACATCAGGCTCGGGCTCCTGCCCTTTCTTACGAAACATCTTATCAAACTACTCTCAAAACACCTTTGAAACCTTCTCTTGTCTAACACCAAAATCACTTTAAACGTCTCACAAAATTATTTTTATCCTGCCGACTACGCCAATAATGTTTTAGTATGGTTTCTGTTTGTATTCAAAACTTTATGTGAGACCAGTGTGGTGTGTATCGACAAGGGGAGGTGCCAATAAAAGGTCCGTACACCATACTAATCAAGCAATACAACTGTTTATTCGATGTAAAATACAGCTGATCAGATTATGATAATAATAATACTCAATAATGAAGTCAATAATAAT
The DNA here is from genome assembly GCF_049309525.1 of Garra rufa. Lineage (NCBI taxonomy): Eukaryota > Metazoa > Chordata > Actinopteri > Cypriniformes > Cyprinidae > Garra > Garra rufa. The sequence goes on from NC_133363.1 coordinate 60,716,893, forward strand.
CAACAAGTAAAAGCATAAAAGGATAGACAAAGCTGGATAGTTATATGCTAAACCCCAAGCAAAATAGGAAAATAAAGCCCATATTTACAACTCAGAGACGTGCCATCATCTCCACTCTCTAAGACTGGGGAGCCCGTTGCAGTCACCGTAGAAGACCAACACGTATGTCCGAGAAATGCCGGGCGATGTGCACTAATCCCACGGCTGAGCTTCCACTGTGCCAGCAAGAAGTCCCATCTTATATACTTTAAATTTAGGTGCAGTTAAAGACAACCTCCAAGTGAGAGAGAGCATCAAGTTGATCAGGCTTGATCATCTCCCCACGTGGGTGCACATTATTCTAATTTCAAGAAATGACGGTCCGCTACTGGCTATTTCAAAAACTTGTAGCCATACCCCATAAAGCGTCATAATAAACTGTTTGTTCTAAACTAGTGATAAAAACTTATCTACCCGAGGGCCGAGGCCGACTCTTTCCCAGGAGGCCAGATGTCCTCAGGAGAATAGCGGTGCTGATTTGCACCAGTCATTCTCCTTGAAGCCCCCCTCCCTCTGTGCTCACACTCCTTTCACATTGTTTATCTCCGTTGAGCGCACAGAAGCACACAGAAGCACAGCATAAAAATGACCCATCGTACAGAGGCACCGGAAGGCCCATCTATTACACCCTGAAAAACTCTTATAGATCCATTGTTCCATCCAGTTTCAAATCATATGAACCAATATATGAGCTTCTTTTTTTGTGTGAAGGGTAGCAGAAAAAGTACTAATTAGCAGAATATGAAAGAAAATTAATGCCAAGTATTTTTCAACACAGAGGGATTTGTTTTGGTATATCAACACAATATCAACAATATGTTGGATGCACAGGATGCCTCTGTGTTGAAAAGGAGCTCTGCACAAAAATGAACTGAAACTCAGTGAATACTTGCCACTCACAGACCTCTATCTTATTACTTTAAAACTAAATAATTGAGCAACTATAGACTATATGTATATATTGAGCAACTATAGACCAACACCAAATCTTCCTTTTACAGGCAAGATTTTTGAAAAAGATGTTTTTAAACAGCTGAACTACTACTTAAACTTAAATTGATACCAATTTTTAATCTGGTTTCCGACCACATCTGATCAAATTCTGATTCTGGCAAAATATCAGTGCTGGTATTACTAGATCTCAGTGCTGTGTTTGACACTGTCAATCGTAACATTTTTCTAGAGAGATTAGAAAACTGGATCAGGCTTTCTGGGATGGCACTCAAATGGTTCAGGTCATACTTAGAAGGGAGAAGTTATTATTTGAGTATTGGAGAGCATAAGTCCAAGTGGATGTCCGTGATTGCGGAGTCCCACAAGGCTCAATTTTATCGCCACTGTTGTTCAGCCTGTACATGCTCCCACTGAGTCAAGTAATGAGAAAGAACCAAACTTCAAATCAGCTATGCAGATGATATGCAGATGTACCTAGACTTATTGCCAAAGGTCTACAGTCTCATTGACTGCCTCTGCCAAAACATTGTTCCAAAACTTTCTTCAGGTAAGCAAGGAGAAAACTGAATTCATAGCATTTGGAAACAAAGATGAAGTTCCCATGATAAATGCATACCTTGACTCTAGGGGTCAAACAACTAAAAATCAAGCCAAGAATCTTGTTGATATTCTGGAGTCAGAATTTAGTTTCAGTGCCATGTCAAAGCAGTATTTAATCATCTAAAGCATATTATCATCTCAAACACATAACAAGAATTTCATGTTTTGTTTTCAGGCAAGACTTGGAGAAAGTTGACCATGCCTCTATCACCAGCAGGGTGGACTATTGTAATGTTCTCCTCACCAGCCTTCCAGAAAAGACCATTAGACACTGTAGCAGCAGCTAGGAGTCTGACTAGAATTAGAAAACCTGAGCATATCAGACCATGTCCTTATACTGGTTCCTAGTTATATTTAGAATTGATTGTAAAGTACTTTTACTTGTTTATAAATCACTTAATGGCCCCGGACCTAAATACATTGCTGTGATGATCCTTTTCCTTTGTCTGCAATTTCTCTCCAGAGAGGCAGAGGGCACTCTCTCCAATAATGACTGATTGCAGAACAGCAGAACCATACGTCACAGCAGTTACACGGCAGCAGCGCCAGGGCAGCAGGCACAGCCGGTAGTTGGCGGAGTCTCCTGCTGCGTCCCAATCAGATCCCAATTTGCATACTAGCCGTCCTAAATAGTATGTCCCAAAATCGTAGTATGTAAAAAAAAAAAAAAAAAAAAAAGTATTACAAAGATTTCTGGGTGGTCTACTGCTGAAGGCGGGCGTACACGGTGTGATTTTTGAGGTCGTACGAGCTCGCATGCGATTTTTTTGGTTATCGGAGGAAATCGTCTCTTTTCGTATGGTCTGGGCTCGTATGGTGTGTGAGAAATTACGAGACGAGCAGAGTGCCTTACGAGCACTTCCCGACCTCACAATCATTTTTAAACATGTCAAAAAACTTCAGGAGCTGTCGGATTGAAGGCGTGACGTGTGTGCTGTTGAACGAGCCGATTTGTTGATCAAACTGGAAATGACCAATCAGAAGCTAAAGAAAAGAAAACCACAGAAGAAGATGAAGCGCCACGGCAACTTGGACTATCGAGAAAAAGGATAAACTCACTGAACTTTGGCAAGAACAGTGAGCGCTATTTGATGTATCGATCGGGGATCAATCACCTGTTGTTTGCTACAGCTACTGCTAGCTATATTGGTGGCCAACTAGCCCCCTCGACGTGCATAATACTACGTTAAAATTAGTGGTGGGCCGTTATCGGCGTTAACGTGCTGCGTTAACGTGAAACTCTTATCGCGCGATAAAAAAAATATCGCCGTTAATCTATTCTCAAATTTGGGTTGGGAGCTGGGTCTAAACTACGCAAGATATGATGACTTTCACCTTGATAGTTTAACGCGGATGTATACTGAAGACTGTAGAATATGGTCGCGCGTTTAAGTCTCCTCCGCCAAAACACAGACGGGATCGCGTCGTCCTCCATTCATAAAAACCGAATCTACTATCGCGAAATGCCACGTAAATTCGTCGTTTTTTGGATTCATAAATCAAATGTTGGTCAGTCACTTAATTCAAATCGCGATATGGACTAGTGTATGTGAAAACTGAAATGCAAAAAGACCGTTTTAATATGAATCCGATATGTTCCGTTTGCCTAGCTGTATGTATGAATGATGGAGACGAGCTTTTACTACACGCATACTGAAACACACGTGACGCTCCCGGTAATTTTTGGCATTTTCATCTCACATGAACAGATAAACTCAATCTCCCAAACTGCTGTGAGTGTCAGTTTTACCGTTTCATTTGAGAAAACTAGCATCATATCATACTGTATGACACAGAAACTTCACGGCAACCTGTCAAAATAAAAGTACGGTGTAACATGTAATGGGCTGGGTAGGTGTTGACGTTAAAAAAAACACAATCTATTAGGGAGAAAAAATAATTTTATTGTTAGTTAGTTAGTAAACACAAGTACATCTAATTGAACATAATTTATTTTCATCAACAAATTATCATAGAACAGCTTTATGAGCTTTATGATCCATTCTCAAAGACTTTAAGTCATTATTTGGGTAGCACACATATTTTGAATGCCTTCAGCAGAATTCAAATTAGCCATTTTAATCTAGATTAATCTAGATTAATTCCAAGATTTAATCTAGATTAATCTAGATTAAAAAAATTAATCTATGCCCACCCCTAGTTAAAATATACATTACAATGCCGTACAGTGTTGTAGCATTGCAGGTTCAATGTCTTTAATGCAAATGCTTGTTAGCACTGCTGTAGAGGTGAAGTTTTGTCAAGTTTGCAACCAGTGTACACACGCAAGGGTGATCAGACGGTTCCTTCATGTGTAGCAAAGAGTCACGGCTCATATTTTTTATATGCAGTTATGAGATAGAGAGCAGTTGTATTTAACAGTATATACACAGTATGTTATACACAGCCTTCCTCTCAGAATGTGATTGCCTCGGAAATCGACAGGTTTTAAAATCATGCCGTGTACCACTGCGTCCGTAAAAAAAAGTCACTCATGATCTATGCGTGGCCATACGGTCTTCCGACCGTCCGAATTCGCACCGTGTACGGCTGCTTTTAACTTCAGAATTCAAAGTGCGGACTCTAACGGCTATTACACATTGCGCGGTAAAAGAGGATTTGATTAGAACTACAAACACGCATAAAAGGTGTAAAATACTACAAACATGGCGGACATGCGCAACCAACTGACTGGTAGAGAAAGGGGGTTACATTATAAATAATCAATGTGTAACCTGATTAAAAATATTTATTTAATGGTATCCGCGTTATATTTCATGTGCTGCAACATAATTAACTTTTATAAAGGCAAAAACAAATCATGAGAGTCTACTGGCCAAAAAGCCCTTCATGTTTCACTTTGAATTTTTTTTATAATATTAGGATAATATTATGGACATTTCCCTCAATGAGTGTGTGGACAAAACATGCCTCATGATTAACTGCATATTTTGAAGAGTTTTGATTTATTTTAGGATTAACCTAATTAAGTTAGGTTTAACTTAAGTAATGTGTGGTTATAATTGTTGTTAAATGTGTGCCTTCTGCTAGCCTGGCTAACGGCAGACCACGTTATGACTTCGTCATGATTTGTGGTCTGGGAACCACATGTTCATTTTCTCGTATTTGAGGCGTGGTTTCCGAATGCCCAGTGCCGTTTATTGGGCGATACGAATGTCTATCAAAAGCGCCTGTGCGTAGCTCATAGCCAATCGTTTCAATTATACTGGATGACGTATGTAGAGCGAATGCCAAAAGTTGCTCTTTTTTCAAAATAAACTTGCGTTCTAAACTACTTAGAACACTACACCGTGTCTACACCGGACGCGACAGTTGCCGCGCCGCAACAGCTAAAGTCTGTCTACACTGGACGCGACAAGGCGAACGTTGCAAATCATTTAAACTTTGTGTGAGCACGTCATAAATAGAACGCGGCAGCAGATTACTGTCGGGGATTTGCCGTGTCGCGCCGCATCCAGTGTAGACAGCATAATATATTATATATTATAGGATCTAATGTCATTTGTCGCGTCGGGTCGCACCGCTCGCGTCCAGTGTAGACACGAAAGATAACTTTGCGTCTGCTGCCATGCTGGATCCATAGTAACAAACTGCTTTGGTGAGTCGCATAGAAGGCGTCATCAACTTGCTGCTCCCTCCCCGTTCTGTGATTGGTTCCCTATCTTAGGTGAAAATTAGGTCCATGGTTTCCAGACTAGACTGGCAGCGTGAATAAAATCGCGCTGCGCAAGGCGGTATGGGGAAACCCAGGCTAGCCTTCTGCGCTATAACTTTTGTTTGATTTTGTAATTTTTTGGGGGGGAAATCCAGTGTATGATACGTATAGTATATGGCACATGATATTATGTACTATGAAAAATTGGTTAATACTGAAATGATTAAGTATAAAATATAGTTTAACTACCCTAATAAAAATGTTCTATTGCTCAAGTTTAGTTTTGTTCTTTGTTTAAGCTTTATACTCTATTTATACCGTTTAACTTTTAAGACAAAAAAAAAATGTTATTAAACTTTAATTTTTAACCATATAAAATACTATTAACAGTAAGATACAGTTAATACAAGATACAACGACGAGCTGCGCAAATCAATGTTCATTATCAGTGTTAATGTGCGCAGCTCGTCAGTGAACAACGGCTGTGTGTAGTATATACGGCTCAACGTGAAATCACGCACCTGATGGCATTTACCGCTGATTACAGAACCGGCTTTACTGACAAAACGCGCAAGTGATCGGCCGATACGTATCGGTGCATCCCTACCCAAAAGCGAACCGAAGTCAGACAATTTAGTCTCTCACCTGTGTTTTGCCCTATATTAGAGTGCTTGAGCCTTGATCCATGTCTTTGTGTTCTTTACAATTGCGGATATGCTCTTTGAATATAAGCCTAGCATGCCTCTCAGTCTCAGATAATAATAATAATAATAATAATAATAATAATAATAATAATAATAATAATAATAATAATAATAATAATAATAATAATAATAATCAGGGACGTGCACAGACATTCTGAGGGGCAGGGGCTCAAGTGAAATAAAGGGCACTTCTCATAATTACGTTTTTTTTTTTTTTTTTTTTTACAAAAAAGTATATTAACGCAACACTAGACTTCCATTTAAAAAATAATAATTTAAAAAGTTAATTTTATCTTCCTCAAACACATGCAGTTGTTTAATTTTCAAAAGATAATAGAATAGAAAATAGAAAATAATCAGTTCACACAGAAACCATGGTCTCCTTAGTATTCACTAGGTTTATTGAGCAGCAAAGGAAACAATTCCACAATGTGCATGTTTTAAAAACATTTTCTATGCTACTAGTTTCAAGTATATATTTAGATTAGAAAGCAGAGGGGTGTGTTTTACTAATAATTTGTTTATTTTTTGCACAAGGCACTGCATCATTTTAATTATTTTGGTGATATCAGAACACATAACACTTTTAAATCAACACAAATATTCACGCTAAACTGAAGAGGGTTGTTGCTGGTATTTTGTTAACTTTACTGAAAAAAATCACTGCAAAAATGATTGAAAAAATACAAAAATACAGCAACTTAATAAAATTATTACAAAAAAAGGTATTCTACTTCAAAATAAAATCTTTTACTTCCATTCCCTGGTTGTCTCTCCTTCCTCCCTTACAGAGGCAACCTTCGGGGGTCTTTTCTGTATCCTCTCTTTTTTTGGCATTATGCTGCCTGCCTGCCTGGCCCTGCACTGCAAGCATGATTAAAATTAATTGTTTAAATACTTTTTGTTTCACAAGCAAAATAACTTTTTAGCTTCACACAGCCAAGCATCAGAATACTGCCTTAATGTTTTAATCAAATACATTAATATTATTATTGCTATGCATGTACACATACACAATAATGGATGGTGACTGACATGGACTTAGTTTCACATTTGAGGGAGGACTGTATCACCATCATCAAATAAAACCTTCAAAATCCACATTTAGATGGAGTTTGTTTTAAACCTACTACACTCTAAAAAATATTCTGTGGCTTAGTAAATGTTAGAGAAATATTTAACTTTATTAACTTAATAAAATCTCTGAAAATCTTACTGAATTAAACTTACCAAAATAATTGAGAAAAATTCAATAAAAGCCAATGTCATGAATGTATTTGTGGTTGTATGGAATACTATTTTATAAAGGTTTAGAGGAAATTAAAAAAGGTTAAATTACTCATAAATAAAAAGTTAATTTATAAATATTGTTACTTTTAACGTTTTAATGTTAACTTATTAAACTAATGTATGTACTAATGTCTTTAGCGGAAGCAATACAATCGGGCTGAAATCAATAAACTCCCTTTTAATATTTGTGTCAAAATAATTATTTATTTGGTAGGTAGCCATGTAATAAGCGGGATAATGTATAGCGATTATCCCTTACTGTCACACCCCTGGACTTTATGTTGGTTTCTCCCATTCTCCCCCGCAGTTCGTTGTGTTTTGGTTTCTCCCTCATCGTCTGCACCTGTGTTTGTAATCAGTCTGTGTATTTAAGGTGTGTGTTTTCCCCTGTACTCTTGTCGGTCTTTGATGTTATATTGATGTCTACCCTGCTGTTCCTGTGTCTGCTTGTATTCCGTTGGATTTATTAAATATTCGTCTTTTACTACGTCGTTGTTCGTGTGTTCCTGCCTACAGCGTGACAGAAAGACCGACCGATACAGTTTTTTTTTGCGTGTTCACCTCCGTTTTGTTTTCCGTTCGTTTTCTCCAGTCTTTTGTTTCCGTTGTGTTTCCCCCATGGATCCCTTCCTCCGACCAGAATTCATCCTGCTACGGCTGAAGCAGGGGGAATTACCGCTCGAGGGATACACGTTAATGTTCCAACTCGTAGCTAATACCACCAGCTACCCGGACGACGCGCGTTCTATGACGCCAGCCTCAATACTCAAAGCCCTCGAGCGAACTTTGCCTCGTTTGTGGAGTGGACACTGGTGAGAAACAGACCCGAGTTCCCCGCCTGCTCCAAGGAGAATCTCGTCAGTGCCACTCCGGACCCAGAGCCCAGCCAGCCACCCCGACCCGCGGATTACGAGCCCGTCATAGACGGAAAGCCCGAGCCCGGAGCGACAACATTATGGAGTGCCGAAGAGGTCAAAACTGCTGATCAGGTGCGTGAGCCAACCATTACATCCGCGCCGGTGGAGTACTTCGAAGAGCAAGAAGGGGCGGTAGAGAGCCCCGCCCACTGCACTACCACTGAGGGTGAGCTGGAACAAGATTATGGGGACTTAATGGACTGTGTCATGGAAATACCTATCTGCTTGGATTTCCCACCCACCCTCCCTCTTCTGCCTAGTCCTGATTCTCCGCTGGTTCCTCCCAGCCTTCCTGAATCCCCGTTGTCGACTGTCTGTCCCCTTGCTCACCCTCAGCCCACCATCTGTGCGGTGGGTTCGCCGCAGGTCTGCCAATCTCCATCGGTGTCATGGCTGGGGGATCCCTCACCATCGCCTCCAGCCTCAGAGTCCTGGACTCCACCTCGGCCCTCCGACCCTGCGGCTCCACCCCGGCTCTCTGCTCCCTCATCTCCGCCGTCGCCCGTCGATCCACCAGCTCCACCGGGCTCCATCGCCCCTCCGGCTCCGCCCTGGTCAGTCGTCGCCCCACCTTCGCCTCAGGACTCTACTCCTCCGGCTGTGCCTCGTCGCTCCGTCCCACCGGCTCATTGGACCTCCTCCCTCCCGCGGGCACAGCCTCAGCCCTTGGTCACCAGAGCCTTGGGTTCGGCTTTCCGTCTCCGCCTCGGGCTCCACCACCACCTGCTCCGCCTCCGTCGGTCGGATCCATGGAGTCGTCAGCCTCTCCTCCACCATGGCTCCTCCCTCCATCGGCTCCACCGTGGATTTACATCTTGGCTGCGGCCTGGGTCCCACCTGGCTTCTCCTGCTCCAGCCCCCTCCTGTCACCTCCTTGGCTCCTCCCTCCGTCATCACCTCCATGGACATTTCTGTCACCTTTCTGGACTTCATTCCTGGCCCCCCTTCCGGAAGAACGTCCTCCACCCAAACCCCCTCCTAAGGACTTTGTAGTTTGGTCGGCGCGTGGACGCGCCTTTTCCAGGAGGGGGGTGTAATGTCACACCCCTGGACTTTATGTTGGTTTCTCCCATTCTCCCCCGCAGTTCAGTGTGTTTTGGTTTCTCCCTCATCGTCTGCACCTGTGTTTGTAATCAGTCTGTGTATTTAAGGTGTGTGTTTTTCCCTGTACTCTTGTCGGTCTTTGATGTTATATGGATGTCTACCCTGCTGTTCCTGTGTCTGCTTGTATTCCGTTGGATTTATTAAATATTCGTCTTTTACTACGTCGTTGTTCGTGTGTTCCTGCCTACAGCGTGACACTTACACATTAGCTAGTCTAGTAGCTCATGAGGCATGCATGCTGGCAAAACACAGGTTAACTATATATTTGTCTTTGGCTAATCAGCAGTAAATTCGAGCCTTATTCGAGGCACTGGTAGTTTAATCATTTGTTCATCACCAGCTCCACTCACCTCAGCACAAGCCAAGAAAAACACTGCTGGGAGGGGCTGCTGCTGCCTGCAGGTGTGTGTGTATATGATGTGCGCCGAGGGGGGGTTGGGGGGGATGGGCGCTTCAGAACTCCTGAGCTGATATTTAGATATACTATTCTTCAATAAATATATTTGTTTGACAGGGAAGCTGTGCGCAAACAGGAATATATATTATTATAAAAAAAATAAAAATTAAAAAAATTAAAAAAAGCACCCCAGAAAAAAGGGCACTTTCTCTCCAGAAATAAAAAGGGCAGGTGCTCAAGCCCCCTTTGATGTCTATGTGTGCACGTGCCTGATAATAATAATAATTTGTTACATTTATACAGATCATCAGAAATCAGATTTTAGCTATTATGCCACCTGCAGTTGTAATCAGCTTCCAGAAAAAAAATAAGATGTGCTAAAATATTAGCCATTTATATCCAGACTCAAAATTAATCTGTTTAGCTGTGCATTTAATAAATAAGCACCGTGCTATGTCTGAACTGCTTGCTTGTCAGCATGCTTGAGCACTTGCCCTTTTGGCCCCTAGTGATGAAAGTGCCCTTTGGTAAGATGTTCAGAAGTTCAGGATGATCCGATCACGTTTATAACACCAAGGATAGATGCCGTTCGTGGCTGCTTGTAAGTGGTGTTTTCACTAGATTTAACGTTACTTATTATTATAAGAATGACGTGAAGAAAAGAGATTATGCACGAGTATTTAGACTTTTTTACAGTTTGTGCATGTGTAGTCTGCTCTGAAATAGCTGCCGATAATGTTAATGTCGTCATGTAAACAAAAGTGCATTTTTCACTTTGTGAATCGTTCTTGCATTTTGGGGGAGAAAAGGACGTCATGGGCATTTTGGGTCTGATCTTTTTTTTGTTTATGTAATGCAGGGCTCGCAAAATCGCTAGCCCGAGTTCCCGGGGCTATTGTGTTTTTCAGTCGGACTACCGAGAATGAGTTTTGAATGAATTTTTATTTCCACTTTTTTTCAGCTGGTTATGGTGAAATTATTGCAATTATCGACCTTCGTTTTTATGCAGCAAACACAAAGAGTTGTAAATGTGAAAGAAGTTATTGTGCCTTCTAAAAATCAATTAAGAGTAATACTTATGTTTTAAATAAATATAATAAGTGATAAATGATTTATCCCTTTTAATGGTATAAAGGCTGAAATTCCATTGTATAAGGTATTTTGTTTTTGTGTGAACCTGTATCTGAATTATAAATCATGCCATTTAATACCTTAATATTCTACCGTTCATTGTCCAATCCTACTCATACAGTTCATTTTACTTGTGCAGCTCTTAAAAAGGGTCACAATTTGCCTTAAATTGATATTTAAAAATATTTTTAAATAGTGAAATAAAATTCCTTCCTTAATATGTAGGTTTTATTTCTATACTCTGCAGTATCAACAGCACATCCCCATGCAGCAACCCTCAAAATTAGCTGCTCCCTGTAAGGTATGCCAGCCCAAAGTGTTTTAAAGCCTGTTCTCTACAATCTTACAGTACAAAACATCAGGGGCCACATATATTTTCAATAGTGACCACACAGAGTTTAATATAACAGCTGTTCTTTATTACTGTGTTTAACAGAGAGAAGAAAATCTTAAGGTTTGACAATTTAATACACAAACATTTCTAATCAAAATTAATAGGGCCAAAGAAAATATTTAGAATCTTTTAAACATTAAAATGGTCTTTTATGTTCCGTTTCTTTCTCAAAATTGCTTCACAGCATTGGCTGCTAGAAGCCTCTGTAATAATACGTATATCAGCAAGGAATGTGTCACAATATACAGTACAGTATTGCTGTACTGATGTTTTGGGCACAGCCCTATTTATGGAGCCCCTTTTATAGTGATAAAAATATTACAAATTTTATTGTTTGAGTCCTGAACTAAACATAAATGCAATTAAAACTTTGAATAATGCATTATTTGTCTTATTAATGACATTGTTACTTGTTACGTAAGTAACTGGATGCCTACAATGAGGTGATGGACCCGAGGGGCTCTTTAATGCCTTGTTCCAGCTGCCCTTTTTATACTTTGAGCACCTGCCCCTTTAAAGGTATCTGCACGGCCCTGCTCCTAAGGCCAGTGAGTTTCACATTCTGTATAACAGCATACTCACACATACAGCTGTTGTTTGTTTTTTAACAATGTATCTGACCTTACTTTTGATCTGTTGCAAATGATGCCTCACTGACAGACAGCAAAGACTGATGATCAAAGAACATGACTGAGACAAAAAGAAATGAAGAGAACAGTGCCACTCAGTGTTCACTGGATTACAACTCAACAAAAAACGCAATAAAAAAGGTTAGTGCACCCATATGAAACAAAAATCTTTTGTAACATTATAAATGGCTTTATCATTACATTTGATCAATTTACAGCATCCTTGCTAAATAAAAGTATTAATTTCTATAATTTCTTTGAAAATACTGACTTTAAGCTTTTGAATGAAATAGTGTATAATGTTACAAAAGCTCCAGGCTTGTTATTTTTAAATATAATACCAAAAACATTTTGTATGTATTCATATAGTTTCATAAAGATGACTTTTTCATGAAAAAAATGATCCTAACTGTAAAAGCAAATGATCATTGGGCCATGTCACTGTTCAAAAATGACCAACGAGTTTCGATATTTGTCCTACTTAAAACTTGACCCTTCTGTGGTTATATTGTGTACTTATTCCGGCGGAAAATGTAAAGCTGCGATTTTCTAGCATAATTCTGGCATAATAGTCAAGGAAGTTTGCTGCCGTAACATGGCTGAAGCAGGCGCAGTAATATTTTGTAATACATTGAGGGCCTTAATGCTGTGCCTCATGGAAGTGCAATTTTCCCATAAAAATTATTCAGAATTACTGTGAAAACTGAAACGTTGAACTCAACATTCCTCACATATTTCAACACTTTATTTTCTCAGCACTGGAGGGCTGATAAATCTGGGTGTGCATCAAACACCCCTGCAAAACATGCATCTTTATCAGGTTTTATACTGTATATCTCATTTTTATAAAAATGTGTTTTCTTTTTAAATATAATTAATTTAAACATAATTTCAACATAATTTTCCAGACATTTTTTAACACACACACACAAAAAAAAATAAAATCTATGTTGCAATCATACTGCTGTCAGGTTTTAGTCTGTTTCTGTTCTGTTTTCCCAGTGTTTCCCCCCCTCTGTTTCTAGTCCTTATGGTTTAGTCCTTGTCTTCCCCTTTTGATTTAGTCTTAGTTGGTTTTGTCTTGCCCATATTTGTATTTTCCCCTCGTCATCTTGTTATCTCGTTAGTTACCACGCCCCGTTTTTGTGTGTATTTAAGTCTGTGTCTGATCACTTCCTGCTGTCCGTCGTTAATGTTACTGATGTTACATGTCCTCGGTTTATGCTCCTGGTTTTTGTTTGTTTGTATCATTTTCAGTGTTTTGTTTAATAAACTTTGTTTATATCATTTACTCCGGTTCTCCTCCTCCATCTCCACTCCTCAACCAGCCTGACTGTGACAGAACGACGGACCCAAACAGAAGATGAGTCAGGCTGAGGCAGCTTTGAGGAGACTGCGGCAAGGTGGTCGTGAGTTGGAGCGATATGTGGAGGACTTCATCGAACTCTCCCATCAGGAAGGCTGGCACGAGGCTGCTCTTGGTGCTGTGTTTTGGGGCTGGATGATGAGACCATTCGCTGCGATCTTCCCTCTTGTAATTTCCCCTTGATCGAGCTAATAAACCTGATTCTCTATTTGAATGGATCTGATTTTGAAGTTGAAGAATTTCCAAATTCTGGTCGGTCTCATCTTCCAGTCTCCTCACAGACACAGCACATCGCACCAGCCTGCCATAAGCCGAAAACCTCCACATACCGTTCCAACGGATCGAACCGCCAGCCAAGTCTCCTATCCCCTGTCATCCTCCAAAGCGCCACCACTGTCCTCAGCCTGATGCGGCCGGCTTCCTCCCCGCGCTCTAGTGTACCGGCCTCCTCCCCGCGCTCTAGTCTGCCGGCCTCCTCCCCGCGCTCTAGTCTGCCGGCCTCCTCCCCGCGCTCTAGTCTGCCGGCCTCCTCCCCGCGCTCTAGTCTGCCGGCCTCCTCCCCGCGCTCTAGTCTGCCGGCCTCCTCCCCGCGCTCTAGTCTGCCGGCCTCCTCCCCGCGCTCTAGTCTGCCGGCCTCCTCCCCGCGCTCTAGTCTACCGGCCTCCTCCCCTCGCTCAAGCCTGCCGGCTTCCTCTCCACGTTTAAGCCCGTCAGCCGCCAGGCCAGCGTCAGCTCGCAAAATGGACACCACGCCAGTTCACAAGATGGCCACCACGCCAGAATCTGCAAACAAGATGGCTGCTACGCCAGATTCTGCAAGCAAGATGGCTGCCATGCCAGAGTCTGCAAGCAAGATGGCCGCCGTTCCTGAGTTCCCGGCCAAGATGGCCGCCGTTCCTGAGTCCCCGGCCAAGATGGCCGCCAAGCCTGAGTCTGCACCCAAGATGGCTACCGCCAAGTCAGAGTCTTCGCTGGCTCCGCCCAGCCTCCCAGAGTCTCCGCTGGTTCCGCCCAGCCTCCCAGAGTCTCCGCTGGTTCCGCCTAGCCTCCCAGAGTCTCCGCTGGTTACGCCCAGCCTCCCAGAGTCGCCGCTGGTTCCGCCCAGCCCTCCAGTGACCGCGCCGCCAGAGCGCACTCCAGGGACCGCTCCGCCAAAGCACCCTCCACTGACTGCTCGCCCAGAGCTTGCTCCTTCAGTGTCTCCGCTGGAGACGCCCAGCCCTCCTGAATCTCCGCTGAAGCGCCGTCCAGAGCCCGCTTCTCAAGAGCCAGCACGCCCTCCAGAGCCGGAGCTCTCTCCTGCGCGCCCTCCAGAGCCGGAGCTCTCTCCTGCGCGCCCTTCCATGCTCTCCTGAGTGGACTATGCCCTATGTTCCCCCAAGAAAACTTTGGGGGGTAATCTGGCAGGATTTAGAATTCGGCACAACACCGGCCGACCGGGAAAAGTTTGCCACTCCGCCACTCCCGATTGCCACTCCGCCCCTGCAGGATGTACTTCAGCAGCAGCAGTTTGCACACATATAGACATTTTTCCTGAACACGGAAGTAAGTCCGACTCTTAACTGAAAGAATGCTTTTCATTTCCAGTCAAATTAGGGTATATTCTGAGCTAATAAACTAATGTTAAACCTATTAAAATGTTTTTAAGAAGCCCATGGCTCCATAGCGCCATCACATCACGACCGTCGTTTGTCAGTGCCTCACTTTAATGAGTGTGTAGATGACACGAAGCAGCGGACGTTAGCTACATTAAAAACAGATGGATGCTATTTGAATGGGTTCCTATGGAATCCGGAACAGAAAAGCATTCAATCTGACGTTAGAATTCGTAATGGTGGCGCTCATCCTTTACTCAGGAAAAAGGTCTATACGCTAATTTGTTTATTACGCAATTCTTTTTGAGTAAAAATAAGCTTCTGTATCATTGGACAAAATCCAGTCAGACTGATCAAAAGTAATGAGATCCAGAACAAATATTAAACAAACAGAATATTTCTGTGCAGTCTAAAGCCGTAATTACATGTGTCATGAATTCTCCCACTAGATGGTGCAGGTGCAGTTGAACTTTTGACTTATACGCTAATGCTAAAGTCGCTCAATGCTCTTAAATACGACTTAAGAGAAAGCCTTGCATTAATAATATTGCAGATAAACCTAATTTGAGTGCAGGTTCATAGAGAAACATGTCAGACACGTCTGTTATCGTCAAGTGATGACAGACCGTCGCACAGGACTTAAACTTTTGCCCCTCACTACTTTCCCGCGCTGGTTACAGGCCCTGAGCCGTGTATGTCAGCTAAGACCAGCGAGTTTCACATTATGCATAACTACATACTCACACATCCAGATGTTTTTTGTTTTTGTTTTTTTAACAATGTATCAGACCTTACTTTTGATCCGTTGCAGATGATGCCTCACCGACAGACAGCAAAGACTGATGATCAAAAAACATGACCGAGAAAAAAGAATGAAGAGAACAGTGCCACCTAGTGCTCACTGGATTACAACTAAACAAAAAACGCAATAAAAAAGGTTAGTCCACCCATATGAATTTTCTGCCATAATGTTTGAATTTCAAACCTGAATACAATTTTTTTCTGTAGATTTCTTTAAAGAATCTTCATGGAGCTTTTCAATTAACAGACATCAAATCATTATGAAATATATAAAGGGTTTTACAGCAAAAAGTAACACTACTGTCTTGATGATTTCTGTGTACACTACCAGTCAAAATATTAAATGAATAAATCTCTTCTGCTATTCAAGCCTTAATTTATTTGATCGAAAGTACAGTAAAAACAATACAATTTTGAAATCGTTTTACTATTTAATAAAACACCTGTCTATTTGAATATATTTTAAGATGTAATTTTTTTTTCTGTGATTCAAAGCTGAATTTGTAGCATCATTACTCCAGTCACATGGTCCTTCAGAAATTGTTCTAATATGATTTGCTGCTAAAAATATAATGTTAAAAAACAGCTGAGTAGAATTGTGTCAGGTTTCTTTGATAAATAGAAAGTTCAGAAGAACAGCATTTATCTGAAACAAAAAATC